>NC_135786.1:103973333-104277500 GCF_051106095.1 Pogona vitticeps | reverse complement strand
GTCTGAATTAGAGCCATGAATGGCTCAGTCATTGTGAAAGGGGGGAAAGGGACCTAAAATTGAGGTTTTTTTTTTTTTCAGGTTTGCAAATTTTGTCTTATCAACATATTTTATCTGTTTTAAACAGCTGCAATTTCTGGTCACTTGCTTCCGCAAAAAGGTAAAATAGTGTTACAAGTGGGGTCTTTACTTAAGAACTTAATCTGTATTGGAAGGTGGTTCTCAAGTTGAAAAGTTCTTATGTTGAATCTGCATTTCCCATAGGAATGCATTGAAAACCATTTAATCTGTATCTGCTCTTTTCCGTCCATAGAAACTACAGTGGAAACTCTTATTAAGAACTTAATCGGTTTTGGAATGGTGTTCTTAAGTTGAAACGTTCTTAAGTTGAAGCAAAATTTCCCATAGGAATGGACTGAAAACCAATTAATCTGTTCTGGCTGTTTTTTTGTTATGTAATGGGATACAATCTCAAAAATGATAGAATGATGTCAATACGAATCCAAGGCAGACCATTCAACATCACAATAATCCAAGTTTATGCACCAACCAGCATTGCTGAGGAGACTGAAATTGAACAATTCTATGAAGATTTACAACACCTTCTAGAACTGACACCAAAGAAAGATGTTCTTCTCATTCTAGGGGACTGGAATGCTAAAGTAGGGAGCCAAGAGATAAAAGGAACAACAGGGAAGTTTGGCCTTGGAGTTCAGAACGAAGCAGGACAAAGGCTAATAGAGTTTTGTCAAGAGAATAAGCTGGTCATCACAAACACTCTTTTCCAACAACACAAGAGGCGACTCTATACATGGAAATCACCAGATGGGCAATATCGAAATCAGATTGATTATATTCTCTGCAGCCAAAGATGGAGAAGCTCTATACAGTCAGCAAAAACAAGGCCTGGAGCTGATTGTGGCTCTGATCATCAGCTTCTCATAGCAAAATTCAAGCTTAAACTGAAGAGAGTAGGAAAAACCACTGGGCCACTCAGGTATAATCTAAACCAAATCCCTTATGAATACACAGTGGAAGTAAAGAACAGATTTAAGGAACTAGATTTGGTGGACAGAGTGCCTGAAGAACTTTGGATAGAGGCTCGTAACATTGTCCAGGAGGCAGCAACGAAAACCATCCCAAAGAAAAGGAAATGCAAGAAAGCAAAGTGGCTGTCCAACGAGGCCTTAGAAATAGCAGAGAGGAGAAGGGAAGCAAAATGCAAGGGAGATAGGGAAAGTTACAGAAACTTGAATGCAAACTTCCAAAGAATAGCAAGGAGAGACAAGAGGGCCTTCTTAAATGAACAATGCAAAGAAATAGAGGAAGATAACAGAAAAGGAAAGACCAGAGATCTGTTCAGGAAAATTGGACATATTAGAGGAACATTTTGCGCAAAGATGAACATGATAAAAGACAAAAATGGGAGGGACCTAACAGAAGCAGAAGACGTCAAGAAGAGGTGGCAAGAATACACAGAGGAATTATATCAGAAAGATTTGGATATCCCGGACAACCCAGACAATGTAGTTGTTGACCTTGAGCCAGACATCCTGGAGAGCGAAGTCAAGTGGGCCTTAGAAAGCCTGGCTAACAACAAGGCCAGTGGAGGTGATGGCATTCCAGTAGAACTATTTAAAATCTTGAAAGATGATGCGGTTAAGGTTCTACATTCAATATGCCAGCAAGTTTGGAAAACCCAACAGTGGCCAGAGGATTGGAAAAGATCAGTCTACATCCCAATCCCAAAGAAAGGCAGTGCCAAAGAATGCTCCAACTACCGTACAATTGCACTCATTTCACACGCTAGCAAGGTTATGCTCAAAATCCTACAAGGTAGGCTTCAGCAGTATGTGGACCGAGAACTCCCAGAAGTACAAGCTGGATTCCGAAGAGGCAGAGGAACTCGAGACCAAATTGCTAACTTGCGCTGGATTATGGAGAAAGCCAGAGAGTTCCAGAAAAATATCTACTTCTGCTTCATTGACTATGCAAAAGCCTTTGACTGTGTGGACCACAGCAAACTATGGCAAGTTCTTAAAGAAATGGGAGTGCCTGACCACTTTATCTGTCTCCTGAGAAACCTATATGTGGGACAGGAAGCAACAGTTAGAACTGGTCATGGAACAACTGAGTGGTTCAAAATTGGGAAAGGAGTACGGCAAGGCTGCATATTGTCCCCCAGCTTATTTAACTTATATGCAGAATACATCATGCGGAAGGCTGGACTGGAGGAATCCCAAGCCGGAATTAAGATTGCTGGAAGAAATATCAACAACCTCCGATATGCAGATGACACCACTCTGATGGCAGAAAGTGAGGAGGAATTAAAGAACCTTGTAATGAGAGTGAAAGAGGAGAGTGCAAAAAACGGTCTGAAACTCAACATCAAAAAAACTAAGATCATGGCCACTGGTCCCATCACCTCCTGGGAAATAGAAGGGGAAGATATGGAGGAAGTGTCAAATTTTATCTTCCTGGGCTCCATGATCACTGCAGATGGAGACAGCAGCCCTGAAATTAAAAGACGCCTTCTTCTTGGGAGGAAAGCGATGACAAATCTTGACAGCATCTTGAAAAGCAGAGACATCACCTTGCCAACAAAAGTCCGAATAGTCAAAGCTATGGTTTTTCCTGTCATGATGTATGGAAGTGAGAGCTGGACCATAAAGAAAGCAGACCGCCGAAGAATTGATGCCTTTGAATTGTGGTGCTGGAGGAGGCTCTTGAGAATCCCCTGGACTGCAAGGAGAACAAACCTATCAGTTCTAAAGGAAATCAACCCTGAATGCTCACTTGAAGGACAGATCCTGAAGCTGAGGCTCCAGTACTTTGGCCATCTCATGAGAAGAAAAGAGTCCTTGGAAAAAACCTTGATGTTAGGAAGGTGTGATGGCAAGAGGAGAAGGGGACGACTGAGGATGAGATGGCTGGACAGTGTCTGCGAAGCAACCAACATGAACCTGACACAACTCCGGGAGGCAGTAGAAGACAGGAGGGCCTGGCGTGCTCTGGTCCATGGGGTCACGAAGAGTCGGACACGACTAAACGACTAAACACACACACAGAGGTGCGTTCGTACATTGAAGCATTAGTTCCCATAGGAACTAATGCAAAGCTGGTTAATACGTACTCTACCACTAGGGGGAGAATTTTTTTTAACCTAAGATGACCTAAGGTTAAAAAAAGAGCAGGAAAGTTTTTTTTTCGTTATCTTGGATTTCTGTTCTCAAGTAGAAGCAAAATTTAGCAAGTGGAGCTGTTCTTAAGTTGGATTGTTCTTAAGTAGGGACGTTCTTAAGTAGAGACCCCACTGTACTTTTAAAAAATCATAACTCAAACACTTTGCCCAAATCTCCCCAAATTTGGCACACAGTAAAAGCAGACTTCTGCTATATGTGTGCTAGATTTAGTGTTGATTCAATATCCAGTTTCATAGTTATGTATTTTTTTTGTTTGGGGCACCACTGTTTTTTCCAGTTGGCTTGAGGACTGCTGATTCCTGGTGTCAGTACAATACTGGCGCCTTCTTTGGACCAATAAGGTATCTGTAATGTTTTGCTGGTCTACCCTGGCCATGAAGCCACTTAAGGTCCAAGATCCTGACCACCATGAACTCCTTGCACCCCTGCACCTGGACTGGTGGCAGCGGTAGAGCCTAGTACCCAGGAAAAGGGTTTTCCATGGCCTGTTTCAGCTAAGACATGTGAAATACCAGGTGTATCCAGAAGTGAGGAGGGAGGTCTAGCTAGGATTGACTTGCTGGGACATACGAAAGGGCCCCTGGAAGCTAAGATCCAGTTTAGTTGCAGGGCAGCGCAATTGACAGTGAGGCACATAGAGCCAGACCTTGTCGCCAATGCGGAGCTGGGGTCTGACAGTGTATGTGGTCCGTCTGTGCCTTATAGATCACCTTGGCACAGTCCAGGTGGCAGTGGAATGCAACCCAAACCTCCCGAAGAGCCCGAAGGTGGCCAATGGGGCCAAGGAGCCAGCAGGCAAGCAGGGATAGTCCCATGAGTTCACATAAAAGGGGCTATGCCCCATTGTGGAGTGCAGAGCATTGTTATACAGTGGTGCCCCGCTTGACGATGTGTTCCAGCAAACTCGCTGTTAAGCAAAATCGTTGTCAAGCAAAAAAATCCCCATTGAAATGCATTGAAAACCGGTCAGTGCATTCCAATGGGGGAAATACCTCATTGTCCAGTGAAGATTGTCCATAGGGAACTGCTGACCAGCTGTTAAAAATCGCTGTAATGCAAAGCTTCCGTCCAGAAAGCAGCCATTTTGAGAACAGAGGGAAGCCATTTTGTGGAGCCAGAAAGCAGCCATTTTGAGAAGAGAGGGAAGCCATTTTGCAGAGCTGGAAAAAATAGGCTCCTAATCAACGTAAAGCGGATTTCCCCCATTGGAACCATCGTTTTGCAATTGCAAAAATGCCATTGTCAAGCAATTTTGACGTCATGCGTCTAGTAAGTGTCTAGTGGGGCACCACTGTATGTATGCAAACTCAGCCAATGGGAGCAAGTCCATCCAGTCATGCTGGTGGAAACTCAGGAAACAGTGGAGATATTGCTCGAAGACTTGGTTGGTCTCCAGGTGGTAGGACAAGGATAGACGGCATTCAATCCCCAGGATCTTCAGGAAAGCAGCCAAGAAGTGGGAAATGAACTGCGTGCCATGGTACAAGATGACTGCATTGGGGAGACCATGCAAATGGAAGATGTGTTCCAAGAGAACCTGGGCCATATAGGATATGGTGGGTAATTTGGAGACAGGGACAAAATGTGCCATCTTAGTCACGGTGTCCATAAGGACCAAAATGACAGTGGCCTTGGAAGGGGGGGCTGATCCACAATGAAGTCAAGGGAGATAACTACCACAGGTGTGGGAGCATGGGCAAGGGTTGCAGCAGGAACTGGGATTGCTGATGGGGAACTTTCACATGAGTGCAGACTGAGCAGGACTGGATATACTTACGGATGTCTGCCCGCCACACTGGCCACCAGTAAGCCCAAGCCACCAGGTGAAAAGTCTTGGTGAAACCCCAGTGCCCTGCTTAAGCACCTAGATATGACAAGGGCCTTCTGAGATGTAGATGCACTTATGGAAGAACAGTCAGCCATCTTGGCACTCGAGTCCCCGGGACACATCAGCAGCCAGTGCACCTGCATCTGTTAACCTGGCCTGTGCCTAGGGATCTGCCACCAAGGCCTGTACTACCTGATGTTGAAAGCATGTAAATAGAATATCTACTGAGTTAAGTGTTAACCAATATCTGTACTGTACCATGTTTCCCCAAAAAATAAGACAGGGTCTTATATTAATTTTTACTCCAAAAAACGCATTAGGGCTTATTTTCAGGGGATGTTTTATTTTAAAGTCATGTCAACTTCTGGTTGCTGCACAATGGTGCAGGGCACGGTTTCACTTAACTAGGGCTTATTTTTGGGGTAGGGCTTAAATTTCGAGCATCCTGAAAAACCCTACTAGGGCTTATTTTCAGGGTACAAAATTCCCAAGTAAACACAAAGAATTTCCAAGTGCAAAAAAAAAAAAAAAAAAAAAAAAAAAAAAAAAAAAAAAAAGCCACAACATACTCAGTTTTCTATTTTCCATTTTATTGTATAAACAGTATTCTCAAAAAAAGAGTCCTGTACATAGCATACAATGTGTTACTCACAAATAATATCCAAGTAATAATTGAGTCTATAAGAGATTCAAAACCCAGTCTGCTAGACAACTCTTGCACTACAACTTAAGCCTCATAGCTTAAGTTATATTAGTAAAGTATCAATAAAATAATTCTAAATAATACATAGATACCAGATGCTCTCAATTCTGTTTCTTTGGGAAATGACATAATTTCCAAATGTTCTTTTAGACACATGATTGTCCTTTAGCTACAAGAAATCCCAAGTGTATCCAGTACCATTTCAATTGCTTGCAGTGGATTAACAATCTCTTGAATATTATCTTTCCTTAAAATCCAGGCTGGTCTCTGTCTGTGTAATGAAAGAAATACTATAGATCAGAGGTCATGGCCTGAGCCGGACTGGGAAGACACACCTCCCGGCCCACCGCATGCACTCCCCACAACTGCTTTGCGCATGTGCACGCGTGCCAGCACTGGCATGAGCACTCCCCCATCCTTCCACACATGTGCCCCAGCGAAGGGGTGGGCGTTCATGCGGGCGCCCCTGCGTATGCGTGAAGGGGTGGGGGAGCATTCGCGCCAGCGCTGGCACGAACGCTCCACCACCGCTTTGTCCATGCACCCGAGAGCGCATGTGCACCTGTGGGGGGGGGGGGGGCTTCCTTGGAGGCTCAGCTGGTCACGGTGCAAAAAAGGTTGGGGACCACTGCTTTATCCAAAAATAAATAAAATAAAATAAAATAAAAAAATTCAACCAGATATTCAACTCACCTTGAGACCATTTTTGTTCTTACGGGAGTTACTGGAATAGAACAATGGCCGTTTTTGTACGCACATGAATTTTCTTTGGTGCGGAGCCTTTGAGCATCCATTTGATATTTACGGACTGTGAGTTTAAATAAGGTCTGAAGGCGAGCAACCATTCGAGGATTGTTTCGGATCTCCTAAAAAAACAAGCCACCACTTGCAGTTAAAGAAAGCACAATACTGCACTTAGTGAAACCCTGAAGATGCAAATATTAGGGGAAAAATCACCCTGCTTTTTGCTGGACTATTTTATGCTTACTGGCTCTCTCCTATAAACATCTGCCATTGGACATTGTGTTAAGGAAAGGAAAGTTAAACTCAAATGGGGTGAAGAACATATTTCTCCTAGCCCACAACACTTAACAGATAACCAGCTGTCAAATCTGAAGGGCTTTCTTTTTTGTTAATTTGCTTTAAAAACCTAATAGCTCTAATAGGGAAGGGACATAGTAAAGGGGTAAATGGTACTGGCCAGGTGTTCATTATACTGCTCCTGAAGAAGCCAAATCTGGAAACTAAAGATGCTAACAATCATAGACCATATGCCAACATCCCTTTCCCTAGCCAAGATACCTGGGCAGGTGGTTTCCGACCAAGTCCAGACGTTCTTGAATGAAATTTATTTAGTTTCATTTCACTAAGGCATCAGTTCCAGTTTGGAATAAAACTGCCTTGGTTGCCCTGTGGTGTGATGTTTACCAAAGACAGGAAAGGGGAGCTGTGACTGTTCATTCCCTTAAACCTCACAGCAGCTCTCAGTACCATCCACTGGCGAAGTGAACAGAGTTGTGTATTGAAGGTACTGTATTACACTGATTCCCTCCTCCCACATGTGCGGCTGATTCCATAACGTGATTTTGGAGGATTACAGCTCTGCTCTATGGCAGCTATGGCATGGGATTTAAGGGGATCTATTTTATCGCACACACTATTCAACATCTAAATGAGACTACTAAAAGAATTTACTAATGTGGATAAAGGTGACAGCAATATACAGATGACACATAGCTCACTCCTTTTCAGTTAATCATTATGAGGCTGTCAATGTCTTGAAATAGTGTTTGGGTATTAGAACAGAGCTAATAAATTATATAATTCATTACAATAAGACATTAGCACTGTTAATAAGTGATTCATCTGCCTGACTCAACCTAAATTCTTCCTGTTCTGAAAAGGGACTGCTCTACCTACCAAAAAACAATAAAAAATAAAAATAAAAAGAGGGATCAGGTTTGTAACCTGGGATACTCTTAGAGCCACCTTTTCAGTGGAAGCACAGCTGGCTTTCATGATATGGAATATCTTTCTATCAGCTAAACTGATATACCAGTTATGACCTTGTACTATATTAATTCGTAAGATTGAATCCACGTGATGGAGTGAGTTCCCGTCACTTGTCCCAGCTCCTGACAAACTAGCAGTTTGAGAGCATGCAAATGCAAGTAGATAAACAGGTACCACCACTGTGGGAGTGTTCCGTGTCTAGTTGCGCTGGACACATGACCACAGAAACTGACTACGGACAAACGCTGGCTCTATGGCTTGGAAACGGGGATGAGCGCCACCCCCTAGAGTCAGACACGACTGAACTAAATGTCAAGGGGAACATTTACCTTTACCTTTACATATTAAAACCTGAACAGTTTGAAGAATAGGAATGTGCAAAGGAGAAGAGATTAATGCTTACAGAAGCTCGTCTTGAATCCTTGGAAAGAAGAGCAAGCAGACAGCATGTTTTGGTAAAAATGCTTCCACCTTTCTCTGAAATTTTGCCACCAGCTTTCTCTCTGTACATTTGAAGTAGGTCCAGCAAGGTATCTACCGACTTTTCCACTGCATAAACAGCTTCAGTTGTCCTTTCATACTTGAAGAGAAGAACAGCATTTAGCGTTAAATGAAACCTGAAGAACTTTGATATCAAGCAAGACTTTCCCAATACTTACAAGCGTTAAAAGACTTTTACAATGAATATACAGTATATATCTGCCAGTGATTTGTACAATGTGACTAACTATATCAGTAAGCAGTTTCCTCCATTAATAATCTGTATGATTGTAATTGCTGTAAGTGAATTTAGTTGCAACCCAGAATATCTGAACATAATCAAATTAATATGCAATATAGTGGTGCCTCGCATAACGATCGCTCCATTTAACGATGAAATCACATTACGATGGACTAAAGTCCATCGCAAGAGCGATCGCTTTGCGATGGCCCCTATGGGGACAACTCCCTTTGCGATGATCGCGGGGAAGCGCTCCCCCACGATCATGGCAAAGGCCCCGCTGGTCAGCTGTTCCAAAAAAATGGGCTTTGCGCTGCTCGCGGGGAAGCACTTCCCTGGGAGCAGCCCAAAGGCCCGCTTTTTAGAACAGCTGACCGTCGGGCGTTTGGGCTGCTAGCAGAGAAGCGCTTCTCCGGGAGCAGGCCAAACGCCTGCCCCTCAGCTGTTCCAAAAGGTGTGGGTTTGGGCTGCTCCGGGAGAAGGGCTTCTGCCGATGCAGCCCAAACCACTGCCTTTTGGAACAGCTGAGGGGCGGTGGTTTGAAGCCCAGACGCCCGCCCCTCAGCTGTTCCAGGGAGTCCCAGCATGGCTGGGATAGGCGGGTGGGGCGGCTCCCGGCGGTGGCGGGGGCAGGGGGATCTGGATGGCTTCCAGGCAAAGCACTGGAATCCATCCAGACCCCCCCCCCCTGCCCCCGCTGCTGCTTGGAGCTGCCCTGCGCCCGGTTTCCCAGCTATGCTCGGACTCCTGGAGTCGGGGAATCAGCTGTTCGGCGGTTCCAAAATGGCCACCGGACACCTGAAATGGCCCCACGCAGCGTTTTCGCGCCCTGCCCTCGCTTACCGAGGGCGCGAAAATGGCTGCCGCTATGGGGAAACATCGCTACAGGGAACGGGAAAACCCATTGGAACACATTAAACTTCGTTTAATGCGTTCCTAATGGGCACAAAACTCACCGTTCTGCGATGTTTCCCCATAACGAAGGTTAATCCGGAACGGATTAACCTCGCTATGCGGGGCACCACTGTATATCATGACCTGAAAACCTGTGGAAAATGACTATAAAATGACGTTTTGAGTAATAAATTCCATTCTGGTGTTGAACTGTACTACTCTGTCGCCACCACTGCCCTGCCGACTATGTGTAGCATGTAAAAGCAAAATCATACTGTGCATGTTTTATTAAATATAAGTCAAACACAGCAATTCACAATAAATTACATGCCAAAAGATGTCAATTTTCACATGTTTCCAGTGAAATTTGAGCTGCTGGTTTATGTAACATATGTGTTTGAGTGTACATGCACATGCATGCCAACATTAATAAAAACGTTACTATGCTGCTACAACAAAGTTTGGAAAAACGTAACTACCTTAGATAAATTGAGCAGGACTTGGACGGAGTATGTGATAACATCCATACAAGGGACGCTACGATTGCAGCTCCGTATCAAAGTAAAAATCGTGCAGACTGCTTCTGTCTGAGAAATGCTTTCACAACAAACGGGAGATAGTCTAGTTACAACCTCTTGGGGGGGGAAAGGAATAATAATTAATGACAAAGAATGACAATCACCACATTTTTAAAACAAATACAGTTGCTTCACATGGAAGACTAAAGGAAAGGTGAAGCTACCAAACAATTCTCAGACACACAAACCCACTTCAATTGTTATATTTCTCATAATTGCTGGGGAGCAGGGAAAGGTTTGCACAGTCTGTTTCCATCCTCTCTATAATGTCCGACTGCCTAATTCCACCTCATTCCTTGTGTTCAGCTTGCAAATATGTTGAACACAGCCGCTGAACTCAAGACAGCTTTCTGCACTTTTTGGAACTCGGGCTTTACATTATATGTTTCAATCTATAATGTAATTTAAAACATAGGGTACCAAAGTACTCAGAAAGCCTATACAAAGTACAGGAGGTCCTGCCTGCAGGCCTTTAGTCCCAGTGTATGGAGAGTGGCAGAGGCCCAATGGAGGAGACAGAACTGTTCAGCATGTTCTCCCTCATCTCACGTGATTCCAATTTTCACCTGTAGCATTACTGGATGTAAAAGTAATACAAGACCAGAACACTCATGCCTTAAATGAAAACTGGCCAATTTACATATTTGGTGTGGCATGCAGCAAGAAACCGGTCATGTGTAGCCTCTTTGCTACCCGAGAACCACATTGTGCATAACTGCAGGTGGAAGTGGGGACAAAGGTACGTATGTGAAGGCCTATGTGAGTCTTTCTTACTTTCTGGATGCAAGATAAGCATGCCAGCCCTTAAGCTATTTAAGCCTATAACCCGTTTCAGCCCCCCCCCCCCCAAGCCTTACAGGGAATCTCTTTTGGAGCACAGAATGCCACATATCTACTCCCCACTCACAAATGAATTCTGTCCAATGCTTCCAGTGTCAAGAGGTGCAATTACATGATAATGAATGAACGCAATAAACACAGCAGTAATTCAGAGTAACATAACACATCTTTCACCAAGAAAAAAGTTCTGTGGTATAAAGAAAACCAAAACTCCACTGCACCAACCTGAACAAGCAAGAGTGTAATTTCATTGTGACCCCAGCAAACAATATCCACATCAAGTGAAAACTCAATAGATTATGAGACAGCAGATGAGAAACCAGAAAAATGGAAAATCGCTAGACTCACAGAGATGCTTCCTAGGATCAGACCTGAGGAATTACCTTCCAGGGCTATCCTTCCTTAAAGCCCACACTTTAGGAACCAGCAAGTACTGCTAACTGGTTCCCATCCATGTATTACAGATTAGGCATTGCTGGTTATACTAAATGAAAAAGGATTGTTCTTGCACACATTGCCCACTACTACATGGCTGCAAACTTGTTCAGGAGGAAGCTAGGCTTGCATATACAGTGGGGCCTCGACTTACGAATGTCCCAAGTTACGAAAAGCTCCGGCTGCAAAAATTTGCTTCGACTGGCAGCCGGAGCTTCGACCTACGGGAAAAAAAGGCAGGTGGAAAGGACGGAAAATTCAAACCATTGGTGGTGAAGAGGCCTTTTTAGGAAAAAGGAGGCTCAGCCTCCCGGGCTTCCAACACTGCCCCTACCGCTGCGCCGGATGCTGGTGCTTTGGAAGCTCAGGAAGCTGGCACCTGGTGTGGCGGTCAGGGTGGCTTTGGAAGCCCAGGAAGCCGGCATCCTGCACGGAGGTTGGGAAGGCTTTCGGCTTCCAAAGCCACTTCCGCTGCCCTCTGCCTCCTGTCCCCACTGCCTCCGCCGCTGCAGGAGGCAGTGGGTACGGGAGGCAGACGGCAGCATGAACGGCTCTGGAAGCCTGGCTTTCCAGGTTTCCAAAGCTGCCCTGACTGCCGGCTTCCTGGACTTCCGAAGCCGCGGAAACCGCCACACCGGGTGCCAGTGCTTTGGAAGCCCAGGAAGCCTCTGCAGCAATTTTTTTTAATTTTTTTTTTTTTTTGCAGCCCCAGGGGCTTGCAGATTTTTATTTATTTATTTGTGATTTTTCCCCCCCGGCCGGAACGGATTACATCATTTTCAATGCATTTCTATGGGAAATGGTGCTTCGACTTACAAAATTTTTGAGTTGCGGCCACCGTTCCAATATGGATTAATTTCATAAGTCAAGGCATCACTGTAGATGGAAAGAGGGGAAAGGGCTTTGTCACCTTTGTGCTTCTTAGCACATGAAGAAGGGTGAGAAAGTGTCTGTGTGCGCTTTTACGTGGATGTAGGTTATTCAAACTGACCCAACCCCACTTCCTTGTCTTTCTCTTTTTCACTGTCATCTTTATACATGGCCCCTCTTTGAGCACTAGTGCTTTGGAGTTGAAAAGATTACGCTACTAGTAAAAGGGCTGATAGCACTTTGTGAATTGTTTCAAACAAGAAAATACTAACCCAGCTCTTTTAAAGCTGCCAGAATGTAAGAGAAGTGCTTGTATTTTAGAAGGCGATCAATAGCAAGTGCAGTTCTATTACAGAGCTTCTTCTCTTCTTTGCTTTCTTTATTGGCAATAATCAAGCTATCTCGGAGAGCTCTAGTTTCTGCAGTATCTGTTTTCTTTCGCCATGAATATCCTCTCCATAATGCCTTAAGCAAGAAAATAACAATTAACCTCTGTATGATAAGGAGCAAGAGAAGAGAAAAAATAGGTTCTACAGTGCAATGAACTGCAACTCTGTTTTTTCTGAAGGTGATTCCACTCAAATAATCAGATATTTGAAATATAACATTCTACATTCCTCTCAAAGTCATTCAGAGAGAAAAGACAGATGGAAGAGGCTTATAAAGCAAGTGCTCCACACATTATCTGAAATTATGATCTTTAAGAGATATACAGTGGTGCCTCGCTTAACGGTGTTAATTGGTTAAAAAAACATCGCTATGGGAAAACATCGCTAAGCGAAACACCATTTCCCATAGGAATGCATTGAAAACCCGATAATCCGTTCCAATGGGAACGGATTACCGTCGTTAAGTGAAAATCGCCATAGGAAACATCACTAAGTGAAACAATGTTTCCCCCATTGGAATGCATTGAAGCCTATTCAATGCATTTCAATGGTTTTGACAGGACCGTTTTCACTATTTTTAAAGTGTCTTAAAATGTTCAAAAACTGTTTTAAATGCTTGGGATCATTAGTGCACCTTGTAAAACCTTTGCAGAATTAATTAGGCTTTGTTCTGATTCTTTGTTAATTTTTGGTGAATTCCCCCCCATTGGAATGCACTGAACTAAGCGAATACATCGTTAAACGAAGCAATCGTTAAGCGAGGCACCACTGTACTAAATTTTAGATGTACAGTATGACCCCCATATCTGTGGGAGACTGGTTTCAATTCCCCCCACCCAGAGATGCTGAAAACCACAAATAACAAACAATATATGTACTAAGGTAAAAGAAAAAAATCAGGAGAAAATGTTCACTATGTATTACCAGAATTGGCCCCTGGGAGGAAGCCAGAAACCATTTGATGTATTCCTCAATAACAATATATAAAATGGTCTCTGACTTCCTCAAGTGACCATTTCTCAGAAATACATGGTGAAAATACATCTTTCTCCTCTTTTCTTTTAATATTTTTAAATATTTTCAGACTGTGGATAAGAGAACTCCCACAATGCCAATCCCACAGATACAGCGGTCCTCCTGTAGTTTGTGGGACATTCCTGGGAGAGTAATTAAAACAATTTTCAGTGAATTCTTGATGTGAGAAAAAGGTGGGAAAGGGTATTAGGAATACACCCTATTCATTTCCTCTGAGGAGCGAAGCTTTTTTTTTTTTAAGTCTAATCTAACGAGACCTCACATATTGGCTGTTTATGTACCATTGGAAACTTGGCTTTTGTCAGCTTCAATTACATGGCAAGCAGCTACTTCCACAGGTCCAGTTCTTATGGTAACAACTGCTTTTATAGATTAGATTCCCCACCAGTGATTTTTTTTGTTGCTTTTATGCTTATTTTTAATCTTCCCTTTTTCAGAGGTTTTTAAGATTCTATATTTATGGCAAGTCACCTTCAGACACTGATAATTTAGGGGAACAAAATAATTTTTTGGACCCTTTGACAGAATGCAGAGACAGCAAGGGTGATCTCACCTCCATTCCCTCAAGTGAATGAGGAATGAGAGCTTTAGCAGTAGCCAATAATTGAATCTCTTCTCACTTTAGAAACAACATGCTATTCCTTCTTCCAATTTCATCCACCAAGCCTGAACACAGGAAGATGCCCAGCAGAATCAGATCCTTGATACATACATAACTTTTCTCCAATTGACACCCCTCTAAATGTGTTGGGTCATCATATGACCTAGCATGGCTGCCTAGGTTTCATTTTGCCTGGCATTCAAAGCTCTAGCACGGAAATTACAACTCTTCCTGTTCATGCATCACAGTTCAGGTTTTACCACTAAAACATGAAGGGAGCAAAGACATTGAGAAGATAATTCAACGAAACCATAAAATGTCTCTAGGATACTCATTTACCTGAAATTTAATTATTCCATTACTTAGGGTTTGTGGGTTCTTGTGTTCTTGAACTGCAGACTTTTTCCTATCACTTATCCATCTCCTCACATTTCTCTGTATTTTAATAATTTTCTCACGATATTGTAGGTATCTTATCCTCTGTTTTTTTGCTCGATACCACTGCTGTTTAAAAAGACAGGGCAAAAGTAACTGCTCACTTACAGCTTTTAAAACAAATGGAATTGAGTTCCAAGCTTAAGCAACATGAATTACTTTATATATATTGTTATGAACAGGATTAAACAACAGGAAGAAATGTCTACAATTATTTCTTTGTTCTCCAGAACTAACCTGAATGTACAAAACTGAAGAGAGCTGCAAGTATACATGTTTCAAATGAAGATGATTTCTGTAAGCCCTCTGAATTTTAACAGCAGCAAGATGATGATATGCAGCAGCTGTAAAATGAAGCAGAACGTTTTGTCGTCTCTGGACCAAAATCTAGAGAAAAGAAAGATAAACTGAATTAACAGCTGAACCAGGGAGAGCTTTGTGATGCCATTTTTAAATATTCAAGTTCAGAATAAGCAAGATATTGAAGCCCAGTGATTCACCTACTCATTTACCTATAAAAACATACCTTCCTAAATACTATCTTTCAGTTTTTGCCAGAGAGCTGACAAACCGTGACAGATAACTGCTATGCTGATTTTAAAATAATGACATTAGTTTCCTATTTGTATCCATGACCAACTACATGTGGTCCACTGTTAGAAATGCACTATGCATTGACAAACTTAGAGGGCTGTCTTAGCAGTGGTGTGCCAACTTTGGAATGATCTCTCAAGGGAATTTAAATGCTGCCAACTTTTCCCCCCAGCACCAAACTGAAACATTAATTTGCTCAGGTATGTTTATAGTCTCACATGAATTTAAATCCCTCACTATTTTTAAAACCTCTAATTTTCAATGATGTTTCATATTGCAGGGTGGATATGATTTAAATATAAGTATAAAAACAACATGACAGGATGGATAAAAATCAATGATTTTTTAAAAATCCATTTGATTTAAAATGTGATTTAAATTTTAAAAGTCAATTTTTTAATAATTTAAACTTTAAAATAATTTTTTAAAAATTTACATGATTTAAATCAATTTGATTTTTATCCACCCTGTCATATTATTTTTATAATATATGTACTGGCCTAGAACTGCTTTTGATGTTAAAGAACTGTGAAAATTTCTAGAGTTAAAATTGCAGAATCTAGCACACTAATCATTAGTGAAAATGGAGTAAGAGACTCCATCTACTAGTGGAACTAGGGCTATGGTTTGCAATGTTTTATCCCCTCTAAAGGATATAGAATATTTCAATTCCATGTTGCCCTTGAAATATTTATAGTTGACAAAAATATTGAGAAAATATAAATTTCAGTTAAAGGTCACAAGTATATCTCTAGTCTTATACTCTTGAGTACTTTATTAGATCATTCTGCTCCGTGTCTCTTTCACATTAAAAGTCAGTGCTATGGCAAATCACCTTTTGAAGCTGTTTTCTAGCACAGTATTTTCTATATGCGAACTGAATTATTTGTACAGAGATTTTGATTGCCAGGAATTTTTGCCGAGCCATTTTCGCTGCCCGAGTTGCTCTCCATTTTCTCTGAATTAGAACTGTAGAAACTTTCATCCTCAAAAACCTACAGGAAAATGAACACACAAACAGCAAATTCCTCAGGTTTTTTCTTTATCCTTCCCATATATAATGCAGAATAACTGATATTTAAGACACTTGCACAGCTTGCTGTATTACCATATCCTCTGCTGCTTAGCTTTTTGGTAACGTTGAATCACATGTGTAGCTCTCTCAATTGCTCTGTATTCCTTCGTGGTTCTGCTTCTATGGAGCCATGCTGGCATAACTGTGGTTCGATTCTGAGCTGCTATCATTTCAATGGCCAACTGCCTTGCTTTACAGCCCCTTAAAAAAGCCTAGTGGAAAAATGTTTGCAGAACATCACTATTGTTTAGAACTATATTCAGCCCAAATCAATGCTCTTCTCTTGGTTGTCAGTTATTCATGTAATGACAAGATAAGATTTTAATGTATTTAAAAAGTGGACCACCAGATACAATCCCTTTATATTCTCAACCATCATTCGAGGCAACCCTCCTCATCTCCATCCAAGCTGTTTAGTTAAAACTCTCCCCACCCTGAATCATGATTAGAAAATGCATACTCTTCCGGTGATAGCACCAACTGCCACAGGATGAACAGTTTTCTAAATATCATGTTTTGGGTCTCAGTGAAAGATACAGTGGTGCCCCGCTTGACGACGATAATCTGTTCCAGGAAAATCATTGTCAAGCAAAAAAAAAAAAAAAAAAAAAAAACCCATCGGAATGCACTGAAAACTGGTCAATGCGTTCCAATGGGAAAATACCTCATCGTCCAGCGAAGATTGCCCATAAAGAACCGCCAATCAGCTGTTTAAAATCGCTGTCTTCCAAAGCAGGGGTCTGGAAAGCAGCCATTTTGCAAAGGGAGGGAAGCCATTTTGTGGAACCGGAAAAATCATCATATACTGAACAAACAGTTCGCGAAGCAGGCTCCTAATCAACGCAATGTGGATTTCCCCCATTGGAACCATCGTTTTGCGATCGCAATAGCGATCGCAAAAAGTCATTGTTAAGCGATTTTGACGTCATGGGGGTAAGTGTCTAGCAGGGCACCACTGTAATTTGGCTATAAGTACTAGACAGATTTCAAATGAATACAGTGAAACTCGACAAAAGATAAACTGAACCAACTCCATTTTTCTCTGGTTTAAAATGCCTTATTCCTAGCACTGCTTTTTGACACTCTCACTTCTATAATCATGTTTTTTTTTAAAAAATCCAGGCAAAGAGCATGGCTCAAGGCCTGAGCCATGGAAGAAACAGCCAGTGACTGCAATGGGCTTTTCTTCCCCTTATCTCCTCCGTGCAGCGATCTGTAGCAAACAGAAACCTGCTTTGAAGGGTTACTCAGCCTTCCAAAGCAGGTTGTATACACCAAAGGGGCTTGTGGAGAGGGGCAATTATTGTTGTCCTGATTCTGCTGAAGAAAACATTCTGTTGGAAGAACGATCCTATTTTCCTTGAGCTTTCATTCAGTATACAGCGGTGCCTCGCTTAACGACGAAACCGCATAGCGATGAAGATTTTGCGATGTTTTAAATGGTAAAAAATCGCTTTGCGATGATCAGTTCGCTGTTTCACTTACCGATTTATCGCATAGCGATGTTTTTTCAACAGCTGATTGGCGGTTCCAAAATGGCCACTGGGTTAAAAAAAAAAGCCACCCGCTGTTTTCACGCGGTTTCCTCGCTTACCGGGCAGAGAAAATGGCCGCCGTATGAAGGATTTTCACTTAAAGGTGAGTTTTTAGCCCATAGGAACACATTAAACAGGTTTTAATGAATTTCTATGGGCTTTTTAAAACCGCACAGTGACGAAATCGCTTTGCAATGATTTTTGCTGCACGGGTTATCGTCGCTATGCGGGGCATCACTGTACAAATGAGCTTTGAGATTTTTAATATAGGGTAATTACATACTGTCTAAAACCCCAGTATGTCACAGCTAGGGTAGACAGTGAATCAGTGGAACTTACAGAGGAGTTGCCTCAACAAATATGCAGATTCAATGGGCCCATTTTGCTATGATTTACTACTGGATTTTAGCCACTAGATAGCTTTAAAGCAAAGATAACCAGCAACAGCATGGCAAATCCCAGAACACCATAATAGGCATTGACCGCCTTAGTTCCAAATAGAAAGGTTACCTACCTGTAACCATGGTTCTGCTAGTGGACCTCTGTGAATTCACACAAATAGGTTTCCTCTGCTTCCTCGGAAGATTCTCGGAAGAGAGGTTCTTATAGGCGGGACACAATTGCGTCTGATGGGCTTCGCCCAGGCAGAATAAACATTTATCATGCCCGTCGGTGAGGGGTATTTTCTTGCAGCAAATAGTGCACCGCTTAAATCCCTGAGGGGCCATAAAACAGGGGAATTGGGGGGGAAGTCTAAGGGGACGGGGGTAAAAAAGACGGGAAAGCGAAAAACAGTTGTATACAGGCGATTCGAAATCTCAGTCATTAAGGAAAGAAACTAAAAAGAATGTAGGTGATCTAATTGCAAAAAGGAAATAGATTTAGCAAATAAATACAGGTTTACTTTCCTTTCACTGAAGCTCTACTGTTCCTAACGTCCTAACTGAGTGGTGGAAAAAAAGGAACTGAGAGGAAGGTTGAGGAGGCGGAGCTTGCACCCTAGAGGGGTATCTCATTCTCAATCTTTTTTAAAGGTCTAGAATCATCCGAAACGTCCTGTGCAGGCGCAGAGAAAACCAATTTGTGTGCATTCACAGAGGCCACTACAAAGAACTTGTAGTTTTAGAACATATCTGGTAATAAGTACATACTATAGTTATTTGAACTAGTTAGTGTTGGGGAAGTACTGCTGTATACCTGAATTTTTATTATACTTCTTTTCATCCTGCAGAACCTTTGACGTTCAATGAAGCGCCTGACTGCAGCTTGTGCAATGATGATTCTCTTCAGAGTTTGTAAATAAGCCGCTCTCTGGTGTTTCATAGTTAAATAAGACCGATAATGTTGTTGTATTAAAGTTGCAGCTTTCCTGTATTTCTGATACTGTTCTGTGTAACATAGTCCGTGCAACACAGTCGCTTCAGTAACAAATTGGACAGACTTTTTGCAGTCCACAACCATAGAAAAGAGCGGAACCATTGCTGGATGTGCTTTCTTTGTCTTTCTGCGTACAACCATTCCACGATAAGCAGACTGGATAGTTATTACTGCCCACTGTATCAGTCTGTAATGTTTGTGCTGCACATGCATGCGATAAAAAGACTGGATGAGAGTTGCAGCGATATGCATTGCTGCCAATTCTTGTTTTCTTTTCATATCACTGTCAAAGACCTGAGTAACTATAGCAGATTTCTGCATTACAGAACTTTGCTGATGTTTCAGTTTTACGTAAGTTCGGTAGTAAGTCTGTATGATTATAGCAGCGTATCTCAGCCTCTGGTACTTGACCCTAGCTCTATGCCTTCGAAAGGATGCCTGAATTATCCTTGCAGCTGAATGCATGTGCTTGATCTGTTTCCTTACTTTAAAACCTCTGAAGAAAGACTGCACACAAACTATGGCTGCATAGACAGAAGCATATTTCCGAACCTGTCTTCTTCCCAAAATCAGTGATCTGTACCACCTCTGAAGCAGCACAGTAGCTGCTTTTAAAGCTAGGTACCTTCTACGTTCTCTCTGCATTTTAAAATTCCGCTGAAGTACAAGAGCAGCTTGGTGTCTTTGATACTGTGTTGCCTTCATCTTCCGAAATGCTCTCTGAATGCACACAGTGGCTGTCTTAACACAGAAATACTGCTGGACTGCAATTTTGCTGAGCATATTGGCTCTGACTCTTCCCTGGATAACTCTGGCCGCCCACTGCATTTGTTTGTAGGAACACTGTTGTCTGTGCCTTCGATAGTTACTCTGTATGATTATGGCAGCATTGTGCTGTTTTTTAAAGACCCATCGCATTTTCATTCCTCTGAAGGCAGCCTGAAGGACTAAAGCAGAGTGGCGCTGCTTTAAGTACAACCCTCTGACACATTTAGTTTCTTGGTATGCTCTGTACTGTCGTTGTATTCTAATAGTAGCAAGCTTCAAAGCCTGATACTGAGTGTAAGCCATATGCATCCTAAAGGCTGCCTGGATAACGGTAGCAGCTCTCTGCATTTGCTTTACTGATTTTCTGGTCAGTTGGCCTCGGATGGTTGATTGCACTATAATAGCTGTTTTACGGAGGTGGAGATACTCTTCATGCTGCTGTTTGGAAAGCACTGTTGCTCGGTACTTCCTCTGAATTGTCAGAGCAGCAGCCTTAAGTGAAAGGAAACTCTTCCTTTGAAGAAAAGTTCTAAACAGCCTCTGAATGGTGGTTGCAGCCCTATGCATCTTTTGCAGATGGTGCCTTGCTTTCATGCCTCGAAACGCAGACTGTATTCGAAGTGCAGACATCTTTATCTGCCTGTATTTGTGCATCTGGACATTTCGACCTTTGCAACCACGATACCACTGCTGAATAAGTTTTGCTGCTGCAACCAACTTTTGGAAGGACTTCTGTTGTCTGTACATTCGATAGAATGACTGAAGAGAAGTTGCAGACTGGTGCAGAATTTTCAATTCCTGTCTAACTTTCATGCCTCTGTAGGCAGCCTGAAGGATGAGAGAAGACTTCTTTATCTGAAGATAGTATCTGCGCTCCTTTCTTCCTCTGCAAAAAGCTCTGTATCTTCTCTGGATGATAACAGCTGACAGCTTCATTGCTTGATATGTGACGTTGCATTGATGCATCTTAAACATAGCTTGGATTCGAACAGCTGCCTGGTCCATGTGCTGAATTTTTCGTCTTGCTTTCCCACCTCTGTAAAATGCCTGGATTTTAACAGCTGCTTCCCTTAAAGAAAGGTATTCCTGCCTTTTCCTATGGGTTAGGACAATAGCACGATACCATCTCTGAACTGTGATAACAGCTCCTCTGAAACGTTTGAACTTTGTGTGGTTAACATGCATCCTGTAGAAGGACTGTATGACCACAGCAGCCTGAAGCTGTCTCTGGAATTGCTTCCTCACAAGATTCCCTCTCCAAGCTGCTTGGAGCTGTATGATGCTGCTGCGAAGAACAATGTATTCCTGATGCTGTTTTCTACTCGATCTTTTAGCCCTGTAGTGCTGCTGAAGAATTAGAACAGCGCCTCTTGTCATTATGAACCTTTTTCGTGCCTCATACCTTCTGAAGGCAGTCTGTATTATCACTGCAGCAGCACGTTGCTCTAGAAACCATTTCCTCACTTGCCATCCCCGCAGAGCTGCCTGCAAAGAAGTCACCAATGCTTTTGTCTTCAGGAAATGTCTTCTCATTCTGGAAGCCCTGTACCATTTCTGAATTGTACGGGAGGCTTGAATCAAGGCTTGGTATTTTGTTTTAGCAGTGTAAGCCCTGAATGCAGCCTGTATCTTAACAGCAGCCGCATATTGACATCTAAGCATCTTGCGTAGTTTATAACCCCTATAGCCTGCTTGCAAACAGACAGCTGCCTTTTTCATTTGCAGGAACTTCAGCCTCTGAGTGGTTTGCTCTCTGTATGCACGGTAGTGTATCTGAATAACGAGAGCAGCCTTAGACATCTTTAGGAAATGTTTCCTCGCTTTCTTCATTTTGTACCAAGCCTGAAAGACAGCAGCAGCTTCATGCCATCCCTGAATCACAAGGTGGTAGGAGGAAAAAGAAGCAACATTGTTAGAATCAATTATTTAATGTTTACACTGCTAATACAAGATTTATTTTTTTTACAATGACTTTTCTTAATAAAGATTCAGGATGCTTCAATTGTTCTGGGATGGGGGGGACTCTAGTAGTGAAAACCCATATTTCAACTTTATTTTGAAGTCTTATTGATTCTAGGTGGGCGTAATAAGGTTCCTATTCATCTCAGGTCGGTGAATAATTCACTTATTTTTGACAGAATAACTTCACACACAACCAGTCTTACTGGCTTGATCACAAGTTATACCTTTATAGCTTCTTCCTGCTTTGCCTTTTTTAATTTCTCAAGTTCCATCTTCGCCAAACATCTTCGCCAATATTTCTGAATTACAACTGCTGCATTCTTGGTCTGGCAAGAAAAAAAATTACAGATCAAATGCTTATAAGCAATGCTTTCTTCCTCCTGCAGTCAATTTCTATTGACAGTTTATAGCAAAATGAAAAGCAATGGAAAGGAATACCTGAGCAAGTTTTGTTTTCAGTCTGCGTTCTCTCCAAGCGGACTGAATCAGTTGAGCTGCTCGAATCTCTTTAGAAAGTTCTAGAAGTCGTGAACACAGATATGACAGATAGGTGATAACTACCTAAGGGAAAAGCAGGGAATACTCAAAAATGTAGCATGTTGTAAATGAAAAAAATCAAATGTGAATTTTGAAAATGTGGCTTTTACCTTTTCATCAGGAATTGTATTAGACATGTCTGAATGGTGAATCATAGATGGAATGCCACCAAGGTTAGAAACTGCTGCATTAATCAGTTGGAAATTTCTCTTCTCGTTATCAAGAAGTTCTTTATAAAGCATGGATGTAGTTACAGCTTTATAAAAAAAGATTTAAAAGATTAAATATTTTAAATCAGATGCAAAAACCACCTGTCTGTTTTCAAAGTGTCATTTAATGCTCACCTTGGTCAAAAGTTTCACTCAGCAGATTTAGAGAACCTTCAGATTCAGAGGACGAATTAAGTGCAAGGGTACCACTTTTAGTACATTCTACTGTTTGAGTAGTGCGCTGGCATATCGCATCCAAAGGTATATAACATGGATGATAATGATGAATCAAATAGCATAGCACTCTTCCATCTGAGAAAGATACTGTGAAGTTTTCTACCTAGTTTTAAAAAGACAAATATATCAGAGCCAGGGAACTACGCTGCCAGTGGCATCTCTCTGTATACCTGACACGGAATCAGACCACCTGCCCACCCTATACAGCACTGTCTACGCTGAATGTCAGAAAATTTAGCTGAAAGACAGGTTTCTCTAATGTGAATTTAACAGCGTTGTGATATAAATTTAAAAGGGCCACTCCAAGTCTCATTACACTGCTTAAGTGCTCGCATACATATTCATTTTCTATGATAGCTTGCTTTAATTTAAATAATTGCAAAAGTACTGAAAGCAGGCAACTACCACTCAACAAGCACCCTGTCTTGACTACGTAACCACAGCCTCAGTAAAGCTAACTGAAGAAAATGGGCATGATTGTGAAAAACATATTCCCAGCCACACCATGATTACACACTCGCTGAACTATTTCAATTTTCACTTTTCAGAGTACAATAATAACAAGGGCTCAAGTAAATGTGCTCTGCAGTCTCTGCCATAATTAAAGGTTATTTCTACTGATTAATATCCTATAACTTTTTATCTAGCAGATAAATATTTCAACCTTAATTATTTTGTCAAGCACACACAAGAACAGAGGTACATAACTTTAAAAGTTGTTGAAAGGAAAAATTCTTTACCTTCACATTGTAAAATTGACAGACGGCATTCACCCAAATCATTAACAGTTTTATATTTCCACTGTAACTTTCCGATGAATAAAAGCTATTGCTGCTGCTATCTTTTCTCACTTGTTTAACAACAGAAGATTCCAAAGACACTCCCTTCCCTTTGGAGATATACATGTTCTTTAAAATATCAGTTTCTTCTTTTAACTGAATCACATCAAGGGAAACATCCACCTAAGAAAAAGCAAACACATGTTCTTAAAACATTTGTTATATATAGCTAACTAATTTGTAAGGTAAAGATAAAGGTTCCCCTTGCCAAATTGTCCAGTTGTGTCCTACTCTAGGGGCCGGTGCTCATCCCCGTTTCCAAGCTGTAGAGCTAGCATTTGTCCATAGACAGTTTCTGTGGTCACATGGCCACCGCGACTAGACAAGGAACACCGATACCTTCCCACCATGGTGGTATCTATTTATCTACTCACCATTTTTACATGGTTTCGAACTGCTAGCTTGGCAGGACAAGCAGCGGGAGCTCACTCCATTGCGTGGATTCGAACTGCTGGTCTTTCGACCTTGCAACCCAGAGGCTTTGCAGTTTAACCCACAACTCCACCCACTTCCCAATTAACTAATTTGTACGTTCCTATATCTCCTCAAAGGTAGGACTTTTAAAAAAATGGCCAGAATTCTGTTTGTCATCATGGAATGACATAAAGGCGACTGTGCAAGTACATGTGATATGGCCTGCACCATGTCTTACTGTAGTTGGGCAATCAATCACAGGACCAGCCACATAAGTTACTGTACAACAGTCAGCCGAAAAAGCACTTCTGCAAATGCTCTTAGACACACAGAAAACTGAAAATGGTTTTGACCTGTGGAGTTTATCCTTAGGTAAATACAAGATTTCAGACTACAATTCCCAGGTAAGGTTGCAATTCTATACAGACCTATACGACACTAAGTGAAACTTATTATGAGTAGGAATACATGGGACTGTGTTTTATAAATAAAAACAATTGATTTATTTCTCTAACAAAGTGAAGAAGGCTAACAAGTTCACTTCTTTCTTTTTCTGATCACTATGTTCAGTTCTCCAAAAATTTAAAGTCTAATCTTTCTATGATGGCTCAAAGACTGAACTATAATGATAAAAATTTGTATACTTTAAATGCAGAGAACCTTACTATCTTTTTTGGAGGCTCTATTTACATACTTATGCCATATCTTATAGTACAACTAATGACTACATAGCTAATACATATTAATTAGGTGGCATATAAAGGCTTTTCACAAGAGTTATCTTTATGTAGCCAGGATAAAGTAGGACCATGACTGCCATATGTAGTTTGAACACACTCTCTTGCTGATGGGCAATCAGTGAACAAGATCCATTGGCCCCCTCCACTCTTGTTCATGAATTAACTTTTGTGAAGAGCCATACAATTTTATTTGGTTCTACTGGTAGACATTTTACTAAGCATCCTCAGAGGTATATTATATTTTTGAATATACAACATTACAAGAAATATATACATACTGAACAACTTCAGTTAATGATTTGCTTCCTAAGTGTATTATGCAGTACCTGAAAAGCAAACACTATTTTCCACAGTAAAGCAAATGTTTTCTCTCTGTGCCGATCCACAATATCCTTTGCTTCAATTGTTCCACCTAAAAATCAGACAAGCTGGTTAGTCATTAAGCCCATTATCACATCTTCTATATGGTTCTGTCCTGGCAATACTTTCTAATGCTTACTGTGTTCGTCCTTTAGCTGAATCCCATGGTCTTTAAGTACCTCAAGTACAATGTTGACATTATGTATCTTCTGAAGTCGGCTTATTGCAGGAACTCTTAATTTTTTGGAAAGACTCCAATTTTTTGACAGAAGTTCCAATGCTCTCCTTAAAATATAAAAGATTCCATGTTAAAACTTAACAATTTCTTTAAGTCCTCTGTAAAAAAAAATCTCAGCAGAAACTTACACAAGGCGAATGCCACACTGCAAATCTGTAGCAAGATTTGTTACAGCAAAGTCAAATTCATCTAATGGAGTTTGCACGTGATTAACTGGAAAGCCCATAAATCCAAGGTGGCGTGAAAGATCACCCTCTCCACTTAAAAAATCTCGGGAAAATGCCAGCAATATTTCTTTACTAGACTGCAGAAAAAGAAATGAGTAATTAAACACACATACAGCAGGTCTACAATCCTGAACACTTTATGGGGCTTTCTGCTGAGCAAACGCTCTTATTACTGGAGTTTAAGGCAGTCTTGTGGCTTGCAGCTATACTTCAAAGAGCCTTGTGGTACACAAAATATGTGCAAGATTGTAGATGTCTTTGCTATAACCTTTTTGGATTGTAGATCCAACCTTTTTCGATTGTAGATTTCTACACGCAGACATCATGTGTCCGCATGTAGAAAGTTTATGCTTAATCGAACTTGCTAGTGTTTCTAAAGTGCTGTTTTTGTTAAAAAAACTAAAATGGCCAGCCCCTCAAACCCATCAATTATGTCGAAATGTAAATGAGAATACCTTGAATTCTGCATTTTTGCAGAAGAGGCAAGGATCATGTTCAATAATTCGAGACAATTTTGCACGATCAAGGAAGCAAATCAACAGAAGCAGCTTTTTCAGTGTAAATTTGGACAATGCTTCTTCATGGCCTAGAAGTAAAATACAAGATTTTACATAGAGACATCTTGTAAGAATACATCAGATTATGGGACAAGAAAGAAAAAACAGTTACCATCTCGATAAAGATGTGGCACTGATGGATGTCTATATTCAGCTGCAATATCAGGGTTCCACAGTAAGCGGCTGAGTATAAACACTGCTAAACCCATCACATCACTGTTACTTTCCAAAGGAATAAGTTCACCATAAATTGTCTAGTAACAGAACAGAACAACAGAAAACAGTTTTAGAGACATAACAATGCAATTCATAATTTAAAGCAAACTTACAAAAAGCAACAATACAATGCTAACTAGAAAATTTAAGATCCCAAATGTACCACCAATCATTAACCAGCTAATAATTGATCAGTGTAATCTCCTGCTTCTTTTTTGGAAATAAGACAATATTTGGGGGACACTATATTCTGCTTTACATTCCATTTTCCCACTAACATACAATGAACTAGGCTCCACAAGGGTTTAAATCCTATTTCTTTGAGGCTCATGATACCTTGCTCTCAAACATTGTTGAGTACCTAAGCCATACATATAGCTCAAGGACTTTATTGAAAAAACTCCAGAAAATTAATTATAGCTATAATTAGAAATACAAATGCAACAACAGACAAATATATGATCTGTTCATACATACCCACCCATGTATGCGATTTTTTGAAAATGCGCATATAGTATTATTATAAACTTTTACACCTATAACCATCTTCAAAATGTGTACTTGCTATGAATGTGCTGAACTACTGTAGATAAGTAGCAAACGGATTTAAGACCAGCACAGGCCTTCATGGTACAGTCTTTGACATGAAGCAACTAGGTCCAGGCATAACTAAGTAACTAAGTAAGGGGAAATTGTATGGTTTCTGCTGCAAATAAAATTGAATATGCAAATCTGCTTCAGAATTTCAGAATATGAATGTTATCAGATCTGTTTCAGGATACTGACACATGCATTACAGGCATTAATCTGTATCTCTTAATATTTTAAGGCAATGTAAGAGAGTGAGCCCTGTCATGGATTGCTGCCTTGTCATGGCGAAGGGGCTTGAGTAATTCAGAGAAGCTATGGGCTATGCTGTGCAGGGACACCCAAGATGGACAGGTCATAGTGGAGAGTTCGGACTAAATGCGATCCACCTGGCGCACAAACTGGTAAGCCACTCCAGTATCTTTGCCAAGAAAACCCCATTAACAGAAACAAAAGGCTAAAAAATATGACGCTGGAAGATGAGCACCTCAGGTCAGAAGGCGTCCAACATGCTACTGAGGAAGAGTGGAGGACAAGTACAAGTAGCTCCAAAGCTAACGAAGTGGTTGGGCCAAAGCCGAGAGAACGCTCAGCTGTGGACATGCCTGGAAGTGAAAGGAAAGTCCGATGCTGCAAAGAAAAATACTGCATAGGAACCTGGAATGTAAGGTCTATGAACCTTGGTAAGCTGGAGGTGGTCAAACATGAGATGGCAAGAATAAACATTGGCATCCTGGGCATCAGTGAACTAAAATGAACAGGAATGGGCGAATTAAATTCAGACGATTATCATATCTACTATTGTGGGAAAGAATCCCGTAGAAGAAACGGACTAGCCCTGATAGTCAACAAAAGAGTGGGAAAAGCTGTAATGGGATACAATCTCAAAAATGATAGAATGATTTCAATACCAATCCAAGGCAGACCTTTCAACATCACAGTAATCCAAGTTTATGCACCAACCACCAATGCTGAAGAAGCTGAAATTGACTATTTCTATGAAGGCTTACACCACCTTCTAGAACTGACACCAAAGATGTTCTTCTCAATATAGGGGACTGGAATGCTAAAGTAGGGAGTCAAGACATAAAAGGAACTCCAAGGTTTGGCCTTGGAGTCCAAAACGAAGCAGGGCAAAGGCTAATAGAATTTTGTCAAGAGAACAAGCTGGTCATCAAAACACTCTTTTCCAACAACACAAGAGGCAACTCTATACATGGACATCACGAGATGTGTCAGGATATAGAATTTTATAGGCCTGAACCCATATATGTTTCATTAACGAGTTGCCATTATGTGCAGATGAGAGAAAAGCTGCATCATCCTAAGCTGATGCAATGAGGTGAAACCAGAAAGAGCCCAGGGGCAGAGATGAGGTCACCTGGAACCCGATTGGACTGGACAGAGACAAGATTATGTATAAATATGGACTGTGTCTGTGAAATGTTCTCTTTTTCTGATGTGATTTTCTGCCACGCATGCTGTCGGACTGTGTGAAGACTTCTAGATGTGCTGTAGAGACCTGTCTGTATATAAGTGTACATATATGTAAATATAACCGTCAAAGAACAACTGGTAAAGTGTCTTCATTTACTCTGCGCCAGAAGCGTAACAGAGGTCATGGGCCCAGAAACGTGCGCTGCGCAAGATAGACGGTGGTGAGTAAACGTGGGTGAAGTAAATAAATGAAGGAAGAGAGCAAAAGTGACAGTGGCAGTGAAGTAGAAGACTTGGGAGAAGACAGTTCGTCTGTTAGCCCAGGAGGGGAAAGGAAACAGAGAACTGCGAGAGAAGGCAGGATGGCATACAGCACGGGAGGCGTAGGAGGCTTGGCCATAAATAGACTGAATGGTAAAAATTACAGGACATGGGCAGTCAAAGCAGAAATGTTATTACAAAGAGAGAGCCTGTGGTCTTATGTGAACCGTCCTCCAGCCCAGTTAACAGAAGAGCAAGAGGAAGAGCATGAGAGAGCTCTGAGTACTATTATTTTGTCCCTAGAAGATGAAGAATTAGTGCATATACAAGGACTGAACACAGCCAAGGCAGTCTGGGACAGACTGAGAGGCATCTATCTGAGAGAAACAGCAGGCACAAAGATTTCCCTAACCAGGAGGCTTTATAAATGCCAAATGAGGTCTGGGGAAAGTGCCTCAAAGAACTTACAAACCATGAAGGGACTGTTCAATGAACTGCAATTAATGAACGTTGTTTTCCCTGAGGAGCAAAAGGTTTACCTGATTTTGAGCAGTTTAAGTTCAGAATTTAACATGCTTATTACAAGCTTAGAAAGCCTTTCCGATACACAACTAACTCTTGAATATGTAACAAGCAGAATCTTGCAGGAGGAGGAACACTGGAAAGAGAGATTCCAAGCTGCAGAGGAAAGCCACGTGGGAGCTGACCGGGAGAGACGGAGACGGAGTCCAGACGGCAGCGTGTCCCGAAGGCGAAAGCCAGAGACAAACAGAGAGCAGCGTGGGCGTGCCATGATGATCAAAGCCTGTTACCAGTGTGGGTCCAGAAATCATTTGCAAAAGAATTGTTTGAGAGGAGAGACGTTTCCAAACAGAAAGGATTCCGAGGCAGCAGTTTGCAGCTGCTCTGCAGAGAGCAGCAGCAAGAGAGCGGTCTCTCTTGTCAGCAGAAAAATAAGAGATAACTTCAAGGACACTCACGCAGCTGAATGGCTAATTGACTGGGGGGCCGTAAATCATTTGACTAACAATGTAGAGATGTTTTGTTTTCTAGGAAAGACAGAGTTGAAGAACGTGACGCTGGCAAATGGACAAAAAGCAGACGTAACAGGAGAAGGGAGAGTGTTTGTTCCCAGTCTGAAGTTGGAGATAAGTAACGTGTTACTTACACCCACAATTGAGTATAATATTCTAAGTGTGTCAGCACTCGATAAACAGGGGTTTTGTGTAACGTTTGAAAAAGGAGAATGTATAATTAAGAAAAATAAAAAGTAGTGGCCAGAGCGAAGCAAGAGGGCAATTTATACATATTAAAAGGCCAAACACACAGAGACACACACATGGTAAACAGAAATGAACCCCAACATGACAATTGTATACACTTACTACATAGAAGACTGGGTTATGTAAACTTTAAGACAGTGTAAAAAATGGAAAATATGGCTAGAGATGTGAACATAAGAGACTGTAAGAATTACCTGGACTGTCAAATTTGTAAGCAAAGCAAAACACAAGTTGCCCCAAAAGGGAGACAGAGTACCAGAGAGACAAATAGACCATTTGAATTGGTACATGCTGATCTAATAGGGCCATTTCCACCTTCATTAGGAAAAGCAAAATTTGCATTGGTAATTGTGGATGATTATACACGATTTTCGTTTTGTTTCACACTGAAATCCAAAACAGAAGTTTTTCAAACATTTAAGAATTGGCTTAGATCTATTGAGCGGCGCTTTGGCCACCAGGTGGCGCAACTGCAGACTGACCGAGGTACAGAGTTTACAAATACACAATTCCAGAGGTGGTTAGAATCCACAGGAATCAGACATAGAAAAACAAGCCCTTATAGTCCTTTTCAGAATGGAGTGGCGGAGCGAAGGAATGGGGTGCTCCAGAACATGAAAGATGCACTGCTGGCTGACGCAGGGTTGCATCATGCGCTGTGGGCCGAAGCTTTGAAAACTGCGAATTTTTTAATTAATAGAATTTGGTCATCCTCGATAGATCAAACCCCATATTATTTACTGTTTGGTAAGAAACCTTGTTTGAAGTATTTAAGAGTGTTTGGATGTACCGCTTGGGTACATGTGCCAAAGCAACTCAGGAGAAAAGGTCAAGCGAAAACAAAGAAAATGAGGTTCCTGGGTTATGAGCCTAGCTCAAAGGCGTATAGATTTCTAGATGGTGATAGAAGCATTGTAATTTCTAGGTCTGCCAGTTTCAATGAGGGGGAGAACTGGGACAAAGTACACGCAAATTCACAATTATACATTCCACTGAGTGAAAAAAGAAGAGGTCAGTTTAGACAGAAAGAAACACATGAGCAAGACACGAGGTCCTCTGCTGATGAAGATGGAGAAGATGAAGATGGAGAAATTATTGAAGAACACGAAGAAACACACACTAGCGAGGTTAGTGAGACAGAGGCACAGACAGAAACACAAGGTCCCAGAAGGTCCCAAAGGACAAACAAGGATATACCATCCAAGAGGTTTGGAATGGGTGGTGTGAGAGTGTGTCATGTTTATATAGAACCTAAAAAATTACAAAGAAGTTTTAGAACTTCCTGCTTTTGAAAAAAGAAAATGGTTAGAGGCCATGGATGAGGAAATGGAATACATAAAGAAATGTAAGGTGTTCACAGATGCAAAGGTGCATACAGAACACACAGAGGTTATAGGTAACAAGTGTGTGTTAAAATTAAAAGTTAAAAAATAATGTGTAAATGTGTTGGGATTATGCTGTGTTCAGGCATAAAAAATTAGGAGGGGTGTCAGGGTATAGAATTTTATAGGCCTGAACCCATATATGTTTCATTAACGAGTTGCCATTATGTGCAGATGAGAGAAAAGCTGAATCATCCTAAGCTGATGCAATGAGGTGAAACCAGAAAGAGCCCAGGGGCAGAGATGAGGTCACCTGGAACCCGATTGGACTGGACAGAGACAAGATTATGTATAAATATGGACTGTGTCTGTAGAATGTTCTCTTCTTCTGATGTGATTTTCTACCACACATGCTGTCGGACTGTGTGAAGACTTCTAGATGTGCTGTAGAGACCTGCCTGTATATAAGTGTACATATATGTAAATATAACCGTCAAAGAACAACTGGTAAAGTGTCTTCATTTACTCTGCGCCAGAAGCGTAACAAGATGGGCAATACCGAAATCAGATTGATTATATTCTCTGCAGCCAAAAATGAAGAAGCTCTATACAATCAGCAAAAACAAGACCTGGAGATGATTGTGGCTCTGATCATTAGCTTATAATAAAATTCAAGCTTAAACTGAAGAAACCACTGGGCTACTCAGGTATAATCTAAACCAAATCCATTAAGTACACAGTGGAAGTGAAGAACAGATTTAAAGAACTCCATTTGTTGGATAGAGGCTCGTAACATTGTACAGGAGGCAGCAACAAAAACGATCCCAAAGAAAAGTAAATGCAAGAAAGCAAAGTGGATGTCCAACGAGGCCTTACAAATAGTAGAGAAGAGAAGGGAAACAAAATGCAAAGGAGATAGGAGAAGTTACAGAAAATTGAATGCTGACTTCCAAAGAATAGTAAGGAGAGACAAGAGGGCCTTCTTAAATGAACAGTGCAAAGAAATAGATGAAAATAATAGAAAGGGAAAAGCAAGAGATATGTTAAAAATTGAGATATTAAAGGAACATTTTGTGCAAAGATGAACATGACAAAGGACAAAAATGGCAGGGACCTCACAGAAGCAGAAGCCATCAAGAAGAGGTGGCAAGAATACACAGAAGAATTATACCAGAAAGATCTGGAAGTCCCGAACAACCCAGATGGTGTGGTTGCTGACCTTGAGCCAGACATCCTGGAGACTTAAGTCAAGTGGGCCTTAGAAAGCGTGGCTAACAACAAGGCCAGTGGAGGTGATGGCATTCCAGTTGAACTATTTAAAATCTTAAGAGATGACACTGTTAAGCTGCTACACTCATTATGCCAGCAAGTTTGGAAAACTCAGCAGTGGCCAGAGTACTGGAAAATATTACTCTACATCCAACCCCAAAGAAAGGCAGTGCCAAAGAATGCTCCAACTAGCGTACAATTGCACTCATTTCCCACGCTAGCAAGGTTATGCTTAAAATTCTACAAGGAAGGCTTCAGCAGTATGTGAACCAAGAACACCCAGAAGTACAAGCTGGATTTCGAAGGGAAAGAGGAAGTAGAGACCAAATTGCTAACATGCGCTGGATTATGGAGAAAGTCAGAGAGTTCCAGAAAAACATCTACTTCTGCTTCATTGACTATGCAAAAGCCTTTGACTGTGTGGACCACAGCAAACTATGGCAAGTTCTTAAAGAAATGGGAGCGCCTGACCACCTTATCTATCTCCTGAGAAATCTATATGTGGGAGAGGAAGCAACATTTAGAACTGGATATGGAACAACTGATTGGTTCAAAATTAGGAAAGGAGTACGACAAGGCTGTATATTGTCTCCCTGCTTATTTAACTTATATGCAAAATACATCATGCGAAAGGCAGGACTGGAGGAATCCCAAGCCAGAAGAAATATCAACAACCTCAGATATGCAGATGATATCCCTCTGATGGCAGAAAATGAGGAGGAATTAAAGAACCTCTTAATGAGGGTGTAAGAGGAGAACACAAAAAATGGTTTGAAGCTCAACATCAAAAAAACTAAGATCATGGCCACTGGTCCCATCACCTCCTGGCAAATCGAAGGGGAAGATATGGAGGTAGTGACAGATTTTACTTTCTTGGGCTCCATGATCACTGCAGATGGTGACAGCAGCAACGAAATTAAAAGACGCCTGCTTCTTGGGAGGAAAGCAATGACAAACCTAGACAGCATCTTAAAAAGCAGAGACATCACCTTGCTGACAAAGGTCTGCATCGTCAAAGCTATGTTTTTTCCAGTAGCGATGTATGGAAGTGAGAGCTGGACCATAAAGAAGGTTGAACGCCAAAGAATTGATGCTTTTGAATTGTGGTGCTGGAGGAGACTCTTGGGAGTCCCCTGGACTGCAAAGATGAAAAACCTACCCATTTTGAAGGAAATTAACCCCGAGTGCTCACCGGAAGGAAAGGCTCCAATACTTTGGCCATCTCATGAGAAGACTCCCTGGAAAAGACCTTTATGTTGGGAAAGTGTGAAGGCAAGAGGAGAAGGGGATGACAGAGGATGAGATGGTTGGACAGTGTCACCGAAGCTACCCACATGAATTTGACCCAACCCTGGAAGGCAGTGAAAGACAGGAGGACCTCGCGTGCTCTGGTCCATGGGGTCACGAAGAGTCGGACACGACTTAATGACTAAGCAACAAAAGAAAGTGATAGAAGGAACACCACCACATGTTGGTATGTGGAAACAGTTCATGATGTAAAGTAGTTCATTCATTAACTGAAGCAGATTCTTTTCCCAGCCTTTAATCTAGAAGTTATAAACTTACTTCCAGACCTATGCGTAGCCATAGTGGGTTGTAACATAAAAGCCAGTTGAGGATTTTCTGTCTCTCTCCTGCAAAGAACAAGACAAGAGCATGACAAGATGAAATGTGGCTGAGAAAGATAGTATAAGTTCAGGTCTCTTGCAGACTGCAGCCATTTCCACCTAAAAAGCTTAACCTGGCCCCAATGGCTATGAGACTTTGGGACTTTAATAAAAGCATATAATTTTGGAACCACCCACAAGATCCTGGTGCACAGCCTAAAGAAGATGTATTATCATTGAAAGCTTGCTGGTTTTTGTTTTATTTTTTAGTGGTCCAATAAAAGTGTCACCTGCTCCTGCGTATTACATAAGGTTACACAGTGAAATGGTTAATGGGCATAGAGACCTGCCTGCTTTATTATGTGTAATAATAATAATATTCTAATATTGCACAACTTTTTGTATATACAAGTAACAAAATCAAGACTCTTGTTTCATTCTTACCAATATCTTTCCACAAATGTCTGTCCTTTCGAACTAGCAAGCGCTTTGCTTCAATTTCAATTTCCAGCCGTTTTATTGCTCTAACCATCTCATCACAGGTAAACAAATGGCATGCTGATCGACGAAGTTTGTTTAATTTGCATCGTGCTGTGTATGCTCTTAGGGATGCTTCCTCTTTTGTTGGTGCTTTAGGAACACTTGACTTATGATGAGATTCTGTTCCCAACATAAGGAATGCTGCATTGACTGAAGAAGAGAAAATGGTATGTTTTTAATTTCATACTTTTCTTCCTCTAGAAAGTATCATTTGATCCAGTGAGGGGATCTCCAGACAGAGGAAGCTGAAGCGGTCTGATTCATGCTTATAAGGTTCTTATTTTTAGTACAATCTATTTTATCTCTCACTTGAGTAATCCTTCCATTCAAAATTTTTCTCCAATGAGAAGGGTCCAGACAGGTCTTTGGGTCGCTCCAACTTGTCTCCCTTTCTGTTAATGACACTCCCTTTTCTATCCCCTTCCCTGCTTTTTGCCGTAGTCATCATGTCTCTATAGATGTGCGATTGTATATTATGAAGTGATACAGCAAAATGGCAATGCATCATCATGGTACACATAACACCGCTACTGTTTCTTCTTCATATAGAAAAGCACTGCATCATTAAAACATGTATATACAAATTTAGAACAGTAGAATAGATAAAAAGAGGGGCCTCTCCATCATCCTTTTCAATGCCACAACCAACCAAATGTGCCACAGAACTGTCACCTCAGATAAGATCACCCACAGCTCTATCGGAGAGTGAATTAACCATCCACATGAGTTACAGAAGAGGACATTTAAAAAACTAGTCCTAGTGCTGTGCCAAAAAGAAGTGGGACAGCTCTAAAAATGGGGTGGAATGGAGAAAAAAACACATGTGGAGGTCATGATTTGATATGATCGAAATAGTTCCAAAAGTAATCCAAACAGTGATCTATATACCAATCTGAATGTGCCCTGTCTTAAATTATCTGGATGGACATCACCCTTTGCTAGTATCTTTCTGCAGTTAGAGGTGAAGAAGAGCTGCTGGATATGAAATCCTCTCCAAAGAGGCAAGAGAGTGGGCTGGCATTGGAGGAGTGTAGAATGATAACTAGGTGTAGACAAGCTTGCTCACCGCAGAGAAAGTGACACCTTCCCACCCTTCAAATCCTGAAAGTAGCCATTAAGTTCTAACTGGCAGCTGCCTTTGTCATTATACTTGAAACACAATTTAATGGGGGGAAATTAGTGGGATGATTTTACATACATGAGTAAAATGGAGGTAAAATGAATGAAGGAAACGTAGAACAAAGAGTGCCTTCAGTGTTGTTTTCCATTTGTGGCAAAATAAAATCCTATCCCTAAATACCTATCAGAAAATATCAAGCATTAAAGAGTATTAATAGTACCAAGACTAAAGAGATATTCAGTTAAAAGTTCTGTACATGTAAACACAAGAAGTGCCTCAAATTAAATATCACTTCAAAATACCATATTTTTCCATGTATACAACCCCCCAATGCAATTTTGACCCTTGGTGGAGAAGCAGTCAATGGGCAGCCACGAGGGGCAGCCCAGCGCGGCTGCTCCTCCACCTTCTGCAGCCTCCGCTGCCCGACCGCCCATTGCAGTGCAACTGCCGGGGCTCACCTCCAGCTCACATTGCCGCCTTGTCCCCTGTGCAAAGGTAGCCCATGAGTGATGCTGGAGGAGGCGATCTGGCAGTGGTGGCAGCAGTCAATAGGCAGCAGTGAGAAGTGGCCAAGCATAGCTGTTCTTTTGCCTCCACTTCCTTCTGCGTATAAAATGACCCTCAAATTTTCCTCTAATTATTTTAGGAAAAAGTTATATACATGGAAAAATACAGTGAATTTCTAGTAAAAGTATCTATATTATCCTGTTACACCATGCTTTTATTGTTTCTATGAGAATATGATGCTTTTGTTGCTCTTGAATTTTGTAGGGAATTGAACTGTTACACTAAAAACAAAGAAAAAAAGAATTATATTTCACCTTCCTATTTTAAATAAGGTTCCTTTTTGCTTTTTCCCTGCTCTTTCATATTATGAATTTAGCACATACAGTGGTGCCCCGCTAGACAATTACCTCGCAAAATGGTTAATTCGCTTGACGATGAGTTTTTGCGATCGCTATAGTGCTTTGCAAAACGGTGTTTCGCATGGGCGATTTTCGCTGGATGATGTTTCAGACCGATTTTCGTAAGACTTTTTTTGGGAACCGATTTTTGCAAGACAACGATTTTGACAGCTGAGTCCGCGACTCGCAAAGCGGGTGTTTTCGTGACCATTTTTCACAAGACAGCTATTTTTACAGCTGATCCGCGCTTCGCAAAATGGTTTCTCTATGGGCGATTATCGCAAAATGACGACATTTTTCCTCACTGGAACGTGTTAAACAGATTTCAATGCATTCCAATGGGGAACTGCATTTCGCAAGATGATGTTTTCACAAGACAGTGATTTTCACTGAACAAATTAACATCATCTTGCGGGGCACCACTGTACAACACTCCTCTATGCATTTCTTCCTGAGCCTATGTATATCAGTAAAGGGAATCTGCTTTTCCAGAATATACTGTACAATAATGAGTCACGTGTTTTAATTTGGGTTGTATACTGGCCCTTAACAAAAAAAAATCTTGTGTCTTATCACCTAATCAGTAAAAGGTATCAACTGCTTATTTTCCTGATGTTAACTACTTGCAAAAGAAACTAGAATTGTAAACTTTGCTGATTAATATTTGGATTTTCTTACTACAGTTTACAACAATAACCATTGCTTATTGCCTGATTACAAATGTCTTCTTCTTTTTTTGACTCAAACTTAAGTAATTTGCAGAACTGCTCATATAATTTTTTAAAAATCAAACAGCTAAAAGTCAAACAGACCACTTAGTCACAAGGCATCAGATAATCATTCCAGAAAACAAATTCCATATTCCTAGCCACAAGAAATAATACTCTCATATCCACTAGGTCAACTGCTTATCAGACTAAAAAGATCTCCCAATGAATTAGGATGGTATCAGGGTGGATGACAGATAAATTCCTTGGGTAGGTATTTCTATATCAGCAAGACATAAAAATGGACCTGACCAGCTAATCTTAATGGGCAGGCAGATTCATTAAAGCAAGTCTTTTAATAGAAGGCTTAGAAGTAAAGGTATGTACACATAAATGATGCAGTCTGTGTAATTCTACATAAGTGTATCCTTTTTGAAAGATTAAGATTCTCTAAATCCACTTTACCTTGTGAAATGTCTGTTTTTACAGAAAAGTCGTCAGGAGTAAGTACGTAATTCAGCCACCAAGTGAAACCTCGTTGCTGTTTCTCTTTCCAGCGCTCATCAAAAAACATGTTCTTGGCCACAAAAGGCATGGGATGCCTAGGAATATCTTTTCAAATAATTAAAAGTTAAATTTGTTCTGTAACTGAACCACTGAGAATTAATACTCAAATACAGAAAGGAAACAAAATAAGGAACACAGAGACAATGTATTCGGCGAAGGCTTTCACGGCCTGGATCTAATGGTTGTTGTGGGACAGCACTCTGTGCTCTGGTGTTGTCCTCTGAAGATGCCGGCCACAGAGACTGGCGAAACGTTAGGAAGAACAACCTTCAGAACACGGCCAAAGAGCCCGAAAAACCCACAACAACCAACACAGAGACAGTTGAACAGACAATGAAACAATTCTATCACCAGCCAGTAATCTTGCATCTCATGTCCTTCATTTCTCCTTTGGCATCATCAATAAAGACTTAACCTCCTCCGGCTTTACTCCTATAGTATAAGAACAGTGACTAATTTTTCACCCTATCCTTTTTTTTTTTTTTTGCCCTCTCTTGATACTTGTTTCCTCATCCACCATTCCCACAGGTCAGCAGCTATAGGAGTAAAATCTATAAAAGCTCTTTGTTCCATATTAAAAACTGCCTACACTCATAAGAATACAAGCAGAAACTTACTCAAAGTCAATAGGTACCATCTCATACACAAGGATGCAACCACAATATCAGTGAAGACTGCTAACAAAATGGGCAGATCTCTGACAAAGCAGAGGTATGCCATACAGTGGTGCCTCGCTAGACAGTTACCCCGCATGACAGTTTTTTTTTGCTAGACATTGACTTTTTGTGATCGCTATAGCGATTCGCAAAACAGTGATTCCTATGGGGGAATTTCGCTGGACAATGTTTGGTCCCTGCTTCGCAAACCAATTTTTACTAGACGATGATTTGCTTGTCGCTAGACAATGATTTCGCTAAACAGCGATTTCAGTGGAACGGATTATCATCATTTAGCGAGGCACCACTGTACCATGATCTCACCACAATATGCAGGTGGAACTTAGATGAGAAATTATTATTGAACCATGGTCACCTGCATCCTACCCGCTATATCACATCCTACCAGCTATATCACGCTGTCTCTCTTGCACAGATGTAACCATTCTCTATTAATATGTACATTTTTCCAGTTATGAAATAAAAGTAAAAGGCATATTTATCAGCAGTCTTTTATTATTTAATAAAATACTGCTCTAGAAGACAACTACACACCATTCTTTAAAATATATAAATTCTGGAAAAATGTTGAAATGTTAATAGGTATGGAGAAGCCTTTTCTTTCTGCTTGAAAATACAAAGGAGCAATAACATATTTCCACCTGTTTTTAAAGGTTTCACAAAGGTTAGGTGGGACTGTGAAACAGGAACTATTTTCTTAGTTCTTTTTGCAGTCTTGAATTTCTGAGATAAGGAGCCTGAAAATTAGAAACAAGCACAATAGATTAGGAAGAAAGCAAATGACTAAGAAATCGTGCAAGCAAAGGATAATTCTGTTGTACTGTTTCTCAGAACATAAAGCTACAGTATCTTATTCTACAAGTGTCTATATACTTCTCTCCCCAGCTACAGATCATCTCTAGACATTGTCTCCATGCTGAGAAAGAAGAGGCAAGCCCTAATTGAATTTTATTTCTGCTAAATCTTGTTCCTCTGTTGTTTCTAATTCACAGGTTGCATTTGCTATGGTAAGCAATCATTCCGTATCGTGGCAGTTCTTTGGCAGGTGCAGGAAAAATCAAGAGAAAGAGTTACATCTATCATTTTGTGTCAAATGTAAATTTCTTCAAGTCCTTCAGCAATTCCCAATGCCCAGTTTAACCTGAGAATGGTGTATTGTCCCTGACACATCAGAACATTTCCCTCGCCTCATCAAAACAATTGTGTGTACTTTCAGGAGAAAATATTTTCACTCGCCTTCAGGGTAAGGCAAGTACCAGTGACAACGAAATTTGGGACAAAAACACCCAGTTCTCTCAATTTTATTTTGATCTCTGTTCCTCAAGACAAGGAAAAATGAGCTTGTTGAAAGCAAAACTTTGATTTCTTATCATGATGATAACAAGAGCTTTTGTGAAAGGGTGCCACACAGTTTCTGGATAAACAGCTTAACCCTATTTCATTTTAAATTATAAGACCAAAAGTGGTGCTGGTATTTGAAATCAAATAAAATGTCAAATAAAAGTTAGTATGTGCTTGTTGGTTTGGGAAAACATAAAAATATACACACAGACTTCATTATTTCAAATACTGTCAATACAGAGACCATATACCAAGCCCTGTCACCATATTATGGAAACATTTTCTTCAACACATTAAAAACAGAAACAATGTTACATTACCAGATCTCTTTGTTTGGCCTCGCTTCTCTCTGCTCATAGGCTTGGGAAGTGATGTTTTCAAACCAATCTTATTTCCATTTTCTGCAGAAGATATCTGGATCTTTTTTGTTTTAACAGTTTCTCCATATGCTTCACTTCTGTTATCAGGATCTATTAAATATTCTTGACTTTTTCTTTTACGGCTGTACGAAGCTACTTCCAAACATGCAGAAGCTGTTTTATCTTCAAGACATTTCACTTCACCTGAAAGTGGTTCTATAACTGGAAGTCTTGGCAGTATTTGCAGTTTTGTACCTTCAGGAGTATTGACACATTGCTGTATTGCATTAGAAAGACATCTCTTAGATTTTGCTTTCAGCACCATCTCTTTTCCATTAGGAGGATCTGGCTTACTTTTGGTAACAGTGCTGGAAAGTACAGGCTTTTTTCTGCACAGTTCTTTCTGGACATAGGAGGTCTGGTCTTTGCCCGTTTTCCTGAACCTGCTGATCTTTTCTTCAAACTTATCGTCCTTAAGCGTTGCAGACTTGCTATTGTTTATGTCATTAAATGCTTTGTTTGAAAACTTTGGATCCACAGAAAAAGTCACTACTTGTGTCTTTTCCATTTTTTGTCTTGGAAAAGTTGTCCTTGACATACTTGAGTCCACATTCGAAGAAAGAAATACAGATTTATGTACCTGCAAAGCAGGCTGAATGGCTATTTGATTCTCTTTTAAAAACTGATCAGGTGAAAGAATTGGCACTTTTGCAGCTGCAGCTGGTTCTTCAGCCAGCTCATAGCTGTTACTTACAAAGGAATCAGGGCTTAAAATTCTCCTGTGATTCAAATGAGTATGCAATCTCTGTTCTGGTGTGCAAACTGAATTTGTATGAGAAAGATGTGTTCCCATGGAGTTAACATTATGTGGACTTTCTAATTTTTTTCCCACAAGATAGTCGCATAGTGGCATAACACTACATGTTTCTTTTATATCCTTTAGTAACTCATCACAAGCTGCTGTGCCAAGCACAGAATAAGTAGTTGATCTCACTGAGCCAGGAGTGCAAGTGATATGCTGATTTTCTTGCATGATGGGACTAATAGGAGAGAGAGAGAGTTTACTTTCTGACAGAATTAAAGAATTTTCATCAGCTGAAATGCTACCTCTATTCATTTCCATATTCTCACAGGACTGAAGTGGGCTTCTACCTCTGTCCATTTTTTCAGGTATCTGAAAAGTTTTGTTAACATTTTTAATGATGGGCAGTCTTTTCTTACGCTGTGGACGTTGTGAAGGTGTTTTCTTTTTTATTGTATCCCAAAGATTCCTCTGAAAGAAAGGCCAATATGGTTAAATAATTATTTATATGCGTATATTAAGAACCATTCAAAATGTTTTGTCTTTCTACAAATGATATAATAATCATGTCCAATGGCATGGTTTATGGTGACGCTTGATAAAGGCAGCAATCTGTTACAATTATGGCAATTAAATCTGTATTTCAAATGCAGACAGAAATCTCTATTACACATTTAGTCACAAAGGCTGTTAAAATCTTGTATAATAAGACATACAGCAAGCTCAAGAATGGTTCAAACCAAGTGTCACGTGTTAAGAATTTGGTAGAGGAAATATTCTTTATTCTCCTAATAAATTCTTAGTACTGTATGTAAGACTTAGTTTTAACTATTCTTGATGCTGCTGTATAATAATCTTTTATTATCTAAAAGTAACTGCCAGTGTGAATAAATACACAATTATTGGGCCTTTCAAGACATTGCGTGGAATCTTGTTGCTTAGTATAGCACCAGAGTAGATCCACTGAATCAGTGCAGATTTGGTGAGTCAACTTCTCTGTTAGAGAATTCAAATGAGCTTATTCTAGTTGCAACTTACTACACTAAATTAAGTCACAAATAGAGTAGGCTCGTTTGAATCAATGGAACTAAAGAGTTGACTCACCAAATCCTCACTGATCCAGTGAGTCTACTCTAGTACAGCTTGCTATGCTAAGCAACAGGAACTGCTGGATAGCTCAGTGGTTTAGCCAGAGATTGGGAGTTTGATTCCCCACTCTGCCTCCTTGACAGGAGCTGGATCTGATGATCCACAGTATCCCTCCCAGCTCTGCAGTTCTAAGATTATCTCAGACACTTTGTAGTTCACAGGCCTATGACAACACCAAAGACTGGCTCCCACTGATTCAAACATTAGTTGCAAAAAATAAATAAATCTCACCAATGGTTTACAAAGAAGAATTTTTAAAATCTGCTACAGAATAATATGCAACTTGATGTACGTTTTGGAAGCAAAAGCCTGAACATTGTCTCATTACAACAATAAACAAAATAAAAATGATTTTAAAGCATTGCTCACTTTTTTCTTTACAGGCTGTTCAGCAGTGCCCAGCAAAACTGCTTGATGTTTCACAACATCATTTACAATAAAAGTAATGAGTTCCCGAATTTTGCCACCTTCCAGAGGTGTCCATGTTATTGAAATGAATATTCTTTCTCCAGGCTATGAAAGAAAAACATGAAATATCAAATACAAGGAACATCTATACAATGTGTCAACTTACATATAAACGCTGCACAATCATTTTATATTTCCTTTTATGCTACAACTGAAGTCTAAATATTTAACAGCCAGAACGTCATATCCATAAAATATATAAATAAGAATCTGCAATATTGCTCTCAAACAACTATGTCAAGGCGTACCAGCAGGATCAAAAAGCATAAGCCATAGGCAACGTTGATCAGTAACCAATGTAACAGCAGGATCAAAACCCTATCCTGCACCAGAAAAACACTGTGCCCTAAAAATCATAAGCACTAACGAGAAAACAGTCCTTGTTTATTCAGTCTCACAAGGGAATAGCACACAGCTATATTTGAAATCTCACTGAGAAAAACTTCAGCATATTCCAAAGACTCCAAAGTCCTGCACAAATATGAAGCACAGATTACTATTATCCTCCCATCAGACTGGAGAGCAGGCTGTACAGGTATTTGGGACATACTGACATACACATTATTAAATATACATTTTCTGTTAGATATAGAATCTTTCAGTTAAGCTGCCATACTAAAAAATCATACTAGGAAGTATTGCCACAGAGGAACATTTACAATGGAATATTACTCCACCATTTTTGAATAAACATGTTTGGGTTGCACAGTTAACCATCATAGCCAGTAGCTTCTGACAGTGATCTTCCTTAATATTTTGGAGGGTTTCCCCCCTACCTTTTATAAAGATTGTGAGTCGCCTTGCATGAAACTACTAAGTATAATAAATCCTTTTTCTGCTTCCCAAATATTGACTGCATAAATTAGACAAATAACTTCATTCCCATAGCTGCCTATAATCATCTGCAAAACCAACAAACAGAATTACAGCATATAGCTCATAGGGTTGAAACACTGCGTTGTCTCTTCCCTAAATTGTAATCCATCCTCACAGACAGATGATTAAAATACTTTACCATTTCTTGAGGGCAGGGTAGGGCTCCCCCCCCCTTTACAAATATTTTCTAATGATTTCAGAAAGTGGTCTAAGTACAGTATAACGTTCCTACAGCTACAAAAACCTTGTATTCACTCAATAGATGTGTCCAACGGTATTGCATCCAAAAATTCATAACAGCGCTAATTTCAAAATGGGCTATCCAGAGAGAGCCATTGGACACCAGCCATTAATCAGCCTTGCCAGCCACGGCATCGACGGAGAGTAGAAGACTAATCAGATTATTAATAAAGCCACCACTGCTTAATCTTTTCCACGCTTGTTATGAAGGAAGATCCCAATAAACCAGATCCCGGCAGAAGATTAGACAGTAAGTTGATTTTTCCCCCTGCACGCTGGATATAAACCACCCCGGGAGCCCTTTCGCCTGAGTGGGAGTAACAACGCGTTATCCTAGATCCCGTCATGACTGAAGATGACCGATCCCTACTCCGACCCCCCCCCTTTTTTTGTCCCAGAACAAAAGCTATCTAAAGGTCCAGGCGATCATTTGCATCGCCGCCGCCCCCCCCCCGGGGCGAAAGGCACCTGAAGGACGGAGCCGCGCTGCTGCTCGACGCTGAAGCCCTTCGAGGCGGGCGGAGGGCGGCAGACGGCCACTCGGACCGGCTCCGCGTTGGGGTTCTCCACGGCCAGACGGCGAAGGCGCGACGTGCCGACCCGGACAGAGCCGAAGCTGAGGAAGGGCGGCCGGGAGAAGTGGCTGAGGGACAGCACGGCGGGGCATTCCTCCTCCTCCCGCCCGCAGCCTTCCGCGACGGTCCAGCGCCGCCGTCCCTTTGCTCCAGGAGAACTCAACTCCCCGAGTCCGGCTGCTTCCACGGACTGCCTCCCTACCGCCATGGCCCGACAGGAAGGCACCGCCGGCGAGGCGCCCGCCTTGGCTTCCCACCCCACCCCACCTTTCCTTCGCCACCCGACTTCACGGCCACCGGTCCCCCTGACAGACGCGACAGCCACTCCCGCGCGCCACCACACCCCCCCCTCAACCTCCACTCCAGCATTCAAACCTAGCGCCGCCGCCAATCAGAAACAGAGCGTTCAAGGCACTTACAGCCAATCTAAGCCTAGGGCTCTCTGGCGCCCGGACAGGCATGCGCCGAAGGGAGAAGCCTCAGCCAATGGAAGGAGCCCTTCTCTCCTCGCTTTGGGCGTCCCATGCGCTTTTATGGCCGCCACAGAGCCCACCAATGGTAAGCGAGTATTTAATTTCAAACGAGTGCAAGGGACGGGGGGGGGGGGATAGAAATACGCTGCGCTCCTCCGTGAGTTGGCAGACCGCCGGGGCGCTGTTTTTTTGGAGCAACGGTGCTCGCGAAGGCTCTTCCCCCGGCTTTGCACTCGGGCGGTGACTTCGCAAGCGCCTTCACACGAGGAGACAGGAATTCCTGGCTCTTCAAAAGCGTCACTTTTAAGGAGGCCTAGAAAAACTAAGAGATGATTGCATGTAAAAATGTATAAGATGTGGTCTTGGGAGAAAGAGAGGGAGAAAAGCGAATGCGATGGGATTAAAGCAATGATCGCCCTATGAAAGGGCGGTCTACTCAAGACCATTCTACTTCATTGTACGCCGGCCAAGTTTGGGAAAAAAGCTACTCTAGGAATCGACTAGAGCCGCGTCCGTGGTGTTGCAGTTACTTTATGGGGAAAATTAAAGGCTGCGGCTACCTTAGCGGCAGAGAGCGAGGTAATATGGGATCCTTTGGGGCTTCATTTGAGTGATTTTAATGTTCACACAGAAATCACTCCAGCAGCCTATCTTAGAAACCTCCTGCAGCTGAAGTCGCCGCTGCAATGCAACACATCAGCAGTACGTCGTCTTATTGTGTGTTCTGTGCAGTCCAGTTGGGTCTGATTTATAGAGACCCTAACAGGATTTTGAAGGTGAAGTATTTAAGGAGTGGTTTTACCAGTTACATTCCCCCAGCGTGTTTTCATGACCAAGTCAGGATTTGAACCCTGTTCTCCAGAGTCCTGGCGCATTCATCATTTTATCCATTACTACACCACACACTAGTCCATTAGGCAGTCTTAAAAATTTTTCATGACCCCTGCCCATCTATCTACTGAGGAGCAGAGGAAGTGATTAATTGGCCAGTATCCTTAAGTGGCTTGTTCATTATTGTACATTGTATTCATTTGTATCAATATTGTGCTTCTGCACTTTTCCCTAGAGTTGGGCAGACTACTCAAGAAGTTTCTGCTCCTAACTAAACTCTGGAAAGGAGATTGAGATATGTTTCCTCTCCCTTATGCTTTCAAGGGAGAAATTAGCTGCCCCCTCCATGTTGCTTTCCATGGGCAACCAAAATTGTTTTAATGTGTTCTCAGAACTCTCAATAGCTGTGCTAGGTACTGGATCTAGAATTTGAAGTCCTTGAAAATGATTTCCAGATCAAAAGCCTTTTAGTTAGCTATTGAAAAAGATTTTTTAAAAAAAAAGATTAGAAAAACCATACAATAAAATTAGGCTAAATGCAAGAAATAAAAGAACTTGCAAAACCAGGAAACCAGCCTTTGGACATCAGCAAGACACTTCCACAGGTGCAAAACAAGACAAGTCTAAGCTTCTCTGGATACTTAACTAGTACTCCATCTTCTGTGTCTTTGACCAAGGGTGAGACATTTTTACAGTAACTCCCTTTTTTCTCCTGCACTATCTTAGTTTCTCTGCACTTGTCTCTCAGTTCACCTCTCTAATGCGCCTAACTCCATGTGTGTGTTCTGTGCTGTCAGGTTGGGAACAACTTAACTATTACTGACTTCACTAATTTAAATCTTACTAATATTCACAAAACCACTTCAAATATTATCTCGTTTGGATCCAACCCATTGCACTTACTCAGTACCTGATCAGATTCAATATACATTGACAATACAGTACAGTACTCTTGAGACCATTCATTCCTAGCCTTGCTGTGCACATACCCACCTACTTCTTGTACAAACTTGAAAACAACCATAAAACCAGGATTTATATGTGCCTCTTTGGACAAATCTTTTAAAACGTATCTACAGTTTTACATATTCCAGCTGTATCGAACAGTTAATGAGTATTTCTGGTGTATTTCAGGATTACGTTTTTTTAAAAATCTCAACCCTTTTGGATGCAATATTTTACTCATGAAACTACATCATGAGCAAGAAAAGAGATGCTATGAGTTTTATTCCATCTGTGATTGGGTTCTGTCTCCCTGATGGAGGCTGCCCCCAATTCCAAACTCACAACTGCTCTGCTTTAAATGCAATGTTTTATTTAGCATAACTGGTAACATCTTTACAACTAGTTCAAAAGGTTCAACTTCAGGTTCCAGATTTGGTATTTGAACAAAACCATTTCCTTGAACAGTCCACACTTTAGTATCTATGGTGGGGGGCCTCACTCATTATTCTCTTCCTCTGACTCCAGACAAAGGGGCTAATGTGGACCTGAGCATAGGCTGCTGTGACATGAGTGTTGGTCCCAGCAACCCCCAGGGTTCTCTCCCTCTTCTCGTCTTCCTGTCTCATCACATGGTGGCGGCTCTGGAAGCCATTCTTATTCGGGAGGACTGCCCCACTTGATTCTCCCTGTCGCTCTAATTATCTAAGCTTTTCTCTTTCTTCCAGAAAGAGGGTTTACAGGGTTGAAGTCACTTCTGCCTTTCTGCCTCCTCCTCCCCCCCCCCTTCATGGGTCTTCTTTTGTGACCCACTCCTGGCCTTCAGATTGCACTGGGGATTATCCTCTATAGCTTTTCTTTTTCTCCCTCAGGTGGTCTTCCCCCATTCCTACCCTCTCCTAGAGAATAAACTTTCCTTGTTCCCTTTCTTCAATAATAGACTCCTGACTCTTTGTCCTCTCCTCCCACAGGTGGTTCTTCCTCCCACAGATGGTTCTTTCTCGCCTCTCTCACTTCTGTCTCTGTTCATTTTTTATTCTCTTTTATCCTGCAGGCTCCTCCCCTCTGTTGGTTATTCTTTTCTTGGGCTTTCTGTTGACCCTGGGTTGTTAAGTCTAGCAGGATATTCCAAAACCTCTTTTTTGACAACAGTCTCTTTTGGGGAACTGGAAGTCTCATAACTGTCCATTTCTTAGGGAAGAGGGCTTAGCACACCAACAGGATTCATTGTTCTGTCTTCCTTCTCACACCATTAGTGAATAAATTTAAGAATTAGAGTGTTTATTAAGAAAAAAATGTATGAGGTACTGCATTTATAGGGAGTCCCAGATCAATTATCTTTCCAAGTCTCCAGACACACATTGGACAAAATCCTGTTGCTTAGTATAATAAACTCCATTAGAAGTAGGCCCATTGATCAAGGAGGATATGGTGAGTCAACTCCTCTATAAGTTCCATTGATTGAAAGGGTTCTGCTCTTAACTGCAACTTACTATATTAAATACAAAAGCAAGAGCAGGTGATACCTTTATTAGATAATTTGTATTTTAAAAAATCCTAGCTTTTGACCTATATTATTACTCCTCATCAGGCTGTGCAGCAATATATTTTTGATAGTGCAAGGGGAGGGGGGAAACGATATGGAATTTCCAAAAGTAATGGCAGATGTCCATCTCAGGTCTGTTTCTTAAAAGTGAGTTCCAAAATGTAGGCTGGAAACACAAGTTAGGAATCTAAGCTTCACATTCTACCCCTGGCAACTGTTGGTTGGATTTTCAGTCGCAACTCATCAAACGAGCTGGCAGGTACTCAGCATTTTCTCTTTCTTCACTGCCTTCTTTTGAAACTGAGGGTTCCTATCTTGTCAGGGAAAGAGGTTACACAGAAAAATGGCAAGCCCCCATCAGAGAACCGGGAATAAAATCTAGTCTACCTACTGTGCAAAACAAACTGAAGTCAAATTAACAGTATTATTTATTTATTTATTTATTGGACTTGTATACCGCCCCATAGCGCTACAAGCACTCTCTGGGCGGTTTACAATTTTAATTATACAGGCTACACATTGCCCCCCCAGCAAGCTGGGTACTCATTTTACCGACCTCGGAAGGATGGAAGGCTGAGTCAACCTTGAGCCGGCTACCTGGGATTTGAACCCCAGGTCATGAGCAGAGTTTTAGTTGCAGTACAGCGTTTTAACCACTGCGCCACAAGGCTCATTATCTAGTGGTTGATATTTTATTCAGTGTGCAGTCCTGCTTGGCTGATAAGTGTTCATGTTGCTTTCTAGGTGGTGCTCTGGGCCACTGTTCAGGTTGTCCACACAGTCTAGAAAATAAAGCTGGGTGGTCCTTGCATAATATAAAAGCAAGGGTAAGGGATATCTTTATTAAACCACAAAAATTCTAGCTTTCAATCTATACTAGTCTTTATCAAGCTGTGCACCAATATATTGTAGATAGTGCAGAAAAAAACATACAAATCCCCAAAGTCATGGCAGATGATGGTGCCACGTCTAGTTCTTAAAAGTGAGTTCCAAAATACAGACTGATAACATAAATCAGGAGTCTAGGTTTCACATTCCCCTGATTGCTCTTGGTTCTCTGATTCTCTAGTCCTACTATTGGCATAAACAATTAAAACAATAAATCTTAGGGATGAATTGCTGGTAATTAAGAAGTGAACAAGTCATCTTTTTGCAACAAAAAATGTTTAATTTTTTTTCAGGCTTGAAGAGGCCTAGGAGGATCTCCACAGAAACCTGAGGGGGCTGTATATTGCCCTCTACAACACTGTAGAGGTACACATTGTCAGAACCTTTAAATCAAATTTATTCTATGGGAACAGGATATGTAATATTGGTCAGTGCTTGTGGCAAAGACTATGTACTCTTAGCTCTAGTACTGTAAACCCTTGAATTTATGTCTGAAAGCCTATATGGCTATTTAACCAACTCTTATTCATCAGTTTAGCTGACAAACATTGAGCAAATTTTACTATAGATTTATCCTGGTTGAATATCAGATCATACGTACTTTATATCCCACAAACTACATGTAGGTAAAATTAATGTTTAAATTCTGAATTTGCTTTTATGCATATTCTAGGTATGACAAGAGACTGACAAATATAATGAACTTCAGTACAAGATTCTCAAGTGTTTCAGAGACACCCCCCCCCAAAAAAAACCAGTCTAGATTACAACAAACAAGAAAACAAGCTATGTGTATAAGTGATGGCTAATATAATGTCTAGCGCTCAATAGAAATCATGTAAGCCTTCCTTATCTCCAGCAGATTTTCTTCCAAATGATCAAGCTCACAATAAATGTGAGCCTGGGCAAATAAGGAGGCTTCTGGAGCTTATACAGTCACATACTTGCCTGTGGACTTCTGGTAAGTATCTTAATACGTTGGCACACTTGTATTCTTTCCTTCTCCTACTGATGTAGGTGATGGAATTCCATTTACATTACTGTGGCCTTTACGTAGTACCTCAAATTTTGATTCATAGTTTTTTTTTCTTTTGGTAAAATGTGTATGGTTTTATAAATTAGTGTGATATTTATTTGGGACACAGCTAATCTCTAATGAGCAGACATGTGTGTGTGTTTTTTACTGTAAACTTCCAAAATATTTTCACATATGAAAAGAAACAGACAAAGTTAAACACACAAAGGTGAACTGTGCTCCACACTTAATCAGATATGCCTTTAAGATACCTTGGCCCTAGTACCTTTCAAAACTCTTTAAAAAATCTATATAATTTTTAAAAACACATGATGAATATACTTTGAATGCTAAGCTGCTGCTTTAAAAACACAACACCTTTCTTTTTGTTCAGCAGTTTTCAGACTGAAGAAGCCAAAGAAAATACTAACAATTATGTTAGCCTTCTGACATCTTAATAGCTAAATAGAATGTCCCATTCTATTAAACATGATCATGAATGGTCATTATTTGAAATATTCTGTACAGAAGAGGCTGTATCAAGACCCAGTAAAGTACCGAGATAAGACTGCTCTCTAGGATCCAGTATCTGTTCAGGTCTGACTGGATGAACTATATTTGCAGGCTGTGGAGTAAGAGTATATTTTTCTAAAAATGCCAGATCTGTTGTTTGCTGGTAATCTGTTGGAGGTGGCTGTGGAGGAAGGATGTTGCTGTGAGGTGAGGATGTAACTGGAGTGGGATGTTGTATCAGCTCAGATTGAGTTTCACGCATTCTAACAGGTATCAGTGTTACTGGCACACATACGTCTGGGGATACATTCTGCAGCATTGTTTTGGTTTCTCCTTGGTACACCGTGCTCTGTTCCATGAATGGTTTAGAATCACCTTGAAAACCCTTATCATCAGGTGTATACTGGCTTGGCAAAGAAGTGATTTTTTCCTCCAACTCTGGGCTTACAGATCCTTCTGCAGACTTTCCTCCATGAACATGGTCAGTATGGTATTTTAATTTGTCTTTCCGTTTAAATGTCGCATTACAGAACTGACAGTTAAAAGGGCGAGCATCTGAATGAATAACCATGTGTTTGGTTAATGTCTTCTTAATTCTGAAGGTCTGGTTACAAATTTGACATTTGTATGGCTTCTCACCTGTGTTAAAAACTCAGTATTAATAGAGTAAAAGTAATTCCTATTATGCCAGTTCTATATATTCTTTTTGGTTGCTCCACTGCACACATAAATATTTTAAGTAATTTCTATAAAATACAGACTGCCTAATATATTTTAAGGATCGGCACCAACAGAGCAGCCTTTTTAAAGAATAGTATCAGCTTTTAGAAAACAAATTCCTTTACAAGGAAAAACCCCAATCTGTTAAGCTGTAAAAATGGATGTGTTGTATACATTGTTACAGAAAATAGACGTAAATAGACTATTTTATGGGAACCTGATTCCTTAACTAGAAAAGAGGGATAGAAACAGAAAAGTACTTTGTCAACAGTATTTCCACTGAGAACTAAAATGCCTGGTGGTCTTTCTGTGCAGAAAGGCCATAGACAGGTGAGTTCCACAGAAAACTACTGTACTGTACAATCTATAAAATTATACCAAATGGCTAATCTTTTCATAAGATAGATTTTGATATGAGTACATACAAGTACACTATTACTCATGTGACGTCTAAACTCACTTTTAATAGCCAGATGCTAAGATACACTATCTAATTCAAAAGTCTTTTCACTGTAATATACATCAACTAACTAACCTCGGGCTAGCATATCTGTGTTACCAACCAACTACTCTTTGTTAATTATTGATGACAAAGAAATGAGCAATGTGTGTACTTAACAATATTTAAATTGTACGCATTCTCTACTCACCCACCACAATGTGTACAATTGCTGCTAACCAAATCAATACCCCATGCTTTCATTGAAGTGGGCTGCAGACCTCAATGTTTTAAGCCAGTTTTTTTTAAAAAAGTTTTCAAAGAGCCACAAGGTTTTTTGTTGTTAGAAGTAGCCAAGAAACAAGTAAAACCTAAACAATCACTGAAACGGACCTGTGTTGTTTTCTCCTATTATTATGAATATTAAATGTTTAGAGATGGCTGGTCTACAGTAATATAAATCTGTTTACCTGAATGTGTCCTAAAATGCATTTCCAGACTTGATTTTCCCTTAAAAACTTTCTTACAGACTTCACACTGATGAAAGGTTGCTTTGTATCTACAAAGAAGCAAACATGAGTTACAAGATCAGCAGCCTATCAAACATTTTCAGTGCTTACCTGCACTATATCACTACCCAAATGTTCAACCTTCAGCTTTTCCTGCTTTTAAATTGTATTTTGCAGGCAGATGTAAATGCATTAGACTGCTTCTTGTGTACCATTTCAATATGTTCACAAAGAATGGATACATAGAAAAATGCACAATTTTTCAAATGGTTCTGTTCTCTCATGTAACATATACTGCTATGGTCTCTTTTTTAAATCAAACAGCTTGTGTTCACCAATACAAAGACACTTGTATCAACATCAGAGATAGCTCGTGGACAAGTTGGGGGAACACTGATGGGACATAGCTATTTTTCAGTGCAATGGATCATAATTTATCTGATCATGGTCATTTTATTTAACCAAGGCCATTCTGTATGTGTTAGTCTACCCAACTGTTACTCAAGTTATTGATATCCTTCAGAATTAAAATTAAACTTACTTTTGCCACACTTTCTCTCCCAGATGAACACTTTTATAATGGACAGTGAGGTGGTCTCTTCGGCCAAAACATTTTCCACACTCCTCACACTGATGGGCCTTTTCACCTAATGCAAACCAACATAGCCGACATCATTTTTATTAGCATTAAACCTTGTTTAGCATTATGGTCATAAGTACAGCTCATGTGCTTCCTCCTGTTTTTGGGATGGAAGAAGAGATCCAAAGCTTCTTTTTAATAATTTTATGATAAGTCAGTGTAACACTCAACTTTAGATAATTCTTGATTGGTTCATATTACATTTAGTTCAATAAGCTGGAGATAAACCACTGATCTGGCTTTTTTCATAGTAGTAATTTAAACTAGCTAGAGTTCACCAGGTTCAAATGTAACAGAAAACTGTTCTATATTAAATGACTGAAGTGATGCTCCTAGAATTCAGTTACTGGTATCTAGAACTTTAAAGGCAAAATAAACTGGTATTTTGACCCCACCCTTTTGCTTTTGAACCAACCCACCCCTGGAATGCGACCCTTAAGAACATCTCTAAAAATCAGTTCAGCCTTTGGCTTCCCCACCCTTGCCTGAGAGAAGAGCATACTTTAAAACCATTCTATGTTTCTCTTTGGCCTTTGGGAAAGATTAGCTTTCTAAACACCTTTCACTTTTTCCTGTTACACTTGGTATTTGTTGTCACCAGTTTATATGAGAATAGGCTGTGTTTTCCTCCACTGTTGTTCCATTTTGTAACTAGAAAAATTCTGACTTGTAAAGAGAAAGAATAAAAATGCACCAGCAAACAGAACTGAACATTTCTGAAAAACTAATTGTTTTCATACAAATGCAACTCTTATGAGCAGTTCATACTATTGTATGTCATCACTATATTCTTCAATGCTGTGACAAATCCACCTGTTTTAAGAAAACTCCATCAGGTTTTGTGATGAAAAAAACCAGTTTAAAAAACAACAACTTTGCCATGTTTCTTCCTATATATATATTACATTGGCTCCAGAACAGCATTTAGCTTAGTTATATGCATAGGAGGGAAGAGGTCAGAATGAATCTTAATGATTCTTTGGAGAACTGGCAATCCACTGGAACAGTATAAAGCACAGTGCAAAGAGCTGCAGAGGAAAGCAGAAATATTGCCTCCCTGCTGTTTCTTCTGCATGGAACATCTGCTGGATCCCAAGGCCTTCAATGAATGGAAGAAACCATTCTGTCTACAGAATGGCTATTTTGGATCCAGCCCTTTTATACATGGACACACATACCATCTCTGACCACTTGCCTTAACATGATGGGAAATGGTGTAAAAGACCTTGAAGCAATAACTAAAAATGCTATGCCCCAATATTCTTTTACAGAGAATGCTAATGCCAGTGTCACTGCCGACCTGAATGTATCTTCTTGTGTTTTGTTAGATGGTCATGGCGAATAAATGTCTTTCCACATTCTCCACATTCATACCTCTTGTCATCATGATGGACTCTTAGATGAAGCCTGTAGGAATAAGCACAGGGTTAGACTTCAGTAGTTCATATGCATCATATTAAAACAAATCTGACATGATACAAATTTTCAGACACCAGTCTCCACAATTAGAACAGTGATTTAACAATAGCTTGACACCCCATGAAATAAGATGCCACACTGTTCCCAGGAACACAGAAGTGTCCATGAGTTGCTATGTTTCTGCTGATTTTTGCAATGTTCTGTATACATGAACCACAATTTAGCCCAACAGATTAAGTTTAAATACTTTTGGATTACAGGATTGTGGGGAGGGAATGCATCAAAGAAGTGCAATTTAGGCTTTAATTGTATACTAACGTCACTGGGGCTGCATACATAGCAGAAATCTACTCATGCATAGGTTTGCACAACTGGTACCCAGTTTTTTTCTGAATTCTGAATATTACAGGAATTCTAAAAATTGTTATAGAATTCTAAAAACTGTTATAGCAGGCTTTAATTCATTGCTATTAGCTGCTCTGACATTATAAATGAAAACATATAATTTCAATAAATAATTCCAGACTATTTTCTACCAATTATTTAAAAAACACAATTTAACTAGTATTACCTATATGAACTTCCATGACGAAAACTCTGTCCACAAATACTGCACAGATGAGGCTTCTCTCCACTATGGATTCTTAAGTGCTCTTTCAAAGTTGTTCTAGGGGAAAAAATGAAATATCAGGAAGTTTTCTATATCCTTCATGATGAATAGTTCCAGTTAGAGTGAAAAGTACAAAGGTTAGTATAAATGGAGAAGGGGGGAAATAATTCAACAGAAGCCATTCCTGAAATGCATCACTCATGAGGCAAGTCCTTCATTCCCTCTCGACTTTCAGAGGGCTACAACTTGGTAAGCATAACCTCCTTCCCTAAGCATTATCAGAGAGGAGACTGGGGAGGAATGTGGTGCTCAACACTAAACCCACACCACACTATTTCAGATATTCATCACTAGTGTTAGATGACAAGGAGGGATATTTGGGTTTAGGAAAGATCTACCTGGTCAGACTACTGAAGAAGACAACTCTGCACTGCAACATTTTGTTGCGCCTCCTAGCAGTATTAGAATATGATGAAATATGAAACTGCTTTTTAGTATTTCTACAGTACATATTTATGCAAAAATGGCACTTCCTATATTTGAAATCTGCCTGGTTCTGGTATCATTTAATTACTAGCTTCAAATAATTTACCTGAAAATCACTGGGTAAACACTAGTTAGTTCCTAGCAGAGGTGACAACACACTTTTGTTCCAGACCACTTTAAGACTAATTCTGCCATTGGACTCTTGAGCAAGCTTATAGAAAACCAAAATATTAGGTCAACCTCTATTTATTTTACATACCTCTGTAATATCGAGACATATAGTAGAAAATTTTAGTACTGATTTACATGACAGAATGTATATATTTGCTCACCTACCTTTCTCTAACTGATTTTCCGCAAATAAAGCATGTCCATTTTCTCTTTCCTCCATGAGTACATTCAATATGACGCTTCAGGTTTCCAGTGTCATTAAACTGGCGACCACAAATATCACATGGGAAAGGTCCTGAGAAAGGAAACAAAAACAAACTAAAAAAACACAAACTAAAAGATTGGTAATTTGAACTAGTAGATTATTTCATAACAAAAGATGTTTTATTGGAAGATAAGAATGCAAAGCTGAAAAGAAAAATCAACTTATCAGCCCTTTAAAACACCACATGCATAGACACACAAACATACCAGAATTTGCATTTCTATGTTCATGTTGGCAAACATTGTCCGTACTCTCTATGAAACCACTGTGTTAATACTTAACACCTACTTCAGATGATACACTCCAGTTCATAACACTGGACAGGCTGACAAAACAACAGAGGTAGGCTTAAGATAACTGATGCATCCAGAATAAAGAGTTCTTTGAAACAGGGAGCACATCCCATCTTATCACACTGTGTTACTACACTAAAACACCATTCACATTTGTATGAATAGAAACAAACTGATCTGTGTTCTTAGCAAAGAACATTTCTTCCCCATTCCCCAACACCACCTTTATAAGCTGCCTTGGGTTTCTTAATTGGGAGAAAGATGGGATAAAAATAAAATGACATTATATAAATGAATAAATAAGCAGAAAGAATCTGTTTGTCCTCAAGAAAATTAATTAACTTCTGTACAAGAAATAAGCAAGTAGAAATCCTTGTTTGAAATGCTGAGCTCACCTGCTTTCAAGCTTTTCATTACATAAACCATAGCAGCAAATAAAATAAGAGTTACAGAAAGAACTAATTAAAACTTAATCTGCTGGATGTATTCTTCCCTTGGAGATTCAGCTTACTGTGTCATCCCCAGCCTCCAAAACACTGAATGCTGGAGCAATTCTTAAACAAATACACTTAAACATAATCTTGTAAGAGACGTGCCCAAGCTAGGCACTGAAACTTCACCCATTTTAACAAATATACATTGAATAAAACATATTTGTATTGAACAACTTCTATTAAAATTAAGTTTTCATACCTAGATGGAACTTTTCTTGATGCTTCAGCCTGGCAAAGCGGGATTTAAAGTGCTCTTCACAATAGATACACTTGAAAGGTTTATCCTGAGTGTGAAGAATCATGTGTTCTTCCAGATGAGGCCTTCTTGTGAAAGATTTATTGCAAATCTAAAGTGACAGATCATCAAACCCAACTATTAACCAAAAAGGCCCACTGAAATTTGTCAAATACATAGTCTTCCTGGACAATGGCAGGGAAACAATAATAATAAACAGACTATTTTTTAAGACGTGATAATGCAATGAAACAAAAAATTGGTCTAAAAGAATATTATCTTCCTGGAAATGTTATATAACACATGTTGTAGATTAACTACACACGTATGGAATATTCACTTTGTTGTTTCCATTTCTTCATTTCTGCATTCTGTAAAATTATCAGCATGATGGAAGAATGACTGAGCATACTATTACTAATTAGTGCTGTATTATTATTTCCTGTGAATTCATGATTGGAATTACACAAATCAAGACCCCACTAAATTTAAGGTGTTATTTTTTAAATCTAAGCCTGTTCTGAACTTCCGCTGTACTATAGCATAAAGCAGAGGTCGACAACCCCCAGTTTGTGGCCCGGTGCCAGTCCATCGCCTGAGCTGGACCAGGCTGCGGAGACAAACCTCCCACCCCCCACGCACTCCCCTCCCCACAGCTCCTTTGCACATGCATGCGTGAGCCAGTGCTGGTGTGAGCATGCGGTGTGAGCGCTCCCCCACCCCTTCATGCATGCACCTTCGTGAAGGGGTGGGGGTGCGCGGGCATGCAGGTGCTCTTGCACATGCATGAAGGGGTGGAGGAGCGCTCATGCTGGTGGGCACACACCCCACCGCTTTGCGCATGCACCTGAGACCATGTGCCCAAGAGTACATGAGCGCCCACGCGAGCGGGTGCCCCGCCTTCCTCAGAGGCTCAGCTGGTCCATGGTCCCAAAAAGGTTGGGGACTGCTGATATAAAGGATTTATTCACAAGTGCACATAACAGAGTGCATGATCACTCCATTCAATTTATGAAGCATCAATTACCCCCCACACACACACACACACACTGATCAAATATGCTAAAGATATGACAACCTAATTTATCCTGAAAATAAACTGCACATTTCTCAGGCAGTTTTTAAAAAATATAGAATAATCCAAGACTATGAGGTACAGCTTTCTTCCCTCCAGAGTTTCTTGAGATGCCTTTTCCATTCTGCTTTCATGTGCCTACGTATTTTTCACAAAGGAACATTTTAGAACAGTTTCCAGTGCAACATGAGAAGCCTGAGAGATTAAAAACCTGAGAAGGCCATCACAATGTACAATGCTAGCTATCTGTGAGACAGATTATTTTAAAAATTAAAAACCCAAGAGTCAACTGCTCCCCAGGAAAATCAGAGCCGTGCTTACATCACATTTCCAGCCCTCACTTTTTTTCTTCTTGATGGAGAGATACTCTTGGATATTTTCAGGATGAAATCTGGGGAGAGAGTGATTAGATGAGAAATCATTTATTTAGTGAATATATTTTAGGAAAGCATATCAGTATGAACTCAGGTACTCTTTGCTATAGTGCGTAAGCTGTACTATGTATTTGAAAGCTGCTTCGGGAACCGATTCTTCGCAAAACGATGTTTTTCTAATAGCTGATCGGTGGTTTCAAAATGGCCACCGGGTAATTAAAATGGCTCCCCGCTGTGTTTAGGGACAGATTCCCTGCTTTACAGGCAACGAAAATGGCCGCTCCTATGGAGGATCTTTGCTGGACGGTGAGTTTTCAGCCTATTGGAACGCACTGAACCGGTTTCAATGCATTTCAATGGGCTTTTTATTTTCGCAAGACGATGTTTTCATAAGACAGCGATTTTCGCGGAACAAATTAACATCGTCTTGCAAGGCACCACTGTATGTGCATTGCTGTGTGTGTTCTTTCTTCATCATATGTGTAGAATTGTGTATGTGTGTGTGTGTGAGAGAGAGAGTGAAGGGGCGCGAGAGAGAGAAAGAAAGAGAATTGGTCTCAAGGTTTTCAATTGAAGAATGAGACATTTAATAAAATGCACAGGTCTCTTGAACTACAATTACTATCATCCCCAGCCACCACAGACATTAGCCATGCTGAGGGTGGCAAGAGTTTTGTTCATGCTTAGCAAGAGCACTGATGGTCCAAAGTAAGGTGTCAGGGCAGCTATGATTTTGTTCCTCCTAGCATTTTCAACATTGCTGCTGCACTTTTATTGAGTATTTTTCATCATTTACTTTATTGTTTTCTGTTAAGGATCAAAGCTCTGAGGTTCTTTTATGTTATTTAAGATGTTCCTTTTTGATCACTTAAGCTATTAAGATAGTTTCCTTCTTCTTTAATTAGGGTTGCCTAATTAAGCTTTGACAAACTCTAGAAACCAGCTTAACTTTGCATATAGTTGCCACGCTTTGTAAGTGGACAATTCTTCATAACTGTCTATATCAATGTACTTTTATCCTGAAAGAAAGCATATCATCACAATACCTAACCACAATGCATCAAGTTACATTCATACTTGCCTCTTTATATGCTTTATCAGAGTCTTTTTGGTGGCATGCAATTTGCTACAGTATGAACATTTGTGCTCCTTTTTATGAAATTCCATTTCACTGTTGTGTTTCTTTCTGTGTACAGTTAAGTTAGATTTGGTTGAATAGCGCTGATGACAAATATCACACTCAAAAGGCTTCTCACCAGTGTGCACCCGAGCATGGCTCTCAAATTTTCCTACAAAATAAACCACTCGCATTAGATTACACAGCCCTGCTAACATCCACAAGGACCAAACATAAACATTAAGTTTTGTTACATTTCTGAGGGCTTTTCCAAGTATGGTATCTCAGATTACAATGCATTATGAAAAAGAAAGCTATTTTTCAAGGAAACCTTTCCATTTTGGGAATATCTTATTTCTCAGTTAGAAAACTGGACAGGTAGAGTGGTTTGGTGTTTCAACTATAGTGGTATATCACTGTCATCTCTCCCAGGCCACCCACCAACAGCTCACCACTTATATACAGCAGACTCTCACTGGAACTAAAACAAAATGCAAGGTGTTTTGAACTCTTTCATCAGTTTCACCACTGGAAGCCATGCTTGAAAACTAAACCTCACATTTATAATGCCGTGACTAATTAATTCCATCTATTTTGCTAGATTCCATTTGACAGCCTACTTGTGACCCCTTTCAAGTTGTGGAACAGACAGCACTCAAGACATTAGAAGAAAAACAACCACCCCACTACAGGACGTGAAAGTGGTGATCTTAACTCCTTCCAGAATGAAGATTATTCTTTAATCCCAGTGGACAATACAAACCCAATGTTTTTATGTGTTACTTTTATATTAACTAAAAGTGTAGGGCAGCAATGGGGCTACAGGGCTGCACTGACGCTTCCCACTAACTGATGCACCTTTTGTGGTTGCAGCTGAATTTGGAACTGGAATGGCATTGGAAAAAAAAAATACCACATTTCCTTCAATAATATAGAAGTTCCAGCACATCTTAGTGACAAGCAGTCAAATACCAGGAGGCTGGTTAAAAAAGGGGGGGGGGGCATGAAAAGTTGCTACACCATGCTGAAAGGAAAGTGTACTTTTTCACTGCTGCCAGTACAGCAAATTCAGGGGCAGCATGGGCCCTTGGAGGCACGACATTAGACTGTACAGCTTGATGTAGCCCATAAATTTCCTGTATTGTTCAGATTTGTGACCACTTCTGGGAGCACAGAGAAGTGCTGGTACAGTCACATAATGGGTTAGTCATAGTCTGAATTGGTGCCTTCATATGGGAGTTGAACATGTGGCCATAGTTGACATGACTGCAGCAACTCTCTTGTGGCCTGTCGTAACTGCATAAATTTTGGCAGCCACATCACAAGCTGCAACTTCAGCATCAACCTGAGATTTCAACTGAGTTGCAAGACACTCTTCAGATTCAATTATGTGTCTGGCCGGAGGAGCACAGGAATCATCCCTAGATGTAGATCTCATACTCTCTATTCCCCTTTCTCTCAACAGATCAAGGATAAGGAACATTTGCCTTACAAATGTAGTTTTACTGCAATTTCCATCATCCTTCGCCACTGGGAAAAGCTTCTGTAAGACTACACATGCCCAGCTATAATGGTTGTAATACCACCGATAAAGTCATGACTCACCTGTTTGAAATCACTGATTTATTTATTTATTTATTTATTTATTTATTTAATTTATTTATTTAATTTATTTATTTAATTTATACCCCACCCATCTGGTCTTCTTAGAAAAAAAATCAAATGTTAAAACCTCTGCTTACACCTATAGCAACATATTTTTCAAAGATGCCATGTGCTCTTAAAAAAAGAAAAGAAAACCTGCAAGACAAATAAATGGAATTTCAAGGCATTGTTTATATGAGATTTTTCCAATTCTATCTTCACATGTTTTCATATGAAAGCATTAATAGACAATATGATGTAGTGTTCAGTTGCTCAATACCACTTCTACATTTAAAAAGACCAGTATATCACTGTGTCAGAATTTCACGACAAGGGATCTTGCAATAAACTGGAACATATGAAGCTCTAATTTGCTAGTTTTTCTATTACTAACATTTGTTGTTTTACTACTCTAAGGATGTCAGCTGCACGCTTTGCTCCATACTGAGAATATTTCTATAACAGAGTCAGCATGATCTAGTGGTTGGAGGGTTAGATGATGACTTAGCACACCTGGGTTAAAATCTCCACACCACCATGAAACTCATTAAGTTACCCTATATCAGTAGTATACTCTCAGCCCTACCTACCTCAAAGGGATGCTGTGCAGTGGGACAGAGAGCCATGGGTGGAGTCATAAGTTCTTAGTTTAGAGAAAATGTGGGATATAGATGTAACAAATAATAAATACATGCTGTAATACTCATCCCTACAGATGATCTTCACTTACACCATATAATGGAATGGATCCTTTTAGAAGCATGAGTAATGGGTGGGGAGAGCCCAAGGAAATGGCCAAGAAGCAAAGCATAATATGGAATTTACTTCCCAACTGACCCCACTTGCAAAGGAAGAAAGAAAATCTCATTCCACTCTTACCTGCTCGATCAAATGTTTTATCACACTTTGGACATTGCAAACGTTTTTTGCTGCGGTTTCGAACGATGACTGGAATATATGTGGAGAGACTGCCTTCAGAAATATTTCCTGCCAGACCACCTGATTCTTGGCTATCATCAGGTTCTTTTTCACTTTGCTCTTCAGACCTGGTATCGCCACCTGAAGTGTCATCTTCTTGCCTGTCTTCATCCGTATTATATTCACTTCCACTACTTTCAGAGTCATTGTTCGACTCACTGTTTTCCTTGACAGGAGGGACTTTATTGCTCTCAGATGCACTTTCATTGTCACTCTGATCAAACTTGGCTGGACATTTGCGGTTTCGCATTGATCTCCTAGTAGAAGTATCGGATCTCTCCACCATTTTTAGCCGATGTTCATTGCCACATACAGAAGATGGGTGCGCTCTGGACAAGTGATTTTCTAAGGCCTTCTTGTAACAGAAGTTGCGACTGCACAAGGTGCATTGGTGGTTGCTTGGTGCTTTAGCTAGTTCACTGAACTTTTCTACCTGTGACAGACATTCAGTTTTTTCTTCAGATTGTGAAGTGGAAATACTTTCACTGTTTAGCAGCTTTACCGCATCAATAATATCTAAAAACTTGGCTGCTTCTAGAACTAGAGGAATTTCATTGTTATAAACAAAAAATTCTGATGTGTAGAGAAATTCAAGCAGATGACGGAAAACTGAATGAGTTACATGATCCAAAGTAACAACATTTGTGCTTGGGTTTTTGCTTAAATAAGCATGAAAATAACTACTGCCAACAGCAACAACTACTTTGTGGGCACTGAACTCTTTCCCATCAACAATGATGACAAGATCACAAAATGATGGCTGCTTCTGTCGATCATCATTTAAGTATTTGAGCAGATTTCTGTTATATTGCAGGGAACTTAAAAGCTTTTTTTGGTTCAGAGATGGAAAGAGTTCGTTGGAACGCACAAACTGGTCTGTAGCAGTTATGTCTGCAGAACTGACAATAACTTCCTGCACAGAATCTATTACAGGAATCTTACCAGGAGATTCCCTCTGGCGACCAGAATGTATTTTATCACCTAAATTTGCAGTGAGCTTTCTCCTTTTCTTCATTGCACTTGTGCCACTTTAAAAACAGGAAATTCATATGGAAGCCAAAAAGTTTCAATAATAGTTGAAGTTATTACCTACAAAAAGAGGGGAAATGGTTGAAAAGCTAACCATGCAGTATGTGTAAATTATGCAGAAGAACTACAATTATTTACAAACAAATGTTGTTGTTTGAAAATATACATATTTATTAAAGTTTTAAAACTTGGCACTATCCCCTACTTGACGGTCCGAAATCCAATTTTTTATTCAGTATGAAATATTCAAGTGAACACATACCCACAAATACTTGCAAATATGGACCACTTTGAAAATGAGAAACAGTGTCCAGTTCTTGAACACTGAAATCCTTGGACATGAAACAAACAGTGACTGGGTGAAAGCAGTGACTATTATGGTGCTCCCTCTTCCTGCTCCCTCTTACTGGAACAGCAAGGAGAATTAGTCTCTGGCCATAGAATCCCCATCACTGACCTGTCCAGAAAGGGATTTCAAGTAAGCAATTTAAGAAGATTAGCTACTTAGTCCATTACCTGTCTGCATTCTGCACAATGCAGAGACCCAGTCTGTAATCAGAAGCAGGTGCTTACATGAACTTTCTAGGAAATACCATAGTCCCACTCCACCCTGTTACAATACCCAGAAGCTGGGGTGGGGACAATAATAACAACCACCCGCTTTTCTTGCCTGCTCCCTCCTCTAGACCCACTCAGAAGCATGCCACATAATGAGACACAAAGGCACTGAACAAGCAGCTCAAACATTAGTCTTTCCCTTCTCATGAGGAATGACTGGGCAAATAATGCTTGCTGCTCCCTTTTAATGGTTGAACCACCTTTCCCTCCAGATACTCTGCCTCCTTCCCCATCAAAGCTCTTAGATAATGTAGCAAGAACAGGCCACAGTAAGGGAGCAAGAGGTGCCTGTTCCATATAAAATGAAGCACCACCTTTGTCCATTCACTTGCCCTCCCACACTAGGTTAATACAAAAGACTGGGCTCCTTTCACCTGCTTCCTTTATCGGGTCACTCAAGCTGCAACTACACTGGCAAGCCAAATCCAGAGCAATTCAGCTTTGCTGCAGCTTGATTTGCACCCTATTTTATGCTTGTTTGGATTAGAAGATCACACCGAGATAGCAGATTGTTTTGATGCCAGTGTCCATGCTGGTTCCTCAGTCTGATGTGATTTGACCTGCATCACAGCCCACCTTCCTTTGATCCCCTCCTCTGCTGATCCCCGTCTCTCCTATGCAAAGCTGGTGGGCTGTTTAACGTGTTGTACAACACTAGGAAAAAGGGACAGTTTTCCAAAAATTTCCATAATATACACATAGTAGTCTGCAGTAGTTCATCAGGGTTGTTTCTACTGTATGTCTCTTATTGTCTGTGCAAAGTTGATCTATTGCTAAACTAGTACATATATAAATGTACTGATGAAGTGATGTAACACATCTTAATTTTTTTAAAAAAACATACACTTTTAGATGACTAGGAAGAAAAATTGGAATGGGTTTCCCTTCTGTTGAAATGTACTGAATATGCCCAGCTCAGTACATTGCCAGAATACCACACCACCTCACATCCTTTTGGAAAACATCCACTCAAATTGTTCCAGCTTTAAGAAAAAAAAAATTGAAGCCTGCAGTAGCAGAGGGGGGGAAAAAACAATGTCGGGAGAAAAAAGTTCAGACTGATTCAAATTGATTTCTGCATTGTGTGATCAAGAGGGAAAAAGCAATTCCATCCATTTTACACCTGCAACAAAGCCCATGGCATTTGACCACGGAGTTGCAGTCTCAGAGGAGGTGCACAGAAGAGTGAATGAGTGGTATGGTGGGTTGACTGTTTGCTCCTTCAGTGACTAGCTTCATGTTCCACTTGTCCAGGGAGATGGTATAGGCTGCCAAACAGGAAAACATGGCTGATCATGCTCTACCTGTAAGACCTCACACGTTTTTTGGATTGCAACTCCAATCACTGCCAATCAGAGGCTATGCTGGCTGGGGACAATGGGAGTTATAGTCCAGTCACACTTGTTGGCAGAACGTATGCTTAGAACCAAGCCTCCTTGCTAAGCAGCTGCTGCCCTCTCCTGTTACACGTGTTCCTGGTTTCTCCTCAGAAGCAGAACTCCCAACAGGGGGCAGAGAAGGGATTGCAGGCGGCTTTTTTTTTCTTTTTGGCTGCCGCCGCCGCTACAGAAGAGGAACTCTCAATAACTTTCAGACCCCATCTCCTTTCCAGGGGTTGTCCCCCCCCCAAAAAAAACGCAACACAGCTTCCTTCCTCCCCACGCCCCCATTTTGCCAGACCCCCCACGTTTGAGATCTTGCACAGACAGGCCCTTTCAAGAGTCAAGCCCATCTACACACCTCAGAGGCCACGTTCACGCGCGCACAAACGGTACACGATCCTGAAAACCCCAAATCTGGAGTAAGAGAAGAAGACTAGGAACGGCAACCCAGCCCCTGGCAAGAGCCACCTGGGGGCGCGAAACATACCGACCCCGCGTCTCCTTTCGGTGGACCCTCACCCCCCCCCCGCAAAGCAATCAGAGTACACCATGACAGCGCCCCTCGGAAACCCCCCTGACCCGACGCAGCCAGGAAAAAAGGGGGCGGAGCCTCTGGACTTGCCTCCCCCCCTCCCTCCCTTCCTATCGCGAGAAGGGGGTGAATAACAGGCGCCTCAAAGGCCAGCAGGGCGCGAGCCAAAGACATACACACCTCTCGCCCACCGGCAGTCAACGTTATCAGAGAGGCCTCAAAACGCCACCCTTAAAAAAAAAAAAAAAATCCGAGACACTTGCCTCACCGACAGCTCGTCCCCGCCCACTCTCACAACTCTCCTCGCCATCACTTCCGGGTTCCGGGGAAAGGCTCAGGTCAGACGCAGCCTCCGTGCGGGAGGAGGAAGCGCCGCGCGCGCGTGTGTTTACGGTTGGAGTCCCGCGCACGTGCAGGGAAAGGGGAGGGGGCGGAGCAAGAGGGGAGGCGAGTGACAGGTGGGTCGTTCCACCCCTGTGTCGAGAGACAGCCAACGCGCCCGCTTCCCAGTTCAACTTGGGGAGGCTTACCAGACTAGCGCGCCATAGAGCTGCATGGAGAGAGCAGCTCTGTCATTTTTTATCAAAGAGTTATGAAGTGGGCGGGGCGAGCGAGACCACTTCCGGTTTGGATGCGGACTTCCTCCACCGTGGAGGCGCCGGTGGTAAAACTCAGAGGTTGGGCTTCTTGTAAAAGTGAGGGAAAGACCCCTCGAAGAGAGAAGGGGCGAAGTGTGAGGGCTGGGAAGATGGCCAGGCAAATCGCAGCCCTGCGTTTTTTTTTGCTCCCCAGAGTTCCCGGGTTATCTAGGCTCTACTTTGGAGTCATCTTTCCTTCCTTCCTTCCTTCCTTCCTTCAATTTGTATACCACTCTATTAGTGTGAGGCACAATTCTGGATGGTTCACAGTCGGCTGACAACACAATAAAGATAAGTCATGGTTGTGGGTTTTTCTGGCTCTTTGGCCGTGTTCTGAAGGTTGTTCTTCCTAACGTTTCCCTGGTCTTTGTGGCCGGCATCTTCAGAGGACAGGAGTCAGAATGTCCCAACAGGAGGTCAGTTTTGCGTATGACCATGACATCTAAGAAAGGGAGTTGGCCCTCTATTTCTTTTTCCATGGTGAATTGTATATTTGGGTGGATGCTATTGAGATGGTTTAGAAATTCTTCCAGTTTTTCTTCACCGTGGTTCCAAACTGTGAAGGTGTCATCCACATATCAGAACCAGACTGTGGGTGTGAAAGGTGCCGGAGCCAGGGCCTGTTTTTCAAAATGACAAAGGGCCAACTCCCTTTCTTAGATGTCATGGTCATACGCAAAACTGACCTATTGGGACATGAGGTCTACAGAAAGCCCACCCACACAGACCAGTACCTACACAAAAACTCCAACCACCAACAGCAAAAAAGAGGCATAATCAAAACACTGATAGACCGTGCAAATTGGAACTGTGAAGCTCAATTTCTCAGCACCAAACTCAACCATCTGAATTGGGCTCTACAGGCAAATGGCTACTCCAAAAATGCAATCACAAGAGCCATCAAACCAAGAAAACAACACCAAACTGAAGAGGAAATTCAGCCCACCCACAAATAAAGTATTTCTGCCATACATCAAAGGTGTCACGGACCGCATGGGGAAATGTTTGAAAAAACACAGCCCTACAAACAGTATTCAAGTGCACCACAAAGACAACAAATGTTACGGTCAGCAAAGGACAAAAGGGACCCCCTCACCTAACAACATCCATGAATCACAGTGACAGATAATCTCTCCCTCTTATCACAACAATACACCCACAACAAAAAAACACGCTGATTACCTCAATCACCCATCTGCTAAAAAGGACAAAAGCTGATCCCACAGCTATAAATACTCAACTATCCAAACAAACTGCACCAGAGCACAGACAGTTCTGACTACTGTCTGCTGAAGATGCTGGCCACAGAGACCAGCAAAACATTAGGAAGAACAATGTTCAGGACACAGCCAAAGAGCGCGAAAAACCCACATTAACCATGAGATCCCGGCCGTGAAAACCTTCGAGAATACAACGATACGTCAAATAAAAACAACATAAGCAAAACTCAAAGAACAGCAGAAACTGAGACATAAAATGCAGCATGGGCATATTAACAAGCAGAGCAGCAGAGGAAAGCCTTAAGCAGGGTAGTATGGGTGTCAACGCCCTGCAGTGGAGAGCATGTAGTGAGTCACTATTTATGCGGCTGCTCCTCCACAAAAGCTCATTTTAAACATTATAAGTTAGTCTTTAAGGTGCCACCATTTTTGTCTTTTTTTTACTCTCTATTTCTATTTTGCATTTACCTATAATGTTTGCACAGACTAATATGCCCCCCCTTTTACATCTACAACATGAATGGTCCATAAAGTTTTTTAAAAACCCAAGATTGGATAATATATATGAGATTGCTGTTGTTTGGCTTTTGCTAGAGCACTCGGGGCAGCTTACAGCATTATTATGCAAACAACATTTCCCTCTCCCGCTAGCTGGGTACTCATTTTACCAACTTCGAAAGGATAGAAGGCTGAGTCGGTCTTGATCTGGCTACCTGAACCCACTGGGGTTGAACTCGGGTCACGAGCAGAGGCTTGTTTGCAATACCACAGCTTAACCACTGCCAATGGTTATGTGCTGCCAAGCTGTTTCATAATCAGTTATGATGATCCTATGAGAGATTTTCCAGACTGGTGAGATATGGAAGCAGTGGTTTTTCATTGTATCCTCCACTGGATTTTGGTGGTCTAGCAAGGATTTGAATCCCTAGTCCAGCATTTCACTCAGTATACCATACTGATGTACTGAGTGACTGGGAGCACCCAAGTGTTACCAAAATGGTCCAAAAGTTGCACAAACCATCCGAACTCTTCAGAATTCTTTGCCAGGCATGATGGTTGCAAAAAGTTTAGACACCTGACTCGGTTGTGTTGCCTTTGAATGGGTGGGTCAAATAATAACAACACATAAGGAACAATTCCAGAAATCTTCACGAATGAGGATTTGTATTCAGATGCACACTGTTTGTGCAAAGCTGTTTAACGCAGATGTCTTGAAGACTTGGATTGTGTCTGAGAAAGTGGTCTTGATCTGTGAAATCCCACATTAAAAAAAAGAAATTGGTGTTTAAGGTGCCACAGTGTTTCTGCCTCTTGCTTTTTTACGTTTGAGCATCTAGAGATTTATCAATAAATATTACATTTTTAAAATCCTGTAAATTAATAACAGCTATGTGCCATCAAGGCAGTTCTGACTGATGGCAACCCTTTTCAGAGTTGGTACACAGTATTCAAGTGGTTTACTGTTCCCTTCTTCTGGGGGCGTTCTGGGATTATGCAGCTAGCCCAAGATTTGCTGGCTGTTTCTCCCAGGAGACTTAGTAGATAAAATGGTTGTTGTGGGTTTTTCGGGCTCTTTGGCCGTGTTCTAAAGGTTCGTCTTCCTGATGTTTCGCCAGTCTCTGTGGCCAGCATCTTCAGAGTATGCCGGCCACAGAGACTGGCGAAACGTCAGGAAGAACAACCTTCAGAACACGGCCAAAGAGCCCAAAAAAACCACAACAACCATTAAATCCCTCCCGTGAAAGCCTTCGCAAATACATTAGTGGACAAACTCATTGTGCTATCTAGCCGGTTAAAATTAACTCATGAAACACAGAACTGTGCTAAAAAAACAAGCTGTGTCCACTAGGAGGTGCAATTTATCAGTATATCAAAAGTTACTTGCAGTTGTATTAATGATCTTGTCACAGTATTGCACAGATCTATTTTTACTAGTGATGTGATAGAGGTTGCCAGGCATGAGCATGGATTCCAAGATGCTCAACTATAATAATACAATCAAATATTTATTTAGTTTCTAAAAAGAGTATTTTAAAATAGCTATTACGGAAGCAACTGCCAATTTAAAAAAGCAAGAGTTTTACCTACTGCTTCAGTTTGAACATGTAAAATGATTTCAGAAGTCATTGTATCAGTATTCATAGAGAATAAAGATAGGGAATCTATGGCCTCCAGATATTGCTGGATCCCAGTCTCAGACTGGTAACAAATGAATGAGCAATAAAAGAGCATCTGGGGTGCTGCTCTTGAATCTCTTTAAGGCTAGGATAAAATCATAAGAGCCATGTTTCAGACCAGAGGCCTGTGTAGTTCAATTTTGTGTCCACACAGTAGCCAATCTGTTGACAATGAGGAGCTCTTTAGAAGGAGATAGGATGCAACTGCATCCACTACCTCACGTTTTCCAACAACTGAAACACAAAGGTATACTGTTTCTGAGACTGGAAGCAATAGGTAACTATCCAGACCAGGAGTCGCTGATGGCCCTAACCTTCATGCTGGTATCTACTGTACAATATACAGTGAATGTGAATTGTAACAGATGTGAACAACTGTCGCCTTCAAGATACATTGGCCTACATCTGGCACAATTCTTTACCATTGATTATACTGTTGATGGCAACTGAGGGCTAAAGTAAATAAATAACTCCCAAGAACCGTTGTTGAGGATGCCATATTCCAGTTCTCCAAAGCTAAGGAGTCTAATTTGCATAATATGCCAATTTCCATGTTATGAAAATTACGGTAATATGAATTTTAAATATTATGCAAATTAAGCACATTAATTATTATATTGCTCTTTGACCAGTATGCTTCAGTCTTGGTGTCATTGATACAGTAACAACTGATCTGAGAAACTTGGTGTACTGGTTGGTGTTCGAACTGAAACAGGTAGATCCCAGTTCACATTTCAGATTTGTTGTTGTTGTTTAGTCGTTTACATAGTCACAAAACATACTTGGTGTTCTTGAGCCAGTGTCTCACTCAAATCTACTTTACAGGGTCATTTGGTATAAAAATGGGAGAGGATAACTATGTAGAGCAGTAGTATACATTGCTGGGGCAAATTGATATAGAACACACACACACACACACACACACACACACACACACACACACACACACACACACACACACACACACACACACACACACACACACACACACACACACACACACACACACACACACACACACACACACACACACACACACACACACTGGATACCCTCTTCCTAAACCCCTACCCCCATCAAGTGACTTTTTGTTTCACATCAGCCATATTGCAGTAGGCATAGCAAAACTTTAAATTTTCCTTTTTGGATCACATCATCCCAAATCCTTCAGTTGGAGGATCATGTCACTGGGAGATTCTGGGACTTAAATATAAAAAAAAGTAATTTTGTCCATTTCTGATTTCTACTAAGTACAAATGTAACAGTTCACTATGCACATTTACTGAGGTGTAAAATCCATTTAATTTAGTAGGATGTATATTTGACTAAGCAGTTCAAATAACTATGCTATACTCCAAAGGCAAATAGACATAGGATTGGTTCTGCTATCCTTGTTTGAAACCTCTTTCCAGAAATTTAATAAGCACAACAACCATAAACTCAAGCTCAATAACAATCAGAAGTTTCTAATAATTTTATTAATTCATCCACATTTGTTCCTTATCTTGAGGTAGCACCTACAGTAGTACTTCAGTTTACGAAGGTTAATGTAATTTTCGGTTCATGAATGGAAATTCATTGAAAATAATGCCTTGGTTTATGATTTTTTTTCTCAGTACAAAGCAAGTTTCCCCAGGATGCATTGTGCCTGGAGTTTTATAGTGCCACCCCTGTTCCTATGGCAAACCGTGTTTCGGTTTACGAATATTTTGCATTATGTAACATCCTGGATAATGTATTAAATTTGTAAACCAAGGTACTCCTGTATTTAGACTCCTACCATTTCCCCCTGAAAATAAGACAAGGTCTTATATTAATTTTTGCTCCCAAAAATGCATTAGGATTTATTTTCAGTGGATGTTTTATTTTTTTCATGTACAACAATCTACATTTCTTCAAATATAGTTATGCCATCTTCTGGTTGCTGCACAGTGGTGAAGGGCGGGGTTTCAAGTAACTGGGGCTTATTTTTGGGGTAGGGCTTATATTACGAGCATCTTGAAAAATCATACTGGGGCTTATTTTCAGGTTAGGTCTTATTTTGGGGGGGGGGGACAGGGTAGATAAGCTCCCATAGTCCTGTGGAAGACAAAAATGAATAGTTGTTATTGAGAGTTGTAGAGTTAAAGTCCAACCCAATGCCAAAGCAGGAAATGCTGTTAGATGCATAATACCAGTCCATGTTTGGACTACAGCTCCCATAATCTCAATCAGCATTCATTGCGTGAATTGTCTGTTTTCTCTGTAGTGTTTGCAGATAACCCTGCAAGAACCAAGAATTCCCATAACCGTAACACCCAGAATTGGGTTAGACATATGTGAGCTTCTTTTAAAATGTGGATGATGTCACTTGTTGGCTAATCACGCCGACAGGCTTGTTTGTCCAAAACATTTGGACAAAACAATGACTACATGTTTTTTCTTACATCTGTGATACTAGAAGGGCTAGAAACAATCAATTTTTTTAAAATGAAAGTTTCACATTCAAACTAGCTGATGGGCTAAATAGGCATTTGGTAGTATATCTAAAATCTGGGCAGAAACCAGCCAGTGATATGGCAATCTTAACCAGCTTCTTAGGGCTATTGTGCAGTGTTGCCTGTTCTTATTTGGCCACCCTCCTGTGCATTTGACAAATAAATCTCATGCAGCAGTTAAACTGATGAAGTTTTTCAATACAGTAATTTATTTCCTTGCTTAGAAATATTTAAGCTTCTTGTTTTCTCAACATTATTTAGCACTTAATTTGAGGGGGTGTTGACAAGTATTGAGCCTTATCCAGAAAGAATTGAGATAGGAAGCTGTAAATTGCAGGGTGTATTGGCCAATTTGTCTATATTGAATGGTGCAAAAATCAACTACCTATGATTTTAACTTATCTTTCATTTTCAGATCCAAAGTGAACATGGCGGCACCTCCAGAAAAGTTCAGTGTGGAAGAGCATAGGACCATAATCAAGTTCCTGTTTCTCCAAGGGAAAGATGTGAAGCAGATTGATGATAAAATGTCACAAACTATGGGTGACAGTGGCCCTTCATATGCAACAGTTAAATGTTGGGTTGTCAATTTTAAAACTGGCCATTTCAGTGTTGAAAGTGAGAAACCCAGCGGAAGGCCTGTTTCTGTGCCTGCCAGTGTGAAAGACATCCATGCAAAAGCAAATGGCAATAGTTTTTTTGGGATAAGAAGGGACTTCTGCTGGTGGACTACTTCCAACAGGGTTCAACTATCAATGCAAAATATTACTATGCTTTATTGACGAAGTTGAGGCAAAATATCAAGGAAAACGTTAAGGAAAGCTCTCCAAAGGTGTCATCCTGTTGCATGACAATGCCTCGTCACACACTGCAGGTGAAACAATGACAAAACTGACCTCCTCAGGCTTTCAAGTGATGCCCCATCCACCCTATTCTCATGACCTGGTTCCTTCTGGTTCCATCTGTTCCCCAAACTCAAAAAATACCTAAAGGAACAATGATTTGGGAGTGTTCTGGAGGCAAATAATGCTGCAAATGAATGCTTACACCAGGAGTTGGAGAAATTTTATTTGCAGGGACTTAAGAAGCTGCAGGACAGATGTTGCGAGTGCGTTGACTTCCTGGGGGGAATATGTAGAATAATGTCGCAGTTACAGCTTCCTAGCTCAATTTTTTCTGGGTAAGGCTCAATACTTGTCAGCATCCCATCGTACCAAAGGAACAGGGATATAAAAAGATAGCAGGTCTACATAAAAATAAAATAATGATCTCTGTTTTTTGGAAAAGGTTGAATCTGAATGATTTTCAATATCTTACTTTCATTTATTTCATTTAGCAAGTTTCACTATTTCACTTGAATATTCACTTGAATATTTAGACAATTAAAATTTGTACCTGCGTTACATGGTGATGTTGTAGAAAGGATGAAGTTTTTACACACACTTTTATTGTTACAGCATCGAGCCATATAAATAAAAAAAAAATTAAATGCAGAGCTTCAAGTACTGACATATACTACAAAAAGCCAAGTCAAATAAGCAAAAGACAATAAAACTGCAAATATGACAATGTAAAACCAATGTCTAAGTTTGGCTATCTATTCTGGCTACTATGGCGTGCCGCCCAAAATTTCACTACCAGTTCTGTAGTAATCCGATTTTGATCAATTAACAGTTGGTTACAGTAGTCTGAGTCTGACTGGCTTGTCACGTCTTTTAAGAGAGGTGTAATATATTTTCCTCAAATCTTGTTATGCCTGTTACGTCTGAGCATCATATGCTCAATGGATTCTATCTCACCAGATCCACAAGGGCAGAGTCTCTGTTCCCTTGGGATCTTCTTAAACCTGCCTTCCAGGACTGCTGAGGGAAAGGCCTCATATCTAGCCAGAGTAAAGGCTTTCCTAAACTTATATGTCTCAAGCTGTGATAAATAGGCCATGAGGAGCAAGCAATATTTGTGCGTGTCCATCGATCTAAAGTTGGGGCATCTACCCAGATCTGTCTGTCTTTCCATGTCCATTAGTCTCTGTTTAAGGGCTGATTTTGCTGGATGAAGTTATTGTTAAAGGTACAGGAATGTTAAAGTTGGCAACTCTGCTGCCCAGCTCTCTTCCTAACAAATTGTAATGAAACAGGGATATTCAGTAGCAAATAAATATAAAGTGTTACATGTCTGCTTCCAGTCTCTTCCTATATGTCATTTTTTTTTGGGGGGGGGGGGGTTGAAATGCTGGAGTAGTGTTTCGATTTCTAACATGAACATGGTTAGCCAGTCCTCTCCTGCAGCTGTAAGACAAGTCTAAATTTCTTTTTATTTGCTTTAGAAGCAAATCCATATTTTATTATATTATATCTCCAGCATTAACAATATGGATAACGATGAAACATGCCATTACTTAGTAAAACTTATTGTTTCTGTTTGTATTTTTCAGAGCAGTAGTTATTTGCAAATTGAACATGCCCTAAGGCATAACACATTTAAAAATTGAAAGTGATCCATTATGATGATGGGAAATTCCATGATAATTTACCCTTGGAAGCCAAATGGCTTGAACTCTTAAGAGTGCTGCAGTTCCTTTCATTTATGATTCTTTCCTAGTATGGAAAGCATCTCCCTGATGAAATGGAACTGCACATTAAGGATCATTTTGTTGACCTGTGCAATTTTTTCTAATGATTTGATGGTCAAAGCAGTTAGCATTTTCTGCTCTTCAGTAGACCCCTGCACCAACTTTAAAATGAACAAAGGAACCTTTAAACGTAGTTGTCATATGCACAAGACCAATTCCTTAAGTTGCAGTCTTAAGCACACTTAGTAAGGACTAAGCCCTATGGAACGTTACAGAACTTAAAATATAACCTAAACATTCAACAAAATAACATGATATGTCACTATTTGGATGGTGCCATTTCAGGCTTCTACTGGGTAATTACATGCGTTAAGAGCCATAATGGTGTAAGGGCTGGAATGTCAGATTCTGACTGGGTAGATCTTAACTATCATTAAAGGTCATGAAGTACATCACAGTGTTTACCTGTCCTCCAGGATAGGTGAGGGTGAGCACCTTGACCCTAGCAAATGTCAGTTCTGGACTTATCTCCATGTACTCATCTTACAGCACTAAACACAAATCTGTCAAAAGAAAGCTACATTATGTTGTCTGCCTTTGTTATTAATAATAACAGTGATATGATTAGAAAACGGATTCCAACTTTTCTGATTTCCAATATTTTTTATGGGGAATACTGCTAAACAAAAGAAAGCAAGTGGTGAAAAGGGGAAGGGGTGGCTGGCACTCAAGCCATACAGTATCTGCATCTAGTTTCCATTTTCAGATGAAAAGTTGAAGAATGCTGCAAGCATATAAATTTGGTTCTGTCATGTGCTGAGAGGATCTCAGGTGACACCTGGGTCTCTCGAAAAAAGGGGGAAAGATAAAGATGCATGGAAAAGTTTAATACTGTCGTTTAATTTAAGATCTAAGATTAGGCTCCATAAGATTTTTTATGACCAACAGACTTTCATCTTATAGGGGACATTCCCTTAAAATAAAGGCCTTCTGATAATCAAATGAAAAAGCTTCTAGTCAAGATGCCAGATCAAGCATTTGATCAAGCATTCCAAAATTTACCAATTAAATTAAAGCAGAAATTCTTTGAATAAATACTTTAGTTACAAAATTTATATGGCAAAAGAAGAAGCCCAGAATCAAACATAAACTACTACAAGATGCAAAAGGGGAGGATTTGGTCTAGCAAATTGGAATTTATATTATTAAGCAAGTGCTTTAAATTGGATTAAGGAATGGATAAAATTAAAAAACAAAAGAATATTATACTAGAAGGACATGACCTTCAAGCGGGCTGGCATGCCTTCTTATGGTATGGAACAGCAAAAACCCATAAATACTGGGAAAAAATTAAATGCAAAATATATGTGAAAACTCCTAGGTGGATCTCATTGATGGAAGCATTTACTCATCCAGATCTATTAAATTTTGAGAAAATAACGACATATAATGAGCTCTTAAACAAGGAAGGACTATTAAAGACAAAAAGATCAACTAGAGAGCCAAGGACTGATTTTTTTCATGGTGGCCCCAATTACAACTATAATTGATCTATAATCAGGACAAAAAAACATGATTTTATAGAGAATACACAACACTTGATAAAATATTACTCACTATAGAAAAGCAACAAATTATTGCAATGGGACACCCAAGATGAAGAGGTTAAGGAGACAATGGTAAAATGGTAAAAAAAAAATTGGATATACTGTAGAGCTTGAAAAATGGCAACAAATGTGGACTAAAAATCTTAAGCTAACATTAGCAACATCTTATAAGGAAAACCTATACATAATGTTTTATAGATGGCATCTCCCTCCATCCAGACTTGCAAAAATTTCTGCCAACATCTCTAATAAATGCTGGAAATGAAAAAAACCAAGAAGGAACTTATTACCACACATTGTGGGCATGTGATATTGCAAAGAAATATTGGATTAAAATTCATACATGCACTAAGCAAATGATTAAGCAAGAAATACAATTTAAACCAGAATTTTTCTTATTAGGATTAATACCAAATAATATAAGCAAGCATATAATATCACATGTCCTGACAACAACTAGATTAGCATGGGCACAGGTATGGGAAGAGGGAGACCCGCCAAAAGATGAATTTGTCAGAGTATCGAAAATTTTATAGGCCTAAACAAAATATCAAAAAATATTAGAGTGTGCAGAAATGGACAGGCTAACAAAGAGACTTAGAGGGCAAGTAAAATCAATTTGCTATGAAAGCTTTGTAATAAATAGAAAGTAAATGACCAAAATGAATAATATGGAGAAGATATTGCTAAAAGAAATTTATTATTATACAAAAAGGCTTGTAGGCTAAGCTTTACAGTATGTATGGTTTTTAGATAGAGATATATGCATATACTGTACATATATACAAATATCAGTAGAGGTTATCTTACAAATATATACAATGCTTGAACTGGCATCTTTTTTCTTTTTTAAATATAAAAGATATTTATATATATATATATAAAAGATGCTGTTTCTTATATATTTGTAAGTTTTATGTTGGGAAAATAAAATTTATTTTAATAAAAGAAAAAAAGATGCCAGATCAAGCATTGTAAGTATTCATATTTGTATAAAAATGTCCCAGCACAGCTGGGTTTAACAAAGGTCCAGCTCCTGGGGATGGACTGTTCACTCACACATCCGGTGTTGGTGGCTGTCTCGCTTATCCTTCCAGTCATTCCTGGAACATGACTCTCTTCCCCCTTGGCTAGCCATTCGGCAGCTGTGCAGGGAGACTTGTCCTCTCTCCCCCTGCCAGGAGTGGCTAGCTGAGCAGGAAGAAAGGAGGGCTCTGGGAGTGATTGCAAGGATGAGCGAGGCTGCCACCGCCAATGAACATGTGAGTGGACGGTCTGGCCCCAGGGGCCGGGTCCTCATTAAGTCCAGCTGTGTGAGGATAATTGTATATGAATACCCCCATCTCTAGTTGCAAGCAATAATGCACCAGTAGATCCTCTTTCTAAAAATGATCTTATTCTCAAGATAACCTCTGACTACTCATATTTGTTTTTAACATTAGAAGCAGACTGTCAGGTCACATTAAATGCTTCTTCAGGCTGAGATTATAAGATCAAAGTAGCTGAAGAATCAACCTGATAAGTACGGGGAGGATTTCTGTGACATTTCACATTTTCTCTGCAACCTACATTTGAACCCATAAGCAAGTTCAAACATATTTCTAAGTAATCTGGCCTTTCTCAGGAGATTACTTATAAACATGTTCAAACCCACCCATAAGCCCAAACATGTTGCAGAAAAAAATATGACATGTCATAGAAATCCTTCCCCTACTGATAAGTTACTTGATTGCAGAAGTTTACAATTGGTGTGGAGAAAACAATGCCTGAAGGTTAAGACTACATTCTGATATCATTTACAATCAGGATAGCCTCCACCACTGGGCAAACTCAGAGACCATTAACAGTCAGGAGGCATCCTCAATTATAGATGATAACAACACACATTTGGAAGCTATATGAACATTTATCATAGGAGGGTAATTATTTGAAGATTATTGGAGGAGGATTCATTCATTCATTCATTCATTCATTCATTCATTCATTCATTCATTCATTCATTCATTCAAATCTCATAAATTGCAACAATTTCTATATTTCACTATCCTTTATATATACCTGCTTGTGACATCTTATATTTGGATGGCTGCACCTGAGAACCAAATGAAGCATACAAAATAGTCCTTGAAAACTGCAAGATCATGAAAGCTTTGATTAAGGATTTCCATTCATAGAAAATGTTGATCCAACCATGTAGTTTTATATTTTGAAAAATCTGTTTTCCTTGGCATCAGAGTCAGGTAAGACTTTGCAGATTCTAAACTGGCAGCTGGATATTGTACCTAGCCAGGAAGCACTGTGTACAGGTACTTCTCGTGTCTGGAAACTGAAAAAGCCAGTGATATTATTATGATTGCAACATTTCTAGTGAGGGAGAAGAATTATATTCAAGATGAGGGCCTGGTAAATAAATATGATATGAGAATATTTCTTCTTGTCTAGCAGAAAAAAACCAGACAGATTGTCTTCATTTCAGGATATAGAATTAATTGGAGGATTTTTATTTAATTTCAGTCCCCCAACTTCCTTTTTAAATGGATACATTTTTATTTCAGCCATTAGGTGCTCTCTTATAGATGACTTCTCTCTTACCTACATGTGCATGCCCAGGAGCTGTTTAGTTAATATGTATTCTAACGTCACACCATTCATTCGTTCGTTCATTCTTTCATTCACTCAGCTTATAGACTGCCTAATGTACTGATAACTATTTGAGGTAGTTTACGTAATTGGGAAAAGCATTTAACTAAAATAATAAAAAATCAAAATGCATGGCACCACATACTAGTCCACTCTTGGTTCTTTCCCACAGTAATGTAAGTTCTTCTCCATGCCTTATGCCAGTATTTGAGCCTTCACAATATAGTGTAGGAAAAGAGAAAGGTGCCACATGTTTACTCAGTATTGATGCCCTTCCCTCTTTTCTGTTGTTTTCTGAATTGCAACATATCACTGGAAAAGAGTATTCCACGATTACCTTTGTGCAACACTTCCTTTCCCCATATTGGTGTGGAAGAGACTAAGGGCAAATGATTAAATGATGAAGCTTAGCAACATCACAAGTCTCAACTGGTGGAATAGTAGTAGTCCTGTATTTTGGAAGCATCAGCTGCTATTATTCCCCAGGCACAAAACATCTGCTGTGAAGGAAGCCATGTGCATCCTTCATGGGCAACATGCAACACTTTGCTCAATAAAGAGATATGGAAATTGTGAAAACTTACACTCACAGTTTTGTACATTTTCCTTGGTCAAAACAAAATGTTGCCTGAACATGGAGTATGGACTCTTTTGTCCCCTGCCCCACTTGTAGATCACCACAGCACACTTTGTTGTATAATCTGGATGACATCAGAAGCAAAGCTACATTAGATATTTGATAGCAAAATTCACACCTGCAAAATTGAGAATAACATGAGGACGAAGATTCTTAGGTGCCCAACTACTATGTATAAAAAAAATCTTCCTTGGACTTTTGAATTGTCTCTTTCTGAGTCTCAAAAAGAACGTAATTTTTCCTGGTGTTCTGTCAGTTTGCCTGATCTTAATTTGAATACATTTGTTTTCATCATTACATTTCAGATGTGATCTGAAATGTAACCTTCAGCTCTTAGATAAGGACATAAGCCCATAACGTTTTTAACATTTAAAAAAAGGAGAAGAGAAAGATCCCTAGACATCTTGAATGCAGGTGTAGGTTCCACTATAAGGGTCATGTACATGTCCAAATTTGATTGTCATAACGTCAATATCTATACTATTCAACATGAGAAAGAGAAATGAGCTATTAAATAAAGGAGAGATATTGCAAACACCAATTGCAGCTTGATAACAATGGAAAATAAATACCCTTATGTTGCCATAGTTACTCAGAGAAGTAGCCTACACTACGTATCACTACAATGGTCATGAGGACATTTGAAAAGCTAACTGTGATACCTTAGCCCACAGGTTCATTTTGCTAGTTAAGTCATTCATGTAATTTGGTGCAAAGGTTCAACTGTGTTATAAATTTCTAACCTTCCTAAAAAGAATGCTGTACAAGAGGGGATGGTAGTTTTAAAAATAAAAAAAGGAACAACCTATTTTGTTCTCACAGCATTTAAGTCAGACTTTGCTTTTGCACAAGACGAGCAGTCAAGGTCATTGTGGTTTGTCCTGTTTGATCCACTTCTCAGTGCAGATGTTGGATTCTGAAAATTTGCTTCTGATTATCCCATGCTTAGAAACAGTACAGAGAGCGGCCGCAAATTAGCACTTATACCACTGTCTGGAGCACATTCTAAATTATCTTTGCAAAAAGATTCTCACTTCCCTTTTAGCAACTAATGGCAGTGCTCTTCCTTGAATGGGATGACACTCAGTTGGTTTTATGCATGCACACTTGTCCCTGATAACTCCATCATCTAGTAATGACTGGTATCTGTGAAATAGCCATCACCATCAGAATACCACAAGCAGAGCTTTTGATATAACCACACACACTGAGCAGTTTAACCCATTGTATCGACATAGAAGCTGTGAGTCAATCACTATGTATTAAATGCATTATATTCATGAACAGGAGGGGAAAAAAACCAGGATGTTATTTTTAGCCGACCACCAAAACATCGCAAAAGGGCAAGCTTCTGAAATGTCCAAAATTCTTTATTTGGCTGGGCATTAACGGATTTGTATCAGGACAATAAACGGAAATGTACAAAAGTTACTTAATTCTTTTCAGCAGATATTAAACCTATAGGAACCAGATCGCTGCAAAAATCCTAACATAAGCCTGAAACGTAAAGATTATGCCTGAGATATAGTGCTGCCCTCCCTCTTTAGGGACATTGAGCATATTCAACTCAGCCAAGGTGCTGATCAGGGCTAGGTACAGGGAATGTGTAATTTCTTGTTTACAACAGTTTCACTGGCTGCTTGTCTGTTTTGTGACCAAATTCAGAGTAATTGTTATAACTTATAAAAGCCCCATACAGCTCAGGCCCAACCTAAGTGAAGGACATTATTCTCCTGTATGAACCTTCTCAGCTCCCGTGATCTTCAAGTGAGGCCCTTATTTCAGTCTTAATGCTCCCACAGAAATGAGAACTTCATCCGTATTGGAAGGTGGTTCTCAAGTTGAAAAGTTCTTATGTTGAATCTGCATTTCCCATAGGAATGCACTGAAAACCATTTAATCCATATCTGCTCTTTTCCGTCCATAGAAACTACAGTGGAACCTCTACTTAAGAACTTAATCCATTTTGGAATGGTGTTCTTAAGTTGAAACGTTCTTAAGTTGAAGCAAAATTTCCCATAGGAATGGACTGAAAACCAATTAATCCGTTCTGGCTGTTTTTTTGTTACGTAGAGGTGCGTTCATACATTGAAGCATTAGTTCCCATAGGAACTAATGCAAAGCTGGTTAATACGTACTCTACCACTAGGGGGAGAATTTTTTTTAACCTAAGATGACCTAAGGTTAAAAAAAGAGCAGGAAAGGTTTTTTTTCCTGTTCTTATCTTGGATTTCTGTTCTCAAGTAGAAGAAAAATTTAGCAAATGGAGCTGTTCTTAAGTTGGATTGTTCTTAAGTAGAGACGTTCTTAAGTAGAGACCCCACTGTAAGAGAGGGCCTTCTCTGTGCTGCTCCCAGGTTGTTGAATGCCCTCCCTCAGGAGGATAAATTGATCCTCTCACTTGTATCCATTCAGCATCAGATAAAAGCATTACTTTTTAAGCAGGCATTTAACAACCATAAGGTAAAGGTAAAGGTTCCCCTTGACAATTTTTGTCCGGTCGTGTTCGACTCTAGGGGACGGTGCTCATCTCCGTTTCCAAGCCATAGAGCCAGCGTTTTGTCCGAAGACAATCTTCCGTGGTCACATGGACAGTGCGACTTAGACATGGAACGCTGATACCTTCCCACCGAGGTGGTCCCTATTAATCTACTCGCATTTGCATGCTTTCAAATTGCTAGGTTGGCGGGAGCTGGGATAAGCAACGGGCACTCGCTCTGTCGCGTGGATTCAATCTTACGACTGCTGGTCTTCTGACCCTGCAGCACAGGCTTCTGCGGTTTAGCCCACAGCACCACCACTATGGTTAATAAGCATCAAAGCTAGACTCTCCTAACATTGTGGTTATGATTTTTGAAGTACAGTGGTGCCTCGCTTAGCGAGTGCACCGTATAGCGATGTTTCCGTATAGCGATCCCTTTTTCGGGATCACTATACGGAAACATACCCGATCTTCGCAATGGGGAAAACCCGCATTGCGAAGATCGGGTATTGCGGTGGCCATTTTGGAGCCGCCGAACAGCTGTTCGGCGGCTCCAAAATGGCCGCCGGAAGCCCGGAAATGGCTGCCGGCAGCCATTTTCACGGCCTGCCCTCGCTTAGCGAGGGCGCGAAAATGGCTGCCGGCAAGGGGAATCCTCGCTGAACGGGTAAGTAAGCAATGTATTGGAACGCATTAAACTAAGTTTAATGCGTTTCAATACGTTTTCCCTACCCGTTTAGCGACGATTCCGCATAGCGAGGGTTAATCCGGAACGGATTAACCTCGCTATGTGGGGCACCACTGTATATTATTAAAGGTTCTTTTAGTATTTCGTATGATCAATTTTTATGTTATCATATGTTAAATTGTTTTTTTTTCAATTAAATTGTATGTTTATTGTCTTTTTCAATTTGCTGCAGATTACTTATTGTGAGCTGCCTTGAGTCCCTTTATGGAGGAAAGGTTGCATTGGAATGGAATAGAATTGAATGAATGAATGAAAGCAGGGGGCAACTGTCTACAACAGCACACTGCACTGTCAAAGTATAGGATCTGTTAATGAAAATCATTCCAAAATGCTTCCTGTGTTTTTTCTTCACTAAAAGAACAAGGGGCAATTTAGTTATTGAAAGTATAAGCGAAAGATGGTTGTTATTTTGGCCCTGAGTCTCTGAGCAAATAATGTGTACAAATGCTAGCTACTTCAGCAAGATAAGCACTTGTAAACAAAGTGCAGCAAATACTTTACTGGCAACATTATCTGGTGGAATAAAGTTTAATGGATATTCTTTTGCTACAGAAGCAAAAGTTAGAAACAATGTGGGAACAGCCCTGGTGATACAGTGGTGCCTTGACTTATGAACGTCCCGACATACGACCATTTCGAGTTGCGACCAGCTCCAGCCACAACATTTTGCTTTGACTTGCAGCCGAAGCTTCGAGTTGCAAACAAAAGAGGCAGGGAAAAAAGGCAGGGTATTCAAATTAGAGGGCTAACCGTTGGTCGGCGAAGAGCTTCTTTGTAGCTCTTTCGCCCCAACTGTTAGTGTACGTTTGTTTGCAGAGAGGCTTTGGACTGCGTGGTGCTCCTTTCTGCTTCTGGGTGAGTACATTTATAGGGTTTTGCAGGGTGGGTTTGGGGGGGATTATGTTTCTGTGCTGTGATTTTTTGTTTTTTGGTGTGTGTGTTTTCCTAGCCCCATTGCGTTCCGATGGAACTGGTGGGGGAGGTTTTTGATTTTTTTCCCCAGCCCCATCGCCTTCTGATGGGGCTTGGAGTGACGGGCTTTTAGTGTGTGTGTGAGATTATTATTTTTTTCCAGAATATTTTTTACAATTTTTTTTCTTTGCCTTTATGTGAAATGCCAATTGAAACTGCAACTGCAGACAGTTTATTAATCACTGCTACCCAAAAGGCAATTTTTTAAAAAGAAAATTGATCTAAGTGATTCAGTGAAAGAATTATTTTCTTTCCCCCACCCCTCTGCAGAGGAGCCAGAGAAATGTTCAATTTGCTGATATCCTGAAGTGGCTCATTTATCATGCCACTTCATGATACTGGAAATAGGGTTGCTTAAGGTCAATATGCCATTTGGACACTATGATTGCACAAATGCCATCTCACTCCTCCCCTTGACCTCAAGTGACACACTTTAGACTGCACCAGTCTGTGCCGAAGATGCAGTGTGCTTGCACCTTGAATGTTTAAATAATACATATCACACTGTCTTTGACTGAACATAGTTCAGAGAGAACTAAGTGAGGAGAATTCTGGGATCAATGGATAAAACTTCTGAGCACATATTATATGAAACAGTAATTTATCATGACAATCTTTCAGAAGTAAGTTTAGTACAAAGCTGTAGCTTGTAAGAAATGCATCAAAATTAAGATGAATGCTGTCTGAACTAATATTTGACAATGACATGACATCCCTTAGAGGCCTATAACTATTTTATATTCCTCTGGACTCTGGAATACTGTATCTAATATTTAGTAGTTTGGCTAGAGAACTTAAATAACTGATTTAAAGGAGAGGGGAGCACTATAAGACATCTTATAATGCCAAACTCCAAATTTTTCATATGGAAAAAAAGTGGAGAAAGATATAACATCTTAAAAGCAGAAATCAGGAGGTGTTGGTTTGAATTCCTGCTCAGCCATGAAAGTCCTGTTAAGATCACTATAAGTAAGTTTTGAATGGACACCACATAACAAACCTACCACAATTATCAAACTGAGGGGGTTTCAGTTCTTAAAACTAGAAAGAAACTCTGTGTGTGTGTGTGTGTGTGTGAGAGAGAGAGAGAGAGAGAGAGAGAGAGAGAGATTCTAACTGGCTGGCAATTGTGGAGTCAATGAGAAACCTCTGACCATCCATATAGTGGTCTTTTTATTAATTAAGGGAATGGGGTGGGAGTGGAATGGATAGATGAACATATATATGGCATAATGTTTTGTTGTCATTAGTGATTATCAATGCAGGTCATTTGTCCAAAACATGTGGGTAGAGAATCAGGAATACTGCCAGAACCAGAGTTTGATTTCCTAGTACTGTATGTACATCCATCACTCAAATGGCAGCATGGGAAGAAGAAGCTGGGCTCAGATAGCAGCAACCACTGTGAATTTTCTTTGCTTTATGTTTGCCTTTACTTTAGGTATATACAAAATTAACAGGCATTCTCTGTTTCTCCTGATAGATCAGATCATTTTGATTTAAGGAGGGTTGGTACCTATATTCCATTTTTTCCTAAACAGTATCTACTGCTCTGAAGCTGAAAGTGTAACATCCTAGACCAGCTGCTAGTTTTGCTAAAAGGTTCATTCTGGGAAAGAATGGGTGGATGATGATGGGCCAAAGGACCAATCCTCATTCCCAAGTGCAATAACCATTTTTGCCTCCACACACATACACACTTTATACTGTGAACTAGCAACCAACCTTCTTCAAGATGCCAGATTTTCCCCAAGAGCCACCAGTTGCCAATACCTCATTTTAAGAGATAAAAAGTTCAGAATCTGTTTCATGTGGAGCATGTAGAATTTGTTTTTTGGTTAAAAATGTTATTTTGTTCTTCCCCAAAACCTCCTGCAACCTTGGCAACAGGGAACAATGATCAGTACAGGCAGCAACTATGTGATTAGACAGTTCATTAGTTGGATGGTGGAGAATACTAATGGCAAGATTTTTTATCTGTGGTGTCAAGAGCTGACCCGACATCCATTTCTGACAGCAGCATCACTTCCCGGTGGTATAAACTATGTGCTATGAAGTGCAAAAATAAAAAATTAAAAAAAATTAAAAAATAAAAAAGGAGGAAAAAAAGCTCTTTGTGCAAGAATGCATCAAAGGTAAGGATAACCAAATCACACAGTATATTGAGTTCTATAGGTCCTGAGGGATTCCTGCAGCATGTTAGCGATGTCAGTTGGTTTTTGCTTGCAATGCATGAAAGGTATCCAGGAGGTGCTTTACATGTTAAAATACAAACAGCCCCAATTTCCCTTTTGAATTTAGCAGCTTATCTGAACTGTTCTTTCAACTGACCCTGTGCAAGTCCTGGGATGAATGCTGTAGTGTGTACATAAATGAACTTGATACGCAGCAGTGATGATACATGTCAGCATTGCTGTTTAACATTCTACTTGACAACACTAGAACAACAGAGGCATGAGGCGTGGGAATACGTGTATGGTTATCTTGCAATTTGACCTGCGTCTCTTCAGAAGTAAACCCCATGGACTTCAATAGGACCTGCTCCCAGGGAAGTGAATACAGGACTGCAGACAAATTTATTTTGGACAACTGGAAGACCTACAGCCCTTGAGAAATGAAATAAGCAGAACAAAACCAAACGCTATGCAGCTTCAGGGAGTGAGGGGAGGTATACCATCCTGGAGCAGGTATGTGCCAGAACAGTCTTCAGAAACATTTTGAATGTAATAAAAAAAGGGGCCTGAGGGATCTCCAAAGGGATCCTCTTCCATAAGGATGGGGCCACTGTCAAAAAGGCTTGGTTTCTACTAACAACTTTGCATGCTGCTCTAGGTGTGGCCACCCACAATAACGAGGCTTGAGAAGTCCAGGTAGGATGAATAGAAATTCTTAAGTGGAGGCATTCCAACATGTAATTTTTCCTTGCTAGGCTCTCCCACATGAACGCAGCATACCTATAACAAGCAAGTTTAGTATCTGGGGCAAACAGCCCCACCCACTCCACACTAAGGCAAGCTTCTCCTCCAAGAAAAGGATGAATAATGTGGTGACACCTCCACCCAAAAATAAGACAAAGTTTGTACTTTCAAAAAAAGAGGGTGGCATAAGGCTGGGAAGTGTTGCTACCTATTTTCCTAGCACTCACCAGAACATTCACGTCTAGATTTAGTCATCTTCTATAGATGGTCTGTGAGGAGAGTGAAGCACAATACAGAACCAAATCTAAGAGTGTGCCACTGCTCTAGACCAGTGGTCCAGAAATTCTGGCCAGCACAGCAGATGGTGAAGACTTCTCGGAATTGCAGTCTAAGAAAATTTGGGGACCCCAGTTTGAGAACCACTGTTCTAGACTAAGGTGGGAGTTTCTTCTTCAGTTTATTTCCATGTCAAGTAATTGTCATATAGTCAGAGCAGCTTATGTTTTGGAAATGCAGCTCCCAGAATCCCTATGGCCATGCTGGCTGGGGAATTCTGTGACCTGCAGTCCAACAAAGGAATGTTTCTATAGTCTTCTGCCAACACTAACATCTCCTTAGACAATCAGCCTTGTCTCACTCCCAAAATTTTACAGATAACATTGTCTTCAATTCATAATACTCCCATGTTTCATAGTACTGCTTCTATTTCTTTGCAGGAAAAGAAAAATAACTATGGAAGAAACAATGGCATAGCCATACAATACCTTGGTGATGTACAAAGCATAAAAGGTATTTCCCCTCCCCCCCAAAAAACACACACATTTGCAGCTGATGGTGTCATCAATCTTATGTACTGTAGTGTAACTTCATGCAACTAGATTTCGAACAATGTTTTTCTCAATTAAATATGTACCAGCTTTCTGCTCTTATCTAGAATAAGAAGTATGGATGTTATTTCTTTTCAAAGGGGGAAGTGTACTCTGCTAATCATTATGGTTTTCAGGGGATGAATTGACAAGTTAGCTGCTGCTTGGTGCTGTTTGCCATGCTAACAGGTCAGACTTAATTGTACTGGGTTAAATGGATCCATACTCTGGCTCAAAACAAGGAGGCTTCTAATATACCTATTAATCATTGGGTTTGTTACAAAACAGCAAGGCCTTAAAGCTTAGCGGCATGGATCCCTTTTTAGCCCACTATTATTGATTCTATGTTGTTAGCAGAATGGCAAAGGTAAAGGTAAAGGTAAAGGTTCCCCTTGACAATTTTTGTCCAGTCGTGTTCGACTCTAGGGGGCGGTGCTCATCCCCGTTTCCAAGCCATAGAGCCAGCGTTTTTGTCCGAAGACAATCTTCCGTGGTCACATGGCCAGTGCGACTTAGACACGGAACGCTGTTACCTTCCCACTGAGGTGGTCCCTATTTATCTACTTGCATTTGCATGCTTTCGAACCGCTAGGTTGGCGGGAGCTGGGACAAGTGACGGGAACTCACTCCGTTGCGTGGATTCAATCTTACGACTGCTTGGTCTTCTGACCTTGCAGCACAGGCTTCTGCGGTTTAGCCCACAGCACCACCACGTCCCGTGGAAGTACTTAAATTCTGAAAATTGCTATTAGCAGGGTGACTTTATGGATGTCAGTTATGGCATGTGTACCTCTTAAAACCATGAATTGTAAAGATGCCTTGCTGACTGTATAGCTCATTCCATTCAATGAGAGTTCCATTTACTGTGCCTCATAGGACAAGTAATAGTTACTCCTCATTATTTCTTATTTTAACTATCTTAACTATACAAGATGACAGAATATGCAAAATAGTTTAATTTTTGCTGGAAAACAAGCATCCTATACAACTCAGGACAGTGTAGGAGTGTGTCTGCTGCTTCTCCAAATAAACTCTCAGCACTTTTTACTCAGTAACACAACCACTACTGCCAGATACACTTCCTGGAGTGGCTCAGGGCCTGTCTACACTGATACATAGATCAATATATGGATCACTGTCGGTATGATTTGTTTTGAAGCAAATGACAACATCTACACATGTTTCCACTTAAATTGCTCCATCCTGCCCCTTTAAGAGCTGTTGTGCACATGTCTGGCACAGCGGTAGGGCATATATTCTTTTTGGTACAATTCAGTGTGATCCTAACTATCTCATTGTGTAGACTGTGTGGATGGTTAGCTTGCATCAACTGGAACTGTGGGCAGCATTATCTGAGATGACAACCCTGTGACATATTAGGTGGGTTGTAACATTAAGATAGAGCGCCTCGATTTTCATTTTATCTTTTTCTTAACATTTCCCTAACCAACACAGTGCAATTCTGATACTATGCTAGATTGATGCATTGCCATTTTGATATGCCACTTGCTTTATTTAACAGTGCAGCCCCAGCAGAGCCATGGCTAAGGAGAAAGGTGGGGAAAGAGTGGGGTTACCTGCCTTCAATCTCCCTAATTTCACTCCAACATTTCCCCCTCGTGCTGCAGCTTTCTCCTTACTCATGAGTAAACGGAGTAAATCTTGCTCTGTGTGGACCTATAACATGGAAAAAGAGGACCTGTAGCACAATCTCCTGTGCGGACAAAAGGATCACCCAAATGAGAATTAAAATTGGTTGTACTTAATATAAGAACCTTTTAAGCATGGACCAGAGCACACCAAATTTCACAGTGTGGATATACCCTCAGTACAGTATAGAGTAATATTGTCCCTTGTTTCTGCCTCAACAGACAAGAACTCCCCACCTCATCCCCTGGAACAGATAATGGCATCATGAAATTATGATTAAACTCCCAGACCAGGATTGAGGAGAGACAAACTTCCAATCCAGTTTATGAAGCTAACTGGGTGACCATGTGGCAGACTTTTTATCTTTCAGCCTAACCCACTTCGCAATATAATAAGATGGGGAAGTGACTGGTATCTGCAGTGCAACAGTTTGGCTATGGTGCTGGCTGGATTCTTCATAGTAACCCTCTGGTTCACAACCTTTTTTTCACTTTCATACCCCTTGGCAGCCCATTTCCATAAATTGTACCCTTCACATGAGCAAAATGTTTGTAAGTGGTATGGTTCCTGGACCCACAGGACTGATTAAGTTGCCTGCATATATATACACTGGTTCCGGTACAATAGCACTCAAATATTTGTGATACAAAGGAGAGTGAAAGCTGAGCCTGTGAGTGGCGTGCCGCTGAGCATGTATGTTTAACGTTGTTTAAGAAGAGAGTCCCTAAAGGTAAAGTCGCACTGGCCATGTGACCACGGAAGATTGTCTTCGGACAAAAAACGCTGGCTCTATGGCTTGGAAACGGGGATGAGCGCCGCCCCCTAGAGTCGAACACGACTGGACAAAAATTGTCAAGGGGAACCTTTACCTTTAAGAAGAGAGTCCCTGCCATTCACCAAAATGACAAAGTGAGGGAACAGGGCTTTTCTTGAAGCTAAATAATGGAGAGAACCCACTCCACCACTTGCCATAACTTTCAATTAATTTCACAACTTTTGACTTGCATCTTGTTTTACACTGTTGACTTTTTTTTTTTTTTTGCATGCCCCTAAATGTCCTGGTTCATACCCTCAATACCCCAGGGTTGGGAATCACTGTAGTAACCAAATTAATCAATTGTTAGGGATGTTTGGATCTGAAATGCTTTGTGCTTGTTGAAGGTCTCCAATTTCCATCTTCAATCTCATTCTGATTTAGCCCTCTGTCAGAGTACAGGGATTAAGTGGATGAAGGACACATATAGTAATTTTATGTATTTCTGTTATATATTTTTTTCAAAATGTATGCATTTTTTGCACATTTGACAGGTATGAATTTTTTCCCAGTCATTAAAGAATGTCTGTGTGCATTTTTCAAGTGTACACATTTTTTTTCATATGAATTTTCCAAATCTGCACATTTTTCAAAATCATTTTTCCTTTTCACCTGAATCACACTGCAAACTTATAAGCATCGGGAGCTTTGACTGCAAATGAAATTCTGCACTTGGGTCTAGACTCTAAAGGTTTCAAACTGGGGAGGTTTTATGAATTTGCAGTCCTAAGAAAATGCCTTGGTCATCATTACAGAGGAAGAAAGGCCAGAGAACATGTGTAGTGTGGACAAGGATCCAGAACCTAACACTGAGGTGCTCCTGGAAAAAATAAAAGGCTAATCCCCCCTAAAAATGAACAGGGTTAGCAATCAGTCCTTTTCCATATCTGAAATAATAAAGAAACTAGTGATAAAATCAGTTAAATCCCCACATTCTGAAAGGCGAAAGGAAAGGTCATCAGTGTCAGACATTTTCAAATATGAAAAATAGCAATTCTGGCAGGGAGAAAATCTTGGATATTTTCAGTAAGAGTAAAAAAATCAGGAGCAATTAGATGGACTCTTGGGGAACAAAATGGATACAGGACTGCAATCACCAGGAGTGGAGTAATCAGAGATAGAAGAGACTAGGGGGCAATGAGAGGCTACATCTTACAGTGTGAAGACATTGATCTGAGTAAGCTGAATGATTGAGAAGTGGAGACAGCAAGCAAACTGTATAATTTAAAAAGCCTATCAAGGCCAATTCACATTTAGATCTGAATTTTATTCATTCGGATGGTAGTACCAAAATATCCCAGACATTTCTCCCTATGTTTTCAGAGTATTGATGATAACAAAACAATATATTATTTGTTTATTTATTCTTATCAAAATGTTGCACAATTTAAAATTATGGATGTATATGAAATATAGGTAAAATTAAAAACAAATTCCTAGGTAATCTACGTAATTCTTGGAGTTTAAATTTGATTTCATCACATACTTCAATACCTTGTCCAAAAATTGAATATTTGAGATTGGCTGATAGCTGTCCAGCATACTGGGATTCAAGGTGGGCTTCTTCAATAACGTCTTACTACTGCCTCCTTCAGGCATGCTGGCACCCTTCTTTGCTGCAAGGAGGTATCCACCAGTCCCCTTACCCACTTGGCTAGTCTCTGTCAGGCTGTTTTTATAAACAAGGAATGTCAGGGATCCAGCTTACATGTAATAGTTTTAACCTCTCCAAACATCTTGTCCACATCCTCAGGCTTAACAGATTTAAACATATCCATTTTCATTGGACAAGAAGGGACCAAAGTTACATCCACAATACCTGCCTCAACCGCAGAAGCTAAGTCAGAGCAGATTTCAGGACTTTGATTGCAAAGTGTTGTGCAAATTCTTCACAACAGGTCACTGAAGAGTCCACGTCTTATTCTTCTGAGGTGGGAGCATGCACTAGATCCCAGACCACTTGAAACAACTCCACTAGACAACTCTATACAGATGTAATGGTGGCATGGAAGAAAACTTTCTTCACTGCTGTCACTGCCAATTTGCTTCTTGGACTGTAACATCCAGAAATCCCTCAGCCAGGATAATCACTGATCATGTTGGCTTGAAGATTCTGGGAGTTGCAATCCAAAAACAATAACACTAACGGTCTCTTCTTCCCAATAAACATGAATACATCAGTCTCCTATGCACATTTACAGAAATAAAAAACTCATGTAATTGTATAGGACATACCTCTGAGCAAGGACTTCAAAGAGCCATACCATACTCACAAGACAAATATTTGTTGATTTTTTCAGAGATAGCCTTGATAGCCTGTTTCTACAACAATAAAACAAAAACAAACTGTTAGCAAATGTATTTCAGTGTGAGCTTCCATAGATAGCAATTCACTTTTCAGACACAGAGGCCAAAATCGTACTGGATATTTACATGCATGCAAGAAGAATTGCAGAATTTGCTATGGGTAATTGGCAAGATGTTGGGTGCATGCCAGGATGCTGAGTCTGCATCTTGGCATATGATTAGGCACACAACAGATATGCAACCGGCATCTCATCAGTCATCCACAGTAAACTCCATAGTTCTCTCCAGATGTATAAATATCTAAAAGAATTCTGGCCACAGAATACAATAGCTATGCCACAGGTTTATAGATGTATAATGAGATCTTTGGAAAGGAGGTTGCCATTTCTTGATCATTGTTTGAAAGCTTTTTACAAAAAGTTAAGATTCACAGTCATAAAGCAGTATTCAGAATCATTTGGCAATTTCTCCTTCTCCTCCTCCACCTCCTCCTCCACCTCTTGTTTTTCCAAAGTCTTCTTTTCTTTAAGTAGCATTTAATTAAGCTCCTAGAAGCCTGTGGGAAATAAATTGGAACTTAATTTTTTTCTGGAAGACTACTAAAATGCATAATTACTCATACCTGATTAAAATACAAACACTTTCGCTCCTTCAGTTCCTGCTTTAAACTCATTAAGGTAACCAAAGCTGTGACCATTCCATAACAAAACCTCAGGCCAGACTGAAATGAGTCTAGATCAGTGATGGCGAACCTATGGCACGCATGCCACAGCTGGCATGCAGAGACTTCTCTGCAGACATGCAAGCCATGTCACCAGATCGCTACCCCCAGCAAACAAACCTGAGGAGGTGGCTGCAGCCACGGTGCTAGTGCCCCAACCGGTGGTGGGCCAGGGTCCAGAGCAGCTGGTGCTGGCGGGATTGGGCATGACAGGAGGCGGATCTGGAGTGGGGTCTGGAAGCACCTCTGTGCCCAGGATTCCCCCTTCCACCATCACTTCCACTGCCGCCAGTTCTGCCCACTGCCCACTGTTTGGTTTTGTCCCCCCCCCGGTTTGGCCACTTGGGCTCAAAAAGGTTCACCACCACTGGTCTAGATTATCTGTTGAGACCACCATATGCTCCAGAACCTTGCAGAGGAATGGAATATCGGAGGTTAGCTCCATGGTGGGGTTCAGAAAGTGCTTTTTAAAAGAATGGTTTTTCAGTTGCTTCCTTCTGACACTTTAGAACTCTTGACATTCATCATTCCCCCTTGCATGCTTTATCAGTTGCCTCTGGTTAAGCATGTTGCTTTTATAAGTCAGAAATGGCAAGAGTGGATCCAAGTGCTTTTATCTGTAAAGTGCCATGCAGATTGTTCACAATCAAATCTATGTTCTCCTCCTATGGGAGAGAATGTAATAGGCTGTTTCCAATTCCAAATAGTTATTCTGGGCAACTCTGTACAGAGGTAATGCTATCAAAGGAGTAAGATTTCTTTGCTGCCAACCCCAGCACAGAGTTGGCCTTTGTATGCGCTCTATCCTATATTTGGTTGAACTTGTTCCAACTTTTCCACAATTGTTGTTCTAATCTCTCTTGTGCTTGTTTCATCACTGCCAGTTCTCTAATAAGCAAGTTTGGCCCCATTCTATGGAGCTCAGGAACAGATATGTCCACTGCCCTGGCTATTTCCTAAAGATAACAAAGGCTTCAACACAACTGGCTTCTGTGGCAACAGGCAATCAGGAAACCATCTTAATCAGTTCCCCACCTCTGCAGAAGCTGTGTTATCCACCAAATAATAATCTGATGACAGAGATCTCCTGCACACCCAAGTCACCATCAACCTACCCAATAGAGAAAGCCAGGTCTAAAATATTCCTTGCAGTATGAATTAGAGTAGATACTACTGCACCCACCAGGACTTGCTTCCTGCTGTGCAGAGTACTTTGGTGGGCAAAGCAGAGAGAGATGGACACCCACCTTTTATTTCCCAGTTCCAAAGGAATGGTACAAGTTGGAGGTGGGAGTTGGTCGGCACTTTCTATGAAACTTAAGAGCCATACAGTCAAGGTGCCTGGTCTGGCCTGAAGGTCCTGCTTACAGTTTTGAGGGTGCACTGGTGAAGTGACAGCCATCACAGAATTCTCGTTTTGGTTTGCTCTGTTAATATAGCATGCAGCTTCATTTACCCTGGTCTGTTTTGTAAAAGGTTATGGCTCCTACATACACAGTATTATTATCTCTGCCTTCGTAATGTAATATTGAGGGGAGCAGGGAATGGAAATGGAATGAGTTTTGCCATGAGGAAAAGAAAGCCTGAAAAAGATTGCTCCTGGCAGAGTGTGAGGGCACCACCTCCCTCCCTTGGCACAATTCTCCATCAGACCAAGGGAGACAAGAGAGACTCCAGTCCACACAGCAGAGAAATCTGCACCAGATTTAAGATGTCACCCAGTACGGCTGGAGTAAAATCTTACCAAGCACAAATGCTTTTTAAATTGAACTCTGCAGGTCTGCCGTGCATGCTGGCAAGAGGCAGAGGCAGAGATGGCATGCGGTGGACTCTGTGCCTTGACTGTCACCTTGGGCTCAGGATAGGAGTAAGAAGCAATAAACACCCACCCCATCTCCCCTGGGTAACTGACAACTTTCAAGGAGGATGGTTCATCAAGACGAATGATATGGCTGCATCTAGAACTAACTCTCTCCTCATCTTCTACCTCAGTGTCTTGCTGCTCATCCACTTAAAAAGTAAGCATTCCCTCTCTCTTTCTTATGTCATTTTGTAACTCTTCTGTCTAAGCATATAAGTCAGTAGTCCTGGTAGACTAGCTTGAAGGGGAAAAAAATAGAAAGAATTGGTTAGTTCCGAAGTTACTGAAAACCACAGAACAGATGGTTTTGAGGTCATGGGAGTTCAAGATGCTTAGTAAAACAAGAGGCTTTTCCCCCCAGTGAGTGAGTGAATGAATGGATTGTTATTTGGATGCTGGCTACTGAAAAGCACTAAGTCCCTGTCAAACATTCTTGCTGCTTTTAAGATCACATCTGGACTCTCCTAAGGCTCAACATGTTAGAAACTACAGATAACTTTTTTTTGGTCATCCATTGCAACTTATTAATTTGCTTATTCCATCTGTTTTGGCAAGTATCCTTCTTAGATCTAGCATTTTAAAAGAGTCTTACAACAATGTCATAAAAGTCTTGAATGGGGGAGGTTGTACTAAAAAAAAATAAGCTTCAACAAATAACAAAGTGTGCTTCATTTTACCTATATGACCCTATAAAACTAGAAAGTGAATTTGTGAAACTGATTTTTTAAGAGAAAAAAATATATATTCACTTTACAGAGACATATAAAAAAAAGCTTTCAACATGGGCTTCTTTCATTATTTTGACAGATGGATGACAGTAGGTATAACACAGAAAACATAAATTGGGCTCAGCTGGTTGGTGTGTATGTTTATGAGGAGAAATTTATTCAGCAGGGTTCACAACTAAGTTAGAATATGCACGCATGTGTGTTTGACTGGGGAGACTGTATAAATTGTGCCCAATGAGTCTGAATCTTAATCAAACAAGCTTCCAGCAGCTGCCATGCAACAAGGAGACTTGGCATTAGCGTCCGGTGCTTTGTAATCTGGGTCACCTTCTGTTGCTTTGTAGGCTCTTGTAGCTCCCATACACTTATAATGTCATATACAGCAGATGCTGAGAACTGTTAAGATGAAAGTGAGAAACAAATTAGAAGGAAAAGACTTTAGGTAACTTTAGGTAAATGGGTAACTTTTTGGATGACGGTGCTAACTTGCCATTGGCCAGGAATCTATTTATATTTGTATCAGTATTAGATTTATTCATAGCCTGCCTTCCATCTCATTAGCTCAAGACACCATACATAACCCTCCTTCACTCTCCTTTTATTATCATACGAACAATGTGTGAGCTAGGTCAGGGAAATTGTCTGGCCCAAGGTCACCCAGTGAATTTTGCACTTCTTGGGGACTAGAAGCATGAAATTCCCAGTTCCCAGGACAATATTCTGCTAAAAAGCCACTTTTAAAACTAGATCATTTTGGATTTTGTCCTCCACAGGGAAATCCACTATAGTGAAAACAGAATCAAAATTCCATCTTTGCATGATTCTTTTGCAGATACACAATAGTTGGACCTTTACCCTAACCACAATGCCACCTAATCCAGTCTTCTGGCATAAACCTGCACAAATCATAATCATCAACAACAAAGTCTTAGCCTCCACAGTACCACAGTTATGACACTGTAGAAGTGCACTGCCGAAAGTTTTGTAAATACACACCATGGGTATCTCTGGAGGAGAGGGAGCAAGGAAGGGTGCTTCCCTCCCCTCCTGGAATCCTAAATGTCTTTATTATTTAATGTACACAAACAGATGCTAATTGTTGTAGTGGTTCATAATATGTGCCACACATTGCGTGCATGGATTATGCTAACACCCCCCCCCCCAAGAAAAAGTATTGTGAATACTGTAATGCACACAGATATACCCACATTGGATTCTGACAGCAGCTGCCAGGATTTCTCCAGAGTGGCCTCTCCCAGCTAGATGTCCTCCAATATGTTAAATTACATTGCCCATCAAGCCCAGCCAGCACAGAATTACCATATGGGCTATGGTCATAGGGAGTTATAATTCAACGTATCACTGTACTGTCTGAGTGTAGTCATCAAGACCTCTCGTGAACAAGACCAGGACACATTCTTACAAACCATTATTTCAGTTGACATGGCTAATGATTGAAGGAATCATAGGAAATTGCTAAATGAATAAATTCTGTTGTGATAAGCCACTTGAAAGTCTCTACAGCTTCAGCAGACGCCTGAGTAGAGATGGTCAGGAACCAGGAATATGGCAGTTTGTGATGGCTTGTGGTTTGTCACCAAACTCAGAGGGGGTGGGGAGGAGAATCAGTCCAAGTTTCCCAAAAATTGGATTTGAGATGCCTGAGTTATGGCCCATGTACGAATCACCAATGCCAATAATAGCTTGTTTCTTTTCATTCTGGACAGGAACATTTCCCTGAGGTGCCCTTAAATGTCGATAATGTGCTTGTAATCTTGAGAATAGACTATTGCAATGCTCTCTACATTGGGCTGCTTTTGAAGGTAGTTTAGAAGCCACAGCAAGTGCAGAATGCAGCAGCCAGGCTGGTTTCTGGAACATCACAGTTCAATTGTATTTCACCTGTCCTGGCATGTCTGCACTGGCTGCTTACGGTTCCATGCCAAGTTCAAAGTGCTTATGTTAACATTTAAAGTCCTTAACGGTTTAAGGCCTTGCTACCTGTCTGAGCACCTCGCCCTCAAAACATCTACCCATCCCACTCATACCTCATGCACTGGGTTGTTGCGGGTACCGACCTCGAGGGAGGCCCAAAAATATGTCATTTGAAACCAGGCCTTCTTGGTTATCACTCCATAACTTTGGAAATCGCTCCTACCTGAGGTACAATTAGTCCCTTCCCTCCTTGGTTTCAGGAGACAAGTTAAGACTTGGCTTTTCTCACAAGCCTTCTTTGGCCTTACCCCAGACTAATCTTACTGTTTGAAGAGGCTTTTCCTCCTCCTTGTTTATGTACCTGGCCTGTTTTTGCTGCCTTTCTTGTATTTAATATTTTAAATATTTAAAAAAAATTTTAGTCTGTATTTTTTACTTGGTATTTTATCTTTTGTTTCATATTACCCGTATTTTTCGCTCCATAAGACGCACCTTTCCATAAGACGCACCAATTTTTTAGGAGAAGAAAACAGGAAAATATAATCTGTTTTCTTCGCTCCATAAGACGCACAGACTTTCTACCCCCCTGTTTTGTGGGGAAAAAGTGCGTCTTATGGTGCGAAAAATACGGTATGTCTCACGTTTATCGATTGTGTGGGCATTATTGGGGTTGTTTGTGTTATTCTGATTTATTTGCCCCCCTGAGTAGTAGCTCTGCCACTAATTGGGTGGAACAAATTAAAAAACAGACAAACAAACAAACAAACCATGAAATAGGCCATTTCATGGATTGTTTCTTGCTTTGTGGTTCATTTCGTGCCCATCTCTACTCCAGAGTCTATAAGACTTCTGAATGTAGAAGACTTCTACTTTTGAATCTACAAGATGACATGCACCAGACTTTCAAAGTATGAAGCTTTTTTCTTTTATAACTCTATCTCTTGGAATACCCCTCCTTGCTTCAAACTGCACCAGCTTCAAAGCTGTGTACGGTAAGACCCAAAATTCATCAACAAGATTCATAACACCTAATGGTCAGAATCCTATTAAATTTATTTAATATCTGTGACCTTTCCAGATGTTTGTCATGCACCCTGTTGCTCATCTGTGTGCACTCCCAGGTGCATGAGAACCAGAACACTGTGAATATATATATTGCAATATACATTTTACTAGAGGATTTTGGCCATTGAATTTGATTTCAACTTGGCTTACATACAATCAATAAAATAATGCCTTACAATCAGTAAAATAGTACGGGTCCTGCCTGCAGGACCTTCTTCATCTAAGAAATGTACCATCAGTTCCCAGGTTCCCCCTGCAGCAGTTTGATAGAACTTCTATTCTCCGGTGATAGCCAAGGGAGAAGAGTGATTAAGTGGTTGGGTTGAGAGCTGGGGATGGAGTGGGGGGAAAAAAGATAACTAAGTGGAAAAATGGGAACTTCTCTCTGTGGAGGACTCTGAGGTAGACATCTAGGGATCCACTTGGAAGAATAAAGAGGAAACTGAAACGTAAATAATACATTTCTGCTTCAGTAAAACAGAAAGAACATTGACAAAAAATCAAGGTTTTTTTTTGCCAGTATCAGAATTTTTGCATTTGCAACATTGATCTTGGCTAATTTCTTCACATCTAAGAGATTTTCAGCTACAGGGCAGATTGTTCTCCCATCAGTCCACCTGCACAACAATCCACTGCATCAGTGGTTTGACACTTGAGAAGCTCCTTATGCAAGTGGAAACACTGTTGATATTAATGGGTGATTTCCATGATCTCTGTTCACTCAACAAAGAGCGAAGAGCAAATTACATATGTGGAGCACTATGCCTTGCCAGCATTATGCAGCATGCTGACTAAGATAGCTTCTGACTTATTGTTTGGACCTTCACAAAGTAGAAATCATAGATGGGTTGTTTCTTTCTTTGTGAGCAGTCAGTCTTATCTTTGTAAATGGAAAACATGCTATAGATATTATGTATGTGCACATTGCTCAAAACAGAACAGGAAAAAAAAGTTTGTTGTCTCACTCTTGCATTAGAGGCAAGCTCTCTTGTGAGGGTTTGAGAATCCCCTATAAGCTGTTTTATCATGTCAAGACATCTTATTTGGACCATAAATGAAACACTGGCAACATTTCTTCATAACCCTAGGCAGATGTCTAAACGTGTGGTATGATTTTCATTTCATTGTGGTGGTTTGATCTCTGGAAATTGTTAATGCTCGTGACATTCAGAATCACAGGTTTAGATATAAAGTACTTCCAGATAAGCTTAGGCCACATAGTAGGGATAACTGTCATCTTTATGACCTACATGGGAGCTTCTATTCTAGGGGTGGGTTACGTGAGGCCCTTCAGATGCTCCTGAACTACCATAGCTGTATTCAGAATGACTAATGTCAGAGATCAATCACATGGAGGGCTACAGATTCTTCGTCCCTGCTCTGTCCAGGAGCATCCATCTAGCTGCTGCTGCAAACACAAGGCCAGCTTAAGAGAACTCTCCCTCTAACCCTACCATCTTAATACCGAATGCAGAACATTGCCATTTTTAGAGTAAATGGTCATCCCATGACTTGCAGTTCTTTAAGAGGAATGATTTGATAGTGATTTTATTATTCTCTGACCATGAACATATGTTATTATTGTTGTTGTTATTATTTTATCATCTCAGTTGGCTACTAAAAATGTCAGCGTAGCATACATGGTTCTTCTAGTCTTTGATCCTGATAAGGTCAGTAAATTAATATGAAATGTAATAATGAGCAGTATGGCTGAAAAAGGATTTGGGGGCACTGTTCTTTCCCACCCAAGTTCTACTGTTCATCTGCCATAACATGCCATCTCACCACATGACTTCAGCAATGTGTATTCCTTGTGTAATATAATATTGTTCCCTGCGTGTTCTATGATGAAATGTGTGTCATGGACACAGGAACTTGGACAGGTTAGTTTTTGTACTAGAACTCATACTACTCATGCTAGCTAACATACTCTGGGATCTGTTGTCGAAACAATTTTTCCCCTCAGAGGAATGTACTACCCAGAGTGGTAATGGTTACAGTCCCTCCAGCTTCAGATCTTCATTTTGTGGGAACTCGGAAGTCTGACACAGTCCTCAGACAAGTATACAGCTTGCAACATCTCTCTACATACTTTCCCAAACGAGCCTGTTCCTCATGATGAGAAAATTCAGCACACAAAACTATGGGACATTAAATTGGCTATGAGTGGGCACAAGGAGTTATGTTCACCAAACTATTTAGGTATACAGACAACTTTTAACATTAACCAATAAAGGAACCCACTTTTAATACCTCTCTTGCTCTTCTCTGTCAATTGTTCTTGGCTTCTTTTCTCACAGGAAATTATTTCTGATGAAGAGTACGAAAAATCTTAAAATCAAATATTTCCCACATCCTGTACTGACTGCTCTTGAGAAAACTAACATGCCAGAGCAAAAAAAGTTCTCACTGAATTCCCTCCCAATCTTTTCCACATTAATCTAGCTTTCTGTGTTCAGCTATTTACATACAAGAGAATGTTCAGTGATGGGATCACATACCCTCAATCTGAATGAGCTCATAAATTTTCGTTTTTTGACTAAGACTTCCACTATGCTGGCTGGGGATTCTGGGAGATGTAGTAACATTTCTGAGCTCTAGGTTGAAGTGGGACATGTCAAGAACAGTATTACCAAGTCATTTGCTGTATGTGGACATGGTTACTCCTGTTTTAGCTTCTCTATCACTTTTTCCTGTGTGTAAGCCGCCTAGAGTGGTCATTTTGAACAGATAGGCGGGGTATGTATAAATAAATAAATAAATAAATAAATAAATAAATAAATAAATAAATAAATAAAATTAAGACAATAACACAGCTGTTGCTTTTGGTGCATCCCACTTAGATGAGAGAGGAAGCTCTCTGTCAAAGATCAGTTCATAGGAATCTCAACGTTTTAAGTACCCATTGCAAGAATGCCTTCAAAATAAACACTTCAGGCATATAAAGTAGAAGGCTATAATGTTTTTCCCATGCTGCGAGAAACTTCATTGGCTAGAGTCTGCAGAGTGCTGGGGTTAAAGGCACATGGACCAGATAGTTTTATGGACCACTTGATGCCCTTGCCAGTAAACCAGCTGATTTCACTAAATACAGTAATTCTTTGTGTGAGAGAGCATTTTTACTTTAAGAAATACCACATCCTTCCATATATATTTTACCTAGGCACAGATGTGAGAATTTTAAAATTCTAAAAGTTCAGTGGTAAACTTTCTTGTAAAAGGCCCCATCCTCTGTGCAAGACAATTCAAACCATAGATTGCAACAGGATCTGTATGTTAGAGATCTTCACATGATTGATTAACATGGTTAACATCCCATTAACTACTGTCATCAATGCTTGTGTTTTCTGTTAATTGTGTGATGTACTGTATGCCATTTTTAAATTTCCTTATTTCAACTGTCCTGACAAAATTAAAGCAAATCTGTTTTTTTATTGCACACAGCTGTAATTTGCACACATATGAATACTTATAACACACACTTTACTTACAATGAAAGCTGCACATATTAAAAAACCCAATTTTCCACTTTGAGCAGTGGATACAATATAGTTTCCGCTCTTCTTCCTCCTAATGAAAAAGGACTGTTCTTTCTCTTGAGAAAGTACTGTTACTTTACAAATGCTTTACAAATGCTTAATTAATGTCTAATTATCTAAAGAGGGTGAAAGCTCTGCCTACAAGGGATTTACAGTTTTTGGCTTGGTTAGAGAACACTCCTTGCTTATGAAGAAGATGGAGGAGACCAGCAAATTCCCAGCAATAGCAAGCAGGCCCCTTTGTTTGCCTGATGAGTTTCTGAAAGTTCTGGTGCTTTAGCTCAGTGGTTCTTTACCTTTGTTACTCGGATGATTTTGAACTGCAACTCCCAGAAACCCCAGTCAGGACAGCTGGTGGTGAAGGCTTCTGGGAGTTGCAGTCCAAAACTCTTGAGCAACCCTAGGTTAAGAACCAGTGCTTTAGCTGACCCTCATTAGCTGGAGGTAGAATGAAGTGCCCGCTAGGAAGATATGCACCAGGTCTGGAGTGTTCCTGTAGGAAAACTGGCTGGTTTAAATAAAATGAAATAAAATACCCTCAGTGTACAAAGTCATAGCCTGTGTTCTTAGATAGCTATTCAAATTCGGGGGGGGGGGGGGGTGCAGGGAGGAAGATAACATATTTCTGTCTTTTCATTTACAAGTTACAGGGGAGGAAAAACAAGATAATGTGCTAAGATATTTCACCGCTTCACATTTGCTTCCATTAATAATTCTCATAATTGTAACATTCAAGTAACATTTCATCTCCATACTTTTGGGGGATGGCAGGGAGAAGAGAGCATTTCAGCACTTCAGCTAATGTACAATTTGGTCTCTTGGAAATGGAGCCAGTCTGAATAAATAGGAACAGCTGAGCAATTACATCTAAGTGAATCAGTCATGGGATTATTCTGGAGGACTGGAAAATGGACGGACAGCTGAGTCATAATTGCCAACTTTCTACACTCTTAAGTCTAAAGCAGGTTTGAATATTTTTAATCTCAAATTCTTTCTATTCTTAATATGACTATGAAGACATTTGTTAAACTAGAAAGGAACCGAATTAAAATTCTCTCCTATCCCTACTTGTGCATGAGGGTTGGAGTGGAGAAAGAAAAGCCTTAAAAATTTACTTACATTAAAAACTGAATGGACAACCAGGAGTGACACTACAAGTGTCTACGGTATTTGTTTGTGTATATAAATGCTAGTTGCTAAATATGGTAAAGTCTTCAGCCAACAGACCAAGCAGAGTCAATTCAAGGCTCTGGTGGGCCCTGGCCAAAGTATATAAAAGTGGCTCCCCCTTCCGCCACCCCCCACTTACCTCTCACCTGAATAGGTCACACAACATCAACAATGTAAGTGGGGGAAAACACACCCAGCCACAGTTCTGGGCTCTAATATTTAATCAATACTGGCAGGTAAGGTATTCTCCTCTTATAGAAGGAGAACTTTACAAACTCACCATTTTAATGCATAAACTTTGTATATCACGCCAATGAGCAGTAAATACATAGACTTACTATATCATGCCAATTAGCAGTAAATACGTAGACTTGGTGTTGGTGTATCATGCCAGTGAGCAATAAATGCATAAACTTTGTACATCATGTCAGTGCCCTCTGCACCTCCAAACAGCTTGCCTCTGCCATCTTAACCCCCAAACAGCATCTCTGTACCATTTTAATACCCTCTCTACCATCTTTGCCCCTAAAACAGCCTCTCAAACTTGACCCATGAACCACGAATTGCCCCCAGGGACCTGACGAACAATGAATCAATTAGTAATTCCTCGGGTCATTTTTGTTTTTTTGGTTTTTTTTTTTTGCTTTCTCTCCTCTTGCTGTGCCCCGGGGCTTAGCAAGGGGAGGGGAAAGCAGGGATCAAAGCAATCGGGCAGCGCTTTGATCCCTTTTCCCCTCCTCTTGCTAAGCCCCGTGGGCGTTTTGTGCAGACCCTTTTTTTAAACTTGGAGATCTGGAGGCTATATACAGACTTGAGGTTTCCACTTTACTCATCCTGATACACAGTAATAGGAGAGTCATACCTCAAAATATTGTTGATCCTTATATAGACAACTTGGCACCAACCATGAAATGTAGCTAAGCTGGCAGAAATCCCCTCCCTCAAAAAACAGAAACAAAACCTACTTCCAAAAACAGAAGTGTAAATTGTGTAAACTGGAACTCTGCATTCTCTAGGCATGTAAATGCTAACAGACTGCTGGAAAAAGGCAAATAAAAACTCAAGAGAATTGGGGGTAAAAGATTGTTGGACTTTTGGAAAAGTCATGGCTTGAACTGTGAGTGCGAAGCACTCCACCCTGCAACATTTCGTTGCCGATTCCAATTGTAACCGTGCTATTTCTGAAAGACAGGTGGATTAAGAGGACCCAGCGTTGCCAGTATCTGTCGACGTTCATTGACTCTTGATTTTCTTCTTGGCCAAGAGAATAAATGAGAAACTGGAATGAGCTCAGGTGTTGCTAACCCAGATTAGATTTCTGCAGTGTGTGAACAGAACCCAAGGTGGGTTTGTTCTTCCAAGTATCTCCATTATCTCATTGTCTTTACGATGATGGATTTGGCTGCTATTTTTCCACCAAGAAAAATATTAGCAATTCCTCTCATCCTCCTGAAAATTCAAATTTGATCTATGCAGTCATCACTATTAATGGTCCTTAAGGTTTTTCAGCTCTCTCTGTATGTTTAAAATTCTCTCTGCTTGATAGAATTGGGTCTGCCTGTTTGCTACCATTTCATGTGTCTCCTTCAGTTTTATGGAACACACAGGACGCTAGGGTCCTTTACAGCAGGGAGTGTACAAAATCCACCAATTTGAATTTAAAAACATCTCAAATGCATTCAGATTTGTTAAGTGCTGGGTGAAAAAGCCTTCCTAAGGCTTTTATCATGCTCCTATTGTACCATTTCCTGAACTGGAATGAAGTACAGCTACTCAGATGCAATACTGTTAAGCAAATTGAATTTCTGCCAGACAGATGATTAACACAGGTTTCTTTGAGGAAAGTTTGGTGAATACCTCACAGATACAGTATAATATAGACACACTTACACATTCATGAATAAATATATTTGCATTTAAATGACTAGGTTGGCATTTGAGAGGAAACATGACCCTTATTTACAAGTTCATTTTTAATGTTACGCACAGTGAAGCAAGTGTTCAATTGGCAGCTATTTGATAAGGATGGCAGTTCAGTTGTAGAGCAAAGGGAGAGACTTGCAAGATTGGGTAGGTAGCTTATTTGTATCGTGGAATATTGTTTTCCTTGTTTTCTTGCCTATCTTAATGTGTTAGGATTGCATGTATGTGTGACTGTGGAAGAATGTTGTGTGGGCTTTGAGTGGATAGGTCTCAGAATTAGGACACTGCATAGCACTTGCCATGTCATAGCCTATTTGCAGGATTTTTAATGGGGACCCAGAAATATACAGAAAATGATGAAGACAAAGGGATGGAGCAAGTCAGAAAAATTCCTAAAGGATACAGGGTGGGTTGGCCTCGAATCTACATGCCCTTTATTTAGGTACAGAATGGTTGGGTGGTGGTCCACACAACTGTAGGTCTGGGCATGTGTAACATATGCATATTAGAGTCCCTTTTAGATGCTCTCCTTTAATCTAGGTGAGCTAAAAAAAAGTGGTGGAGATATGGGGATCCACATAAACCCCTCTGGCAATTCCAGGTAAAGATGGAAAAAGTGACCGAAATCTACAGATCTGCTGCCTGTTAGTGACCAGCAATCTGACTCAAAATAGTTAGCTTTCTATGTTGCTAATTTTTCTAGACACACTGAACTACCTTCATGAAAGGAATCATGTTACAGACCAGCCCGATCAGACCTTTATCAACTATTTGGTTCATATATGCGTACATGTATTTGTATTCGCACATACATTTGTATGTGTGTATAATATATGCAGAGGAAGAAAGAGAAACTATATAACCATAATGGATTCTTAGATGGGCAGGAACAGGACAAATGTCTGGTTTGCTGTCTTTCTTCCTTGGATGTAGATTGGGTTTTCGGTGTTTATTTTGTTCATATTTTTTAGTGTGATATTTGTTTGATTCTTTTTAATATTTAATGCACTTATTGTTTTTAGTTTTTAAATGTTGCCTTTTAATGATGTAAGCTGCCCCGGGTCCTAAAATATTTGAAATAAATAAATTTCTCTGTGTTTGAATAGTGGCGAAGCCACGGTTTATGTTTCATATTTACTTTGTTCATATATTTCCAACAGCAAATTCACACAGAGAACATTGTTGGTTCACACCTACAAGAGACTAACTCACCCGCTGTGTTTTCAGCCTTGGATGTCTTTTCTTCTCTGCTTGTGAATTAGCTTGAAGTGAAAAATGTTATTCTCTACCTTCATGGGGTAACTGCTTTCTTCCCACAATCTCTTTCATCAATTGTATTTTTAGAGGTTACTGAAGGCATACATTATGTACTTACAGTAAGTCTGGCTTCCAGAAATAAACCTACATACACAGAGAGACATCTGAGAACAATTAGGAGAACTGACACAGAACCAGCAAAAAGGTACTGACATATTTTTGTTCAGTGCTACATGCCTGAGTTTTTAGACAAAAGCCAGACCATCTCCCAATGAATGAATTACAAAATTAAAATGAACTGATTTGCCAAAAATGGGTTGAGGTTTGCTTGTGTCAGAATAAGGAGGTTCGCTGCGGGTTAAACCGCAGAAGCCTCTGTGCTGCAAGGCCAGAAGACCTGCAGTCATCAGATCAAATCCATGCAACAGAGTGAGCCCCTGTCACTTGTCCCAGCTCCCACCAATCTAGCAGTTTGAAAGCATGCAAATGCAATTAGATAAATAGGTACCACCCTGGTGGGAAGGTAATGGCATTCCGTGTCTAGTCACACTGTCCTTGTGACCAGGAAGATTGTCTTTGGACAAACACTAGCTCTATGGTTTGGAAACAGAGATGAGCATCGCCCCCTAGAGTTGGACATGACTGGACAAATTGTCAAGGGGAACCTTTACCTTTACCTTACATAAGGAGATAAAAGCTAGACAGAGAAGAAAGCTGGGTGGGAGAAGTCAATTCATTCAAAACGTGGTATTGGAGGACAGGTTTATGGATACCATGAACTGCCAGAAAGACATACAGTATTAGTGGATGTTGGATCAAATGAAAGCCAATGTAGCATAGTAGAAAGAGTATCAGAGTAGAACCCAGGAAACCTGGGTTCAAACCCCTGCTCAGCCTTGGCAACTCATGAAGCAGGGTTTGGAACTTATAAAACCACTCCTAATTATTTCACATACCTTGGAAACTAGTATTAGAGTCATCATAAGTTGGATGTGACTTGACAACAAGAGATAACATTTTAAGAGGGAAAATATGCATTTGCCTCAGTGTTGCCTGAATTCTCTCTAAAAGATATGATGCCCTGTAAAAGACACTGGTTTATTGTGTTGCATGGCTCCATCTATGCAACAGGAGTAACATTACCAGCAGTGGTAGGTTATTAATAATTAAATAAGTCCTTTTTCAGCCTTGTGATGTGCACAACATATCATTGTGTGTGAGTCATGTATACCTTGGAATGGAAAAAAGGAATTCTTTAATAAGTAGCGGTCTCCTGATGATGTCACACTTGTGTAAGTTGAAGTGAACAACAGAATACCAGCTAATAAAGGTAGAAAAAGTTGAAGGTGGCAGAGAAAAGGAAAGAGATAGGTTTACTCAATAAAAGAAGCCATTAGTTTGCAAGACCTGACAAGAACTGTTGATGACAGGATCTTATGGAGGCAACTTGACAACACACATTGATAGCAAGACAAAAATATATTATATGTAGTGTGAGACATGTTTGATTAACAATAAACAGGCACACTTTTCCTCTCACGTCTAGATATAGGATCAGTATCTTGTCTAGATATGCCTTAAGGTGTTTTGCAAAATACCTGTTTCAATGTTCAGAAAAGCTTTCTTTGTGAAATAAAGACACGACTTGGGGTGGGGAAGGCATACTAAATATGTCACAGTTTTAGAAAATCTGTTTCAAAATTGGAAACAAAAATACTGTGGTATTTTTAGGACTTAACATTTATTTCTGCATGAGCTCTTATGAATTGCAATCAGATATATGTGATTTATTTCATTTCATCAGGGTTTTTTGAGGCAATTGCAGGCAAGATTTTGTGTTCTACAGAAGTCGTCATTTGCCAGAATGGAGTAGAATAGACTTTGGGATAAAAACTTTAAGTAAATGCTTCTACTAAACATATCCTTGTAAAAACTAAAATTGATCTTTTCCTTGTTTTTTCCTTCCAACCAGAGTGCCTCTCTAGGGGTAGCATTAAGGAATTTAAATCTGGCTGATGTCTAATAATGTTGTCTTAAAGTCTGTGCATTATTCTGAATATTAATAGACATCTGGATATAAAGTTGTTAAGAATTAGAACAATAATGGTATGGGGAAATGCCATAGCATGGCTGACACTCAGACAGCATAAATTTTGAATATTAAGAACTAGCCGCTCAGAGTGGTACCGACTTACCAGATGGGCGGGATATAAATCAAATAAATAAATAAAATAAAATAAATAGCTGTGAGGAAAAATTGCTTTATTGCTTTATTTATTTATTTACAAGATTTTTTTGCCATCACAGCTCCAGATGTAAAGATGTAAGACTCTATTACAGCATAGCCCTGTACATACTTATTTAGAGGTAACTCCAAAGTAAGTGAACATAGAGTTGCAACTACAAGTTTAACAAACTATGAACTAAATTCATTAACTAGAGTGTTGTTGTTGTTTAGTCATTTAGTCATGTCTGATTCTTCATAACTAGAGTAGAACCATTTAAATAGGAATAGAGGCTAAGCCAATATTTATGCAGTACATTCCATTGGGTCTAGTCTAATCTGGGTTAACTAAATTTATGACTCAGATTTAGGTTGCATCAGGAAAATGTGTGATGTGTAGTGTCTGTTGTTATTATTGCTGCTGTTGTCCTCATCCTCATTTTCATCCTCCTCCTTGTCCTAAAGCCAATATATAATTGCTGGATATTGCCAATGTCATACAGCTTCCTTTTTCTCCCCATCACTTTGTAGGCTTTGGAGCTCTCTCTCTCTCTCTCTCTCACTCACTGACTCTCTCTCTCTCTCTCTCTCTCACACACACACACACACACACACACACACACACACACACACACACACACAGAGAGAGAGAGAGAGAGAGAGAGAGAGAGAGAGAGAGAGAGAGAGGTTCCAAAGGATTGCACATAGGATCAAAGAGAAATCACCTTCCCCAACTTCCACTAGATAACAGTATTCTGCCAGCAAAAGGTCCAGAACTTAATACTGCCGATGATCATACATAATATAGATTGTATTCTTCATTGTATAATTATGGAGTTATATAGTCAGTAATAATGGGAGTAATAATATACATTATAATATAGTTCTGTGAAGCCTTATGAAACAGCAGGGGTTTACTATCTTCAGAGAGCAATCCTCCTGCCTGTTGCATGATAAAGCAACACTTGTTGAAATCCCCCCTTCACAGAGCTACCAAAATGTACAGAATCCATCCTTTTTATAGTGTGCTTATCCTGTTCTGGTGTGTATGTGTGTGTGAGGGGTATGACATAAAATGGAGGTATGACTTTAAGGAGAAGTACTCTACAATGCATCTCTCCCCCCCCCCCCATTTTCCTTTCCCCCTATTTTTAGATTTAAATATGTCACATACACAGACCTTTACTATTTCAGTGTTTTTCAAGTTGCAGATTCTGCGGTGGCTTGAGTGAAGCAAAACTGAATTACCACCACCATGTTTCTCTCCCCAAGTGCTGTTTCCTCAAGAATGATACTGGTCTGCAATGTTAGCTTCATTTTCAAGCCAGTGGCACTCCAGGCCAGGGGGATGCGGCTAATTTTTATCAGCATATTTGAAACAGAGACATGCAGTTGCTTCTAATGTGTTAATCACACAGTCTAAAAGAGAAAAAGAGGTTCTGGCTCCCTAGTTAGTAGCATATCTAATCCCTGGCTCATTTGTACGGCTGTTTTGATCATGTGTTAAACTGGACTAGTGCTTTGCTAGTTTCAGCTCAGATCCCTGCTGCCTGGGGTCACATCCTGTAGGATCTTCAGCCATCAAAACCAGTGATGTAACAAAGCCACTCATAATAATAAATACAGGTCATCACAGAGAAGCCACACGCAATCAAACTCTGCTTTTATTTATATACAAAAGAATCCTATGTATATCTGCTCAAAAGTCAGCTTATTGAGTTGAATGAGGCTACTCTCAGGAAGGATTGTGTGGATGGCTGTTTTAGTTATTTAGTGCCCAGAAAGAAGCTTAGGCTTCCTTGAGAAGCTTCTGTTTTTCAGCCTCCATTTAAAACTTCACTTTAAATTATGAGACTCTGGCCTTAACATTTGGCCAAGATGATTTTAAAACCTCTCTTTCTCTCCTTGCCAAAGTTTGGTAATAACCAGCCTGATGAAGAGTCCTGCAGAATTCAAAAGCCAGCCTCTTTTGAGATCCTACTGGTCAAATAAAGGTATTATGCATCCTTGCTTTTTGATTTTCCAGAAGGACCATGTGGCTTTTCTTTTTCTTTTCCTAAGAAACTTCCTCCAAATATTACAGCCACCAATCAAGCCTTCATTACTCCACTCTTTCCAGTCATCACATGCTTCATCTCTGCTAATCTTTTCTAATTAGTTCTTTTTAGGAGAAGTCTTTTAAGAAGTAATATTTGGGGCTCACATGCTTAGGGCTTTGATTGCCATTCTGCACTGCGAGAACTAATGTTTCATTCGGTGCTCTTGGTGATGAATTTTATTTCTGGTTGCCTAGCTAGACTTCCAAGTGTCATTTCACCAGTTATGCTTAATTAAAACAGGGAGCAGGGCAAAAAGTGATGATGGCTTTATCAAAAGCTGCAGCTACCAACCTGGCTCCTATCATCAATATCCTTCTGTGCAGTAAGAACACAAGCTAGAGAGGAAATGTGTTCAACTGGTGCAGAGAGAGAGAAAAATAATTAAAACAAGCCACTGAAGCCCGGCATTGTCTGGGTTCAACAACATTCTTGCAAGGCATCTCTCCATATTCAATTTGTGAACTTTAGCTTTCAGTCCTTAATCATTAGTCTTCAAACCTTGAACTTATCCTTATTCAATCCCAGAACGTTAGGAAGAACAACCTTCAGAACATGGCCAAAGAGCCCGAGAAAACCACAACAACCAAATTAATTTGAGTTAATTAAAACCAGTCTATAGTCACTAGGTGGCACAATTCTCTAACTTCTAGAAATTAAACTTCAGTTGGTCCCCCTATAATATTCATTTTTCCAAAAGGTCTCTAGGCTGTTCCATGCACCACTTTCCTTTACAAGGCTTCATAGTTTTTAATCAAAGAACAAGACAGAGTTTTCTTTACATGATAAATGGGTTGAGAGAGAACATTACTTTTTGACCTCGAGCAGCCCCCACTCTTCATCATACAGAGTACTCCACTGATGTGCTTCTGAGCATGGCAAAGCAACCTAGAACTGAAGTGGCCAGAGGCATCTTAATCTGGATCGTAAGCTGAAGCAGGTCTATTCGCTTTGCTACCTGACAGTCAGATAAATTGGTTTTGGTTTGTTTGTTTTTTAATGGTCAAATAGTATATATGTTGTATGGCTGTTTTGTGTGGCAACGTCTCTTACTCTTGCTGTTTTTTTCCCTAAGTTTATGATATACATCTGCAGCAGCATTGTGATCTGAATGTGATCTTGAATTATGTGTCGCCATTGCCTAGGCTTTTGGCATTTTGGAGTTCTTAAGAGTGTGTCCAGAGATGGGTGAAATTATTTTTATCTTTAATTTTGAATGAAGACTTCCCAGAATGCCCCAAGCAGCATGGTATCGGTTACTGCACATAAAATAGCTCTTTCTGCCTCTTGCTTTGTCTGCCCTTACTTACTAGCAGGAAAGTAAAAGAGGGGGTGCTATTTTTCCAGCATTCATGCAAACCCTTACTGACACAGAAACTACAAGCAATGTATCTCCTCAGAACATCATCATTGTACAGCATCTTGTGCAGTGGTTTGTGGATGAGTTCTCACAATAGCAATGGAAGATATTCCAGTATAGCAAGTGGGGGTACTGTCTCCTGCCTGATGGTTTGAAAGATTGATAGAAGCTACAATCCTCCAACACAGAATCAAGAATGAAAGAATGGAAACCTACTGAATCAACACAAGGGACTATTCCTTAATTCAGCTAGAACATGTCGACCAGCATCCTATTGCTAGTCCCATTGACTCAGTGGGATTTGCATAAATATTGACTTATGATTCACCAATTGATTCTCTGCGACGATGCTTAGTTGGGGCTAGCATAACTGAACCAATGGATAGCTCAGAGGCTTAGATAATATTGTTGCTATATGCTGTCAAGTCACATCTGACTTACGGTCACCCTATGAATGAAAGATCTCCATAGTGTCCTGTCCTCAACAGCTGTGCTCAGCTCTTGTAAACTCAAGCCTGTGGTTCCTTTAGGGAGTCCATAAGTTTCATCTTTGGTCTCCTCTTTTCTTGCCACCTTCAGTCTTTCCCAGCATTACTGCCTTTTGCAGATAATCTTCCATTCTTATGAGGCACCCAAGGTAGGACAGCCTCAGTTTCACCCCTTTCCCTTCCAGTACTGACCATTAAATTTTACAGTTGTACCGAACAGTTGCTGCAAGGAGCAAATAAAAACAGTATGATGACACAGGAAATAGATCTCACTTTTTTCCACTCATGCAGCTATCCAGTGCAATCTGTTTCCCAGCAGTCACATAAAGTACAGGGAATTGTGCTTCAGTCTGCCCCAATCTATGGTACCACTGTAGAAGCACTGCTTTAGGGGGCTGGGCTGGATCAATTCTCCCAGATAGATGGAAGGGTCACTTTAAAGGAGATCGTTCCCTGTCAACCAACCCTTTCTGGTGCGGTTGGATGCCCCTTTCCTGCTGTCTGGTTGCATCCAAAGTTAGATCCACCTGCTTTTGTCTTTGGCTTCCCTTTCACTGGATACTTTACCTTGCCAGTCTTAATGAGCACCAGTCACACTGCACAATGTGGAATCAAAGTACGTATTGGACTTCATACTTGCAGAGGAACAAAAATGAGGTTTCTTTTACTTTACTTTATTTAGATTTATACCCCGCCCCTCTAGACAAAGTCTACTTGGGGCTTTCTGTCAATGCTAGATGCTTTGCAATAGCAGTATGACATCATTGTTGTTAGTTTGATTTGATCTAGTGACACCCTATATACTGAACTAAACCAGGCAGCCTGCACTAGATTAGAGCTCCACTGGAGTTATGCCCCTGAGACATTTGGAAGTATTGCAGTTCAATTCAGAACGACCTAGAAGCAAATCTTAGGAAGGCATTGCATGCTGTTAAAAAGAAAGAAAAATGGTAGGCTCTTTGAAACAGAACCTTATGGCCTAGCTGCTGCATGTTAGTTTTGCATTTTACTGTGCTGTTGTCTCAGTGTTCAAGCTTTAGGTTTCTTGACTTTATTTTTAAACTGTAAAATGAGTTATGTATCATTGGTACTTACTGAGAGGGGAAATAGAAGTTGGCTGCTCTACTAAGGTCCTGAAAGTCCTTGGACACTGAACAAAATTAAGCCTGCACAAAAATGTAATATGTAGAACTCAAATGGTTAAAATATACTTTAAAAGAAATAAGGAAAAGAAATCCCCAAATGGCTCAACAAGGACATATGAGCTTTCAAGAGGTACAGTCCACTGAGTAATCCATTAGGTGGATGTGGAGAATGGGCTTTTACTTAACAATGTATAAAAGTTATCCTGAAGTTGAGGGTAGTATTGTGGGGGTATCTGTTGCCAGGTTTTGCCCCAAAAAGTAATTCTGTACAAAGATATTTCAAGAGGAAGGAAAGATCCTGGTCTTTGGCAAATCAAGGAAACTATTTAACTGGAACATCAATGGAAATAAAACTGACCAAGTGACCCAATTTAAGTATTTAGGAGTTTTGTTCCAAACTAATCTTTCTTGGGCTCCATTGTTGTTGTTGTTCAGTCATTAAGTCATGTCCGACTTTTCGTGACCCCATGGACCAGAGCACGCCAGGCCCTCCTGTCTTCCACTGCCTCCCGGAGTTGGGTCAAATTCATGTTGGTTGCTTCGGTGACACTGTTCAACCATCTCATCCTCTGTCATCCCCTTCTCCTCTTGCCCTCACACTTTCCCAACATCAGCGTCTTTTCCAGGGAGTCTTCTCTTCTCATCAGATGGCCAAAGTATTGGAGCCTCAGCTTCAGGATCTGTCCTTCCAGTGAGCACTCAGGGTTGATTTCCTATAGAATTGATAGGTTTGTTCTCCTTGCAGTCCAGGGGACTCTCAAGAGTCTCCTCCAGCACCACAATTCAAAAGCATAAATTCTTCGGCGGCCAGCTTTCTTTATGGTCCAGCTCTCACTTCCATACGTCGCTACTGGAAAAACCATAGCTTTGACTATGCGGACCTTTGTCAGCAAGGTGATGTCTCTGATTTTTAAATTGCTGTCTAGGTTTGTCATCTCTTTCCTCCCAAGAAGCAGGCGTATTTTAATTTCATGGCTGCCGTCACCATCTGCAGTGATCATGGAGCCCAAGTAAGTAAAATCTGTCACTGTCTCCATATCTTCCCCTTCTATTTGCCAGGAGGTGATGGGACCAGTGGCCATGATCTTAGGGGTTTTTTTAATGTTGAGCTCCAGACCATTTTTTGCGCTCCACAGTGTATGGAAATCAGGAATAATGCTAAATTCACAGCCCAAGTCATCAAACATTTTTTTTCTACAATAGAGGTAATTAATATGTCGTGGAAGCTCTTTAAGTTTATAGATCTAAAATTATCTTTGAAGTCTTTTATGGGGTCTCAATTTGGCTGACTGCATGGGACTGTTCCTTGGAACAGACCCAGGGCTCTTTCCTATGTAAATTCTTTGATTGCCAGAGTGTTGCATATGCGATGCTTTGTTTAGAGACAGGGCTACTCAGGTTTGAAACAGTGGTCTGATTAAGATTCTATAAGCATTGACTCAGAATTTTGTATACATCTGATCACAACACCTGCTTTATCACCTTTTACAAGAAGCAGAACCCTCTAGGGAGATGCATCTTTTTGAAAACAAAATTAAAGCCATAGGTCTTGACTTGGACATATTTGGTTCACTTAAACTGGAGCATGCATACTGTTTTATTAAATGCAGACTTTTAGATATTGAACACCAAAACCTACCGAGTGCTGCCAATAAGATCTGTTTGCTGCTACACATGCAACTTCCACTCACGTGTGGACACACAGCATTATTATTGTTATTTTATTTCTTATAACGTTCTGACACCCGGAGAGCCTTTTTGTTAGCCAGAAGTAATGCTATGCCCTCCAAGGTGTTATGCAGAAGATTTAGAGGAGAAAAACTGAGGAGAGAAACTATCCTTCCAATATATGGTTTTATATTGCCTCTTCTATAAGGACCTTCATTCTGGTTTCTTGGATAGGCTCCTCAAAAAGAGGGAGGGCTGGGCTGATCCGGAGAAATTAAGGGATATTCTTTCAGGTGTGAATGCTGATGTTTTAGACAAAGTGGCAATTTTCTTGAAGAAGGATGCTACCTGAGTCTAGTTAACTGGGTCCTATTCAGTTGTTGGTCCTACACTTGTTTATGTATCCTCTACTGCAAACTTTGACTAGTTGGATTTTATTTGCCTATTGGTTCTCTATTTGCCATTGTGTTTTACTTAATTTTGTTATGCCTATAAAGCCAGCTCTAGTTGTCTTTTTCCTGATTTACACTTCCTGAAACTTCCTCCTGTTCAAAGCTATGTGGAGCACTGAACAGAACCACCAGGGTTGTGGCAGATGATAACTTGTTTTACACAGTTACATAGCAATCAAACAACTCCTGCTGCTGCCTCTATGAAATATGCTGCTAGTCTGCCATTTGTTAACCACTTAATATGACATTAATGCTGGGCAGATGCTACGCGGAAAAAAGCACCTCTTATATACAGTTAGGAGTCAGATTCATGTCTTGGATAAACCTGCCAGAAAACATAATCTGGGATTTACCTGGGTTAGCAGTGAAAATCCCTGATACGTTATGAATAGGTTTAAACAGATTAAGAGATAGAGTAAACCTCTGACTACATGATAGCAGTAAACTAAACTCAGTTGCTCACTCATTTCACAAAGGACAAGCAGAAGGAAAACCTGGGATGGATTTTTAAATAGGATGCTCAGCATTTCTTATCATCAACAGTCCCTAAAGGATGTCCTATAGGGATGCTATTTTATAAATATCTAATACTTTAAAAAATACAAATACACTAATACTTAAATACAAAACAGAGGCTGCACTGTTGTTCATAAGAACAAAATAAAACAAAAAATGCACAACAGGCAATACTTTGATTACTATCCCCTATAACCCCACAATAATGTGTACATTTTCAAGTTCTCCAAAACTCTCAATACTTTAATATTTAGTACCTGTCTCCTTCTCATTAGGGGAAAGCACATCTTATTCCTTCAGATAAATTTCTACAGAAACATAGGAAGGAGTTTCTGTAAGTAGGGGTAATTCTTATTTTCCAATATTTTAAAAGTATTTAGCTTTAATTCAAGAAACCAATTAGGTCTCTTTCTGGGAAGCAGAGGTTTATAAAACAGAAGCATCCTTGTGGCTGTTCTAGACAGAAGCTTTTCACTGTGTGTTTTCTGGTTCATGACCCTGTATCAAAACTCTCAAGACCGGAGTAAAAGCAATATATACAGAAACTACAGTCAATTGGATGACACACCAGTGTCATAGACCATCTCCTTTTGCCTTTTTTTTTGTTTTGTTTGTTTAGTCGTTTAGTCCGACTCTTCGTGACGCCATGGACCAGAGCATGCCAGGCCCTCCTATCTTCTACTGCCTCCCAGAGTTGTGTCAAATTCATGTTCGTTGCTTCGCAGACACTGTCCAACCATCTCATCCTCAGTCGTCCCCTTCTCCTCTTGCCTTCACACTTTCCCAACATCAAAGTCTTTTCCAAGGAGTCTTCTCTTCTCATTAGATAGTCAAAATACTGGAGCCTCAGCTTCAGGATCTGTCCTTCCAGTGAGCACTCAGGGTTGATTTCCTTTAGAATTGATAGGTTTGTTCTCCTTGCAGTCCAGGGAATTCTCAAGAGTCTCCTCCAGCACCACAATTCAAAGGCATCAATTCTTTGGCGGTCGGCTTTCTTTATGGTCCAGCTCTCACTTCCATATATCACGACAGGAAAAACCATAGCTTTGACTATTCGGACTTTTGTTGGCAAGGTGATATCTCTGCTTTTTAAGATGCTGTCAAGATTTGTCATCACTTTCCTCCCAAGAAGCAGGCGCCTTTTAATTTCGTGGCTGCTGTCTCCATCTGCAGTGATCATGGAGCCCAGGAAAATAAAATCTGTCACTGCCTCCATATCTTCCCCTTCTATTTCCCAGGAGGTGATGGGACCAGTGCCCATGATCTTAGTTTTTTTGATGTTGAGTTTCAGACCGTTTTTTGCACTCTCCTCTTTCACCTTCATTACAAGGTTCTTTATGATTTAATTACTTTAAACTACAGATTCCTTCCTCGCTGCTCCTGTACATCGGTCACTTGGTCATATTGTAAATGTGATTTGCTAGTTTCTTCTTGCAGGAAATGGAAGACATAAAATACACTTGCTAACCAGAAAGTCCCGTTTAACACAATGCAGCTAAACCTTTATAGGATTACAACCCTGCAGCTCAGTACTTCATAATCCCAGAATCTTGCTACTCCACAGTGTTATCCCTAGGCACATTCTGCATTCCTGGACTAACTGCACAGTGACAAATTTACAAGTTATAATGAACTCACAAGAATTCTCCAAAGTAGGAACAGTAATAACAAACTTGGGAAAACAGTAAAACAAGGAAACAAAAAAACAAAAACAAACAAACCCAAATCTTCAAAATAACTAGGTCAGAAGTTGTTTTCACTAGCAGAGAGACATGGAACAGAGTTCAGAGGAATCCCCACATAATTAAAGATTAACTGCTTGTAAATGAAAACATGTCTGCGATACACCCATGGTCTGAACAGGGGAGGTACACACCCTAAGGTCACAGGTTGAGGTACTCCACAGGTAAATGTATCTAGATGGCCAAGATCTCTTATAAGAGGAGTCTCAGGTGGTTACAGATTCCACAGATAACAGGATTCTTGCGGGTGGGGGAGGTTCAGGCAATATAGATATCCCTCTCTCTTTGCAATAACATTGTCCTGGAAGATAGATTGTCATGAGAATGGCCAAAAGATCTCCTGCATGGAGAATTAGTGCAGGGAAAGCACCCCAGAGGGAGACCACAGCTGTGATACAAGAATATCTCAAGCAGGATCTGAAGGCCTTAATGTTCAGCCTGGAGGCAGGCGGTGCAGCACGGCCTCTCCCAATTTGAAGAGGCGCTTGTCCAGCAGGCTGAGGCAAAGAGGCAGTCCCGAAACAAGCAAAATGAGGGATCTGGGCAGGGGACAGATTGTATTTGTCTTCAGTGTGGAAGGGATTGTCATGCTCAAATTGGCCTTCTCAGCCACACTAGACGCTGTTTCAATACCTCTAGTCACAGCATAGTCTCTTGAGACCAAAGGATGCCTACACACAGGGAGATAGATTAGAAAGTTTGGAACACATAAAGCTGCCTTATACTGGATCAGCCTATTGGTCCATCTAGACCAGGAAAGTCAACTCTGATTAGCAACAGTGCTCAAGGTTTTCAGGCAGGATTCCTTCTTAGCCTCACCCAGAGCTCCCCAGTAGTGTTCACAGTAGTCTCTCACCTAAGCGTTAACCAGGCCTGGCCCTGTTCAGCTTCCAAAATTAGATGTGATTGGATGTGTTTAAAGGAATAAAGGAAACACTGAGGTTCTTAAAGTACAATTGTAATATGCTGATGAGTTCCACAACGCAATCCCTATTCCCCAGCGATCATGATTCCTCCACAAAGCCATAGTTAATTGGAGAAAGGAATAATGTAAAACCAACCACGATATCTGCAGGAGCATGGAGGATTCCTGGTCATTGTTCTGGATATGTGATCAAGAATGTATATACTGTACATGTGTGAGGAAACTGACAATGAAAGGGTTAATTCCATTCCCTCAAGAATGTGAAAGATTGAAACAATTGGATGTGAGGAAGAATGTACCTTCTAATTAGTGAGTCTGGCTCTCCTGATGAAAAAATATTATCAGTAAGTGTAAGGAGTGTTAAGAGAGGCCAAGTCTCCCTGGATTCTCATGATACCTATATTAGTGGCAACTGTGCTGTCTGATGAGTTACTCTGGCAGAAAGTACCAATTACAGTTTGAGAAAGTACACCATCTGACTGGATGAAGGGTTGGATCGTTCAAAAAGGGGATGACAGGATACAAGGAGAGACAGAAGAATTGTTTACATAAGCAGCTTTAAACAGCTTCAAGCTTATGCTTAGCTTGCTTGATTTTTCATTGTGTAATTTAAGCTTGTTATTCTGCAGAACTCTGCATGTGCACTGGAATCATGCAACTTTGCAAGTACAGAACTAGATAGTTAGCTTTTTCTTATTGCTGTGGGTCTTAAATTCTTAAGTTTCTGTGGGTCTTTAAAGTTCTTAAGTTACTCTTAAGTTCTTAAGTGTCTGGATGAGTTTTGTTTAGCTTTCATTATGGAACTGCTTCACACCATAATTATTCTTTTAGAAGCTCTGAACTTACTTTTAAACATGTATGCTCTTTTGAAATACCTTTTGTAAAAATAAAAAAAATACAGCTGTGTTTTTGCTCAGACAGAGCAAGGAGTTGTTGGTAGTAAGGAAAGTGCCTTGCACTTGGAGGTTTCGTGTACTTTTTGGGATTTTGATATTTTCTACCTTGCAAAGTTGGTTTGCAGCCACGAGCAACAACCTGAAAGGAGCAAGGTGTTCAGAGAAGGGACTCACAGGAATTGTCATTACTAGCCCCTTGGAGTAAGGAGGGGGTGCCATCTTGTTCTTTGCCTCAGGCAGCAAGATATTTCGGACTTACCCTAAATTATATGAGTGAAGTTCATTTTACTGCCTGTTCTCCAGATATTAAGGGGCCGGGGGCACTGCTCCTAAGGAGGAGAAAGGATGCTAAGTTGCAAAAAGGGAGCATCACAAGCCCATGGAACTGGCACATTGTAACTGGCTTGCAAGATGTTCTGTGGCTGTTCGCTTCTTGCATCTGGCTCTATGTGCAACAAGAGATACAAAGATTCAAAGAAGCATTCTTCCATGCCAGTGCCTCTGAACATGTAGACAGTGCTGTTGTGAGCCAAAGAAGTGCACGTGCATGGCTGTGCTGCAGAGTCCTGTCACACTGTCACTGTGTTTACTGTAACCTGTCTGCTATTGATGTTGATGTTAAGTAAGGACTGCTCCAACGCTGGCACACTTGTGAGATGTGGATGGCAGGGACTCTACACAGACCAAACAAGCGGAAGCAAAAGGAAGCCCTTATACCAGTATGGCACTGGCATTGTGGTGGAACGATAAGAATAAAAAAGATTTTATTCATCAAATTGCAGTTTAAAAGTTTTTTTAATCTCTTAGCAACCCCATAAATTATACTTAGTTATGTTCTGCTTTTGCAGTTGCTCCTTTTATTAATCACACACTGCAGCTACAGAGTTAGCAGCTGCTGTTTTGCTTCTCTAAATATGTAATCCGTTTGTCTTTGCTGATTTAAGCATATCTGAAAAAAAAACACTGATTGGCTTTTTCTTACAGGAATTGGAATATCTTCTTCCTTTTGTTGCTGTTGTTTTTGTTGGTTTCCATGGCAATCATCTTCATTCAAGGCAATAAGCCACAAACATGGTTGCCATGGAAACATATGAGGATGCTTCAAAAATAGACCTGGAATAGATAAAATTTATATTTAGTGTTTTGTGGTTGGTTTCTTCTTTAAATTGCCACGCCATTTGTACCTGCTCATAGAGAAGAACTCAACATTTATTCATTTTTGTTTTGTGATTCAGCTTTTCATTAGTTTTGGAAAACATAGAGCATGTTGTTGTTGTTGTTGTTGTTGTTGTTGTTGTTGTTGTTGTTGTTGTTGTTGTTTACTCATTCCTATGTCTTTCTACTTTCTTTTCTTTCATCTTCTTTGTGTGTTTACTCTCTTATGTGTTGTCATCTCAGTAAAGTGGAGTTTCTTTGGGACAAAAGTATTAAACAGCTGCCTCAGTCAGGTCTTGCCTGACCATTATTAGTTAGACTGAAGCAGTTAATTCTGGTGGCTGATTTTGGCTGTCATGAGGAAGCTGTAAATTAGATATTTAAATGCTAAAATTATTAGATTTTTACTGGTAAAGAGGGTGGTATGTAACTGGGATGTTTTACTTCATGTGCCAAAATAAAATGACTGACATTAGGTACTTTGGGGCTTGTTGTTTGCTGCTCTGCCTCAGACAGCAAATTATCATCAGCCTCTGAGATTCAAAAGTAGCTGGGGCTGCAGCATGAGAGATGGAGGGGTTTGGTACATAAAGAAAAAAACATGCATATTTTGCATAAAAGAATGGAAGAATTTCACAATGAAGGAGGAGCACATGGATAATGATGATGATCAAAGCCTTACAACCTGTTAATTCATATAAGCGAAGGAGATTTTGTTTGAAAATTATTACTTGACTAATGAGGAAAGTTTTAAGAAGAAGATTAATGAGGGCAGACAATTAAATGGATGCTTCTTGAGTCAGTGCTAGAGATGGGCATGAACCTCAGTTCGGAGGCTTGGGCCAGTTCATATGTACAGCATCACAGGTGCCATATATCATCCCCCCCTTTCCCAGCCAATGACCCCACTCAACAGTTCAGAGGGCACTCATCTCCTCCTCCTCTTTGGCTGTTTGACTAGTATCTGGCAGAAGCACAGGTTTGCCTGTCCTGCCTTCTTGTCTGAGTAGGTGATCTGCCAAGGAAGGAGGGCAAGGAAGCCAGAGACTGGTCAAACAGCCAAAGATGAGGAGCAGAGGAGTGCACACCGAATGGTGAGTGGGGGGATCCACCTGGGGAGTCAGGGGAAGGTAATGTGTGGCACCTGTGGAGTCATGCATACGAACTGGCACAAACCTCCAAACTGAGTTTTGTGCCCATCTCTATCTAGTCTGTACTTCCAGGTATAAATGCAGGCTTCTTGAGCCGGTATCTCCAGATATAAATCATGTTAAAACAGTGCAGAAAAACTCAAGTCTGTACTGAAGAACTATTCATATTCTCTTAAATAAATTAGCTTGATGGTTCTTCCACATGAAGCATTTGTTCTCATAAAAGTATTAGGTTTTTATGATGTTATTTATGTTTTCCCCACTATCTCTATTCAATTTATCTTCTCTATTTAGTTACATGGTTTCCTCTGTGACTTTTTCCCCCACTTAGCACTATAGTGCTTTCTATCTGAAGTTGTTGTTGTTTCAACTTATATGGCATCCCATAGTGCTGTGTGTAGGCATCCTTCAGTCTTGAGAGACCATGGTAATGTACTCTGAATAGAGGTCTTGGAACATCATTTAGTATGGCTGAGAAGGCCAATATGAGAGTGACAATCCCTTCCACGCTGAAGAGAATCTGTCCCCTGTCCAGCTCCCTGGTTTTGCCGGTTTCGAGACTGTCTCTTTGCTTCGGCCTGCTGGACAAGTGTCTCTTCAAATTGGGAGAGGCCATGATGCACCGCCTGCCTCCAAGCTGAACTCTCAGATGTCAAGGTTTCCCATCTGTTGAGGTCCATTCCTAAGGCCTTCAAATCCCGGTTGCAGATATCCTTGTATTGCTTCCTCTGGGGCGATTTCCATGCACTAATTCTCCATACAGGAGATCTTTTAGAATCTGATCATCAGCTATTCTCACAACATGCCCAAGCCAACATAGATGTCACTGTTTCAATAATGCTACAAATTCCAGGTTATTCTAGGACACCTTCATGGATTGCTGCCTTGTCGTGGCGAAGGGGCTTGAGTAACTCAGAGAAGCTATGGGCTATGCCGTGCAGGGACACCCAAGACGGACAGGACATAGTGGAGAGTTCCGACTAAACGCAATCCACCTGGAGTAGGAAATGGCAAGCCACTCCAGTATCTTTGCCAAGAACGCCCCATGATCAGAAACAAAAGGCTAAAAGATATGACGCTGGAAGATGGGCCCCTCAGGTCGGAAGGCGTCCAACATGCTACTGAGGAAGAGTGGAGGACAAGTACAAGTAGCTCCAGAGCTAATGAAGTGGTCGGGCCAAAGCCGAAAGGACGCTCAGCTGTGGACGTGCCTGGAAGTGAAAGGAAAATCCAATGCTGCAAAGAAAAATACTGCATAGGAACCTGGAATGTAAGATCTATGAACGTTGGGAAGCTGGAGGTGGTCAAACAGGAGATGGCAAGAATAAACATCGACATCCTGGGCATCAGTGAACTAAAATGGACAGGAATGGGCGAATTCAGCTCAGATGATTATCGTATCTACTATTGTGGGCAAGAATCCCGTAGAAGGAATGGAGTAGCCCTCATAGTCAACAAAAGAGTGGGAAAAGCTGTAATGGGATACAATCTCAAAAATGATAGAATGATGTCAATACGAATCCAAGGCAGACCATTCAACATCACAATAATCCAAGTTTATGCACCAACCAGCACTGCTGAGGAGACTGAAATTGAACAATTCTATGAAGATTTACAACACCTTCTAGAACTGACACCAAAGAAAGATGTTCTTCTCATTCTAGGGGACTGGAATGCTAAAGTAGGGAGCCAAGAGACAAAAGGAACAACAGGGAAGTTTGGCCTTGGAGTTCAGAACGAAGCAGGACAAAGGCTAATAGAGTTTTGTCAAGAGAATAAGCTGGTCATCACAAACACTCTTGTCCAACAACACAAGAGGCGACTCTATACATGGAAATCACCAGATGGGCAATATCGAAATCAGATTGATTATATTCTCTGCAGCCAAAGATGGAGAAGCTCTATACAGTCAGCAAAAACAAGACCTGGAGCTGACTGCGGTTCTGATCATCAGCTTCTCATAGCAAAATTCAAGCTTAGACTGAAGAGATTAGGAAAAACCACTGGGCCACTCAGGTATAATCTAAACCAAATCCCTTATGAATACACAGTGGAAGTAAAGAACAGATTTAAGGAACTAGATTTGGTGGACAGAGTGCCTGAAGAACTTTGGATAGAGGCTCGTAACATTGTCCAGGAGGCAGCAACGAAAACCATCCCAAAGAAAAGGAAATGCAAGAAAGCAAAGTGGCTGTCCAACGAGGCCTTAGAAATAGCAGAGAGGAGAAGGGAAGCAAAATGCAAGGGAGATAGGGAAAGTTACAGAAAGTTGAATGCAGACTTCCAAAGAATAGCAAGGAGAGACAAGAGGGCCTTCTTAAATGAATGCAAAGAAATAGAGGAAGATAACAGAAAAGGAAAGACCAGAGATCTGTTCAGGAAAATTGAACATATTAGAGGAACATTTTGCGCAAAGATGAACATGATAAAAGACAAAAATGGGAGGGACCTAACAGAAGCAGAAGACGTCAAGAAGAGGTGGCAAGAATACACAGAGGAATTATATCAGAAAGATTTGGATATCCCGGACAACCCAGACAATGTAGTTGCTGACCTTGAGCCAGACATCCTGGAGAGCGAAGTCAAGTGGGCCTTAGAAAGCCTGGCTAACAACAAGGCCAGTGGAGGTGATGGCATTCCAGTTGAACTATTTAAAATCTTGAAAGATGATGCTGTTAAGGTGCTACATTCAATATGCCAGCAAGTTTGGAAAACTCAACAGTGGCCAGAGGATTGGAAAAGATCAGTCTACATCCCAATCCCAAAGAAAGGCAGTGCCAAAGAATGCTCCAACTACCGTACAATTGCACTCATTTCACACGCTAGCAAGGTTATGCTCAAAATCCTGCAAGGTAGGCTTCAGCAGTATGTGGACCGAGAACTCCCAGAAGTACAAGCTGGATTCCGAAGAGGCAGAGGAACTCGAGACCAAATTGCTAACATGCGCTGGATTATGGAGAAAGCCAGAGAGTTCCAGAAAAATATCTACTTCTGCTTCATTGACTATGCGAAAGCCTTTGACTGTGTGGACCACAGCAAACTATGGCAAGTTCTTAAAGAAATGGGAGTGCCTGACCACCTTATCCATCTCCTGAGAAACCTATATGTGGGACAGGAAGCAACAGTTAGAACTGGTCATGGAACAACTGAGTGGTTCAAAATTGGGAAAGGAGTACGGCAAGGCTGTATATTGTCCCCCAGCTTATTTAACTTATATGCAGAATACATCATGCGGAAGGCTGGACTGGAAGAAACCCAAGCCGGAATTAAGATTGCCGGAAGAAATATCAACAACCTCCGATATGCAGATGATACCACTCTGATGGCAGAAAGTGAGGAGGAATTAAAGAACCTTGTAATGAGGGTGAAAGAGGAGAGTGCAAAAAACGGTCTGAAACTCAACATCAAAAAAACTAAGATCATGGCCACTGGTCCCATCACCTCCTGGGAAATAGAAGGGGAAGATATGGAGGCAGTGTCAAATTTTATCTTCCTGGGCTCCATGATCACTGCAGATGGAGACAGCAGCCCTGAAATTAAAAGGCGCCTTCTTCTTGGGAGGAAAGCGATGACAAATCTTGACAGCATCTTGAAAAGCAGAGACATCACCTTGCCAACAAAAGTCCGAATAGTCAAAGCTATGGTTTTTCCTGTCGTGATGTATGGAAGTGAGAGCTGGACCATAAAGAAAGCAGACCGCCGAAGCATTGATGCCTTTGAATTGTGGTGCTGGAGGAGGCTCTTGAGAATCCCCTGGACTGCAAGGAGAACAAACCTATCAGTTCTAAAGGAAATCAACCCTGAGTGCTCACTGGAAGGACAGATCCTGAAGCTGAGGCTCCAGTACTTTGGCCATCTCATGAGAAGAAAAGAGTCCTTGGAAAAAACCTTGATGTTAGGAAGGTGTGATGGCAAGAGGAGAAGGGGACGACCGAGGATGAGATGGCTGGACAGTGTCTGCGAAGCAACCAACATGAACCTGACACAACTCCGGGAGGCAGTAGAAGACAGGAGGGCCTGGCGTGCTCTGGTCCATGGGGTCACGAAGAGTCGGACACGACTAAACGACTAAACACACAAACACACACATTCTAGGACTACTCTATTTTGAACTTTGTCCTGCTAAGTGATATCAAAACTGTATCAGAGACAATGCATATGGAACATGTTCAGTTTCCTCTCCTGTCATGCACAAAGGGTCCAGGACTCACTGCAGTACAGGAGTGCACTCAGGACACAGGTTCTATGGACCTGGATCTTGGTATATGCTGTCAGCTTCTTATTAAGCCATACTCTCTTTGTGAGTCTAAAGAACATGGTAGCTGCTTTGCCAATGTGTTTATCCAGCTCGACATCTAGAGAGAGAGTGTCAAAGATCGTTGAGCCAAGGTATATGAAATCACAGACAACCTCCAGTTCTTGTGTAGATCTGGTAATAGAGGGAGGTGAGTCCATGCCCTGGCCCATGACTTGTATTTTCTTCAGGTTGATTGTTAATCCAAAATGTTGGCAGACCTTACTAAAATGGCTCATAAGTTGTTGGAGCTCTTCAGCAGAATGAGTAACAACAGCTGCATCATCAGCGAAGAAGTCCCGCATGCATTTCAGCTGCTGGGACTCTGCATTTACAACATAATTATGCAAATAACAGCTTGATGTCCATTGTGAGATTGTCCTGGTCAGAAATTTTCAGCCAGCAGAAAGGCTCAAAAACACACACAATTCACTGGTTTTACTAGAGATGTGCAGATTGATCTTATTGTCTGTACTGGAATTTCTAGAACCCATTTTTAAGAGAAAGTTTCAGTGGACACTTAGACAGAGAAATCAATTTCTTTAAGATATCTCAATAATCTGTTAACTATTTCTTAAAGAGAAGTAGCTTTTTGAAAGAGAAGAGAAACTTATTTTCAAACAGAGGTTTGGCCACAAATCCTGGTAAAACTCCAGAGACCTTTGGTACCAAGTAATACAAAGCAGAGTGGAATAAATTCTCCATCCTGGACAGCCTTATGTCAAATGAGCCTGTGAAATTTGAGGAGTAACCATCTAAATTTTTCTAAGGGCTAGTAAGGGTCAGGAGGCAACCAAGCAGTAAGGTTTCTGGACTGACTGGTTGTGTTGGCCAGAGGAACCAGAAGCGAGTAGCACGATATTGGGTAGGCTTGGGCCAAGAGCCAGAGGAAGCCATCAAACAGGCCTGAGGGGAACAAGGAGTAATCCCAGATATGGATGAGCCCAAAGACAGAAATGGAAGTTTGAAAAACTCAGTGGGAGGAAGTGTAATCCAGCGAGGCAAGCAGATTTCAAAAGACAGAAGTACAAGCAGGGGGTAGCCCAGAACATTTTGTTATCTGAGGCAAAGGAACACATGGTGGTCACTTATAACCATCGCTCTCAACTTTGGGTCTCCAGATGTTCTTGGACAACAACTCCCAGAAATCCTGGCCAGCACAGCTAATGGTGAAAGCTTTTGGTAGTCCAAGAACATCTGGGGACCCAAGGTTGGGAACCACTGTCTTACAGGTATACCAACCACCTGGACTGGAAATTCTTACTTCAGCACTGACAATGGGACTGATAAAAGACTGTATCAAAACCTGAGTTCTGAGCATACAGACTAACCTGGAGTGTGCAGGATGGGCCATGTGACACATAGAGCTTTGTTCTCAATGACAGAAATGGCTGGGGGCTCAGCTGCAATGGTCAGAGAACTCTTGGTGCTGCTGTCCAACATCTGCCCCTTGAGGCAGTTGCTTCCACTGTACATTATAGTAGAGCCATTCCTAGCACAGGGGAAGAGAGGAGCCACATGACTGAGCAAGGTCTTCTCTGGTGATAGGTCAAATTGTTAAAACTGAGAATCAAGTTCCGAGATCCAGGTTTTCTAGCCCTGGTCCCCAACCTTGGGCCTCCAGATGTTTTTGGACTTCAACTTCCAGAAATCCTGGCCAGCAGAGGTGGTGGTGAAGGATTCTGGGAGATGTAGTCCAAGAACATCTGGAGGCCCAAGGTTGGGGACCACTGCCCTAGATGACTCTGGGCTAACTGATGAACAAGGCTTATACTGCAGCCTATGCAGCATCAACCAGGCCTGTCTCAGGCCTACCTAAAGCTGGCAGGCTGTTCATTCCTGGCTTTTGTACTGCCTCGGTAGATAGGCAGAACCTGGAACAACCTGGATCTTCCGCTTGAGAACCCCAGTGGCCCCGTGGATTAACCGCCGTTAGTAGCACCTTGGACCCTTTTCTCCTGTTGGTGCTACTGCTTTCCTGAGAGCCAGGCTCTGCCCCCCCCCCAAGCCTGTCTGGGTGTCCCCTGTACCAGGATGGACAACAACAACAACAGCACCTATAACAAGCCCAGTGGCTCAGTACTACAGTTTAACCCGCAGCACCACAGTCTACCTTGCTGCCAACTTCCTCAGTGCCCGATGGGTCCAAAAGTCTACATTGCTGGCTACATGATGACTTTCCAAGTTCTGCAGCTCCTTCCACTTCCAAAAAGCCTGCATGCTCATTCCAGCTTCCTCAGACTTGATTCTCAAATGCTGCTTGCTGAGTTCAGCGTCCTATCCTCCTCAGGCTTCCCCATGCCAAGAGGGCCAGGTTCAGCCCCACCCAAACCTGACCAATGTGCTCCCTCCTCCTGAGATGTGCTGTGTGTGACATGTCCCTCCCTATCTCCAGGATCAGTATCCACTGATTCATTTATTCTGAAAAATCTCTGAAATGCATATTTATACATATTTCATGATTCCAGCCTCCTTGGGCTTCATTCCAATTATTCATGCATGTTTATTCCAGCCGACTAGCCTTCTCTACTGCCGGCAGAAGCTGGGTGAAAAGCAACTGGACATAGCTCACCCAGTCGAAAGGATTCAAACTGCAGTGCTGATCTTCTGATGGATAAGCCCAAGGGTGTGGTCTGCAAGCCAACAAAGATGGCTGATTAGAAGATCAGCTCTGCTCAAAGCCCTGAGAAAATAAACAATTAAGCATGAATGTTTATAAACTGAGAGGTAAAACATTTTAAGCTGCCCAGATGTGGGGAAGACAAAAAAGAAGACATAAAAGGGACTCCCTGTTGAAGCCACAGTCTCTTCAGATGAAGATGAAAAGCTATCCGGCTCATCGGGTTCCGAGAGCGAAAGCGAGGCGACTGGTAAGGCGAAGGGACGAGGGCAAGAAAAAACTAATAAAGATAAGGATGAGATGAGGCAGCTAATGAAACAATTAAGAAAAGACTTACAAAGTGATATGAAGGGGGCAATTGCACCTCTAGAATGAACTTTAATGGAAGTCAAGTCAAATATTAGTAAAATACAAGAAGCAGCAGACATGGCATTTGAGCTGGCACAGAATCTGCTAACAAAAAATGAATTATTGGAAAGGCAAGTGCAGCAATTAACAGACAAACTCACAGAGCAGGAGAATCGGGGAAGATGTTATAATATCTGTTTGAGACATTTTAAGGAATCTGAGACAGGAGGGGAGGACTTAAAACAAATAATCTTATAATGGATTCAAGGACTTTGCCCAGACCTCGAAATCACTCCCAAGGATTTGGATATAGCTCATCGGGTCGGGAGAAGATCAAAGAATTGGAGAAGGGACCTACTCGTGAGATTTGTCTCATTTACAATAAAGACAGATGTCTTCCGTGCTTTGAAAAAATTGCAGGAGTTAACATACGAAGGAAAAAAAGTTGAACTTTTTCAAGATCTTGCTGCAGAGTCAATATCTAAATGTAAACAATGGAGATGTTACACACAAGCTCTTCAGGAGAGGAAATTCATCTACAAATGGCTCTATCCATTTGGACAATCAGTTATGATGGGAAATAAACGGAGAACAGCAACAAATATAGAGGAACAGCAACGTCTTTTTGAAGATTTAAATATTCCCTTTCCAAGAGAACAGACTACGGGTGAACAGAGAAATCAAGTAGATCATATACAAAAAAATGCAGCTCCGGTCGAAGAGAAATGCAAAATGAGATATACAGCTGCACTTTCAAGGCCATAATGGAGAGTACATCTGTTGCTGAAGATAATTACATTGCTCCCAGAACTTAGTAAAAGAGCTGGAAGGATTTATATATATAGATTTGTAGCTATCATAAAACCCTAATAACTCATTTAAAACATGAAAGAAGTTAGTGTATTGTATTGTTATAGTTCACGCTTATATGATGGTAAAATAATATAAAATACTATTTAACATAAATACATATGATAGAAACAAACCTTAGAAATTTTAGATAAGAAGCACATATATTCAATAATGTTTAGAATATATGTTTAGAACACTTTAATGTAATGATAAGTAAGAGATACAATATCTATAAACAACATAGATAAATTGTAATTGTTATATTAACATATGTATAGATTAAGAGGGTTAGAGCGGGCATGGGGTAAGATCTGATCTTTTACAGGGAACGTTAAGTTTTCTGGCTCCCTATAGTTCCACTATAGTCCATAAGGGACGTGGTGGCGCTGTGGGCTAAACCGCAGAAGCCTGTGCTGCAGGGTCAGAAGACCAAGCAGTCGTAAGATCGAATCCACGCGATGGAGTGAGCTCCCGTCGCTTGTCCCAGCTCCCGCCAACCTAGCGGTTCGAAAGCATGCAAATGCAAGTAGATAAATAGGTACCACCTCGGTGGGAAGGTAACAGCGTTCCGTGTCTAAGTCGCACTGGCCATGTGACCACGGAAGATTGTCTTTGGACAAAACGCTGGCTCTATGGCTTGGAAACGGGGATGAGCACCGCCCCCTAGAGTCGAACACGACTGGACAAAAATTGTCAAGGGGAACCTTTACCTTTATAGTTCCACAGGGCACAGCTCTCAGCTCAAATATGAGCTGGGGACTTGTTCTCACTGACCATTGTTGGAACAGGGTGAGGGTGAGGGAGGGGGAAAAGGGTGGGAGGGAATTAGGTATGGGTAAATGGGTGACACTGAAAAGAAAATTAGAACAAAGCAGACAATCTGGCTTAGTAAATTATGAATATAGACTGTATACCACAATATGTATAAAATCTATTAGACAAATATTGAAAAAGAATATATTTGTAAAGATAGCATATAGAATGTATGACTGTAATGTTAGATAATCTTCAAATTTTATCTTATAATGTCAATGGGTTGGGGTCACCAGTGAAAAGATATAGAGTCATTAAGACTATTCAAAAATTAGGAGTAGATGTGTTGTTACAGGAGACTCATCAAAATAAGAATAAGAGAGATAATTAAGCACCCAATGATAGGTGAACAATATATCGCAAATGGAACAAATAAGGCTAGAGGGGTGGCAATAATCTTTATGAAGAACTCAAAATTTGAAGTGATTGATTATATGGGAGACCCTGAAGGCAGATATGTTATAGTAAAAGGAAATTTGGAAGACAAATTATTAACTATTGGTTCTTATTATGCCCCCAATATAGGTCAAGCAAATTTTATTCAGAGCTTTTTAAGAAAGGTGAAAGAATTTGCCTGGGGAGAAATTATCCTAGGCGGAGACAAAAATTGTATTTTAAACAAAATTGATACAACATCAAAAAATAGAAAGGTATCAAATGATGGTAATAAAATCAAGAAGCTAATACAGAGATCAGGTTTAATTGATGGCTGGAGATATTTAAACCCTAAAGCAAGAGAATATACATATTTTTTCCAAAAGATATTGTACCTACTCAAGAATTGATCACTTCCTTGTGTCAGAGACTTTGGCCCCAAATTTAGACAAAATACAATTTGCCTCTGAGGTAGCCTCAGATCATGCACCATTAAAACTTTCTTGGGTTAGTGATGCAAAGAGTAAATCTAGAATTTGGAGATTGAGCTCTAACATGTGTTTAAATATAGAAATTATAAATAAAGAAAGAAATTAAAAATTTTCATGAAATAAATGATACTGCAGAAATAAAATCAGCATTGCTATGGGATGCTTAAAAGCCTACCTTAGAGGAATTTTTATGATGGAAACCTCTAGAATAAAGAAAGAACTAAATAAGCTCCAAGAACAATTAGAAAGAAAAATAAAAAAACTATCAGAACAACATAAACAGCTAGGAACCAAGAACATACTTAATGAATTAACAAAAAATAGAGCAGAGTTAGAAGCACTGGATACTGCAAAGGTTCATACTGCTATGAACTATTTAAAGAGAGAATATTATGAACATGGAAATAAAAACACTAAACTGCTATCACATGCAGTTAAAAAGATGGCAGCAAAAAGAACAATTGTCTCACTAAAAACGAAGGAAGGAATAATGGTAAATTCACAGCAACAAATACTTTCTACATTCATGGAATATTATAAAAATCTATATAAATCAGAAGTAACACCGGACATAAATACTAAGAAATTTATACAAACATTACCAATAAGCCAAATTTTAGAGAAGCATAAAGATTATTTAAATAGCCCAATAACGAAAACTGAGATAAATTCAGTTATTAAAAAACTTAAGAAAGGAAAAGCACCAGGCTGTGATGGATTCACAGCTGATTTCTATAAAGTATGGGAAGAAGATGTCATAGAACATCTTCTAAAGCTATTCAACTCAATTTTGGAAGGTGAGAAAATACCACAGTCATGGCATACGGCCAGAATAATAACTATATTAAAACCAGAAAAAGATCCAATGTTTCCTTCATCCTACAGACCTATAACATTGCAAAATCAAAATCAATTTTTTTTCAACAATATTGACACAAAGATTAAGTAGTTTTGTAACTAAATATGTTCATACAGATCAATATGGGTTAATACCAGGAAGACAAATGTGAGATGCTATCCGGAGAGTACTGAATATTATATATACAGCCAATAATAATAATAAAAAAAGAAGATGGCAATACTCTCATTGGATGCCCTTAAGGCCTTTGATCGGGTGGAATGGAAATTCATGTTTGATCTGTTGGAAAAAATGAATATGGGTAAAAATGTTATTAAAGTTTTAAAGGAATTATACACAGGAGCTGGTGCTACGGTACTCATTAATGGATTAGAATCTGAAAAATTTACATTATTTAGGGGAACTAGACAGGGCGATCCCTTGTCTCCAATCCTATTTGCATTAATAATAGAACCTCTTGCGACAAAAATAAGAGAAAGTGAAAACATTAGAGGACTGTCCACAAATAATAGACAACACAAAATAAACATATACACAGATGATATGCTCCTTTTTTTTGGAGGACCCATTACAAAGAATAGAACATTTAAAAGAAATATTAGAGGAATATAGTCAATATACAGGTTTAAAAATTAATTTCCCAAAAATCTAAATTATTATGTTTAAATATCGCTATTAGAGAACAAAATGAAATTAGAAAAGCATCTCATTTAGAGTTATGTTATTCAAGTTTTAAATATCAAAAAATCTTAATCAATTAATCTACAGAAATTATAAAAATCTATTTAAATTTGCAAAAGAAAAAATGACAAAGTGGGTCAATTTGAACCTATCAGTGCTGGGGAGAATCACTTTGATTAAGTCTTATATATTACCAAAATTTCAATTTCTATTCCAAAATATTCCATTACAACCAGATACAAAAAAAGTAAAACTACAGCAAGGAAAGCTAGAAAATTTTATTGCAGGAAAGGGAAAGAAGATAAGATTCATAAATAGTGTCAAATATAGACAGGGTCAAAAGGGGGGGGGATTAGGGATACCACAGCTTCAAAAATGTTATGAAGCTTTACAAATAAACCAAATTATTAAACTTATACAAATTGACGAGACTTGTAAAAATTCTGATTGGGTCAAAATGGAAAGTGAAATGAAAACGGACATAGTAAACAAGTATATTTACACTGCTATTAACCGAGACGTGGATCAGTGGGGAAGGGGGTCCTCCCCTGGCTCTTGTCTGTCTGTCCGGTTATGCTATCCAGCACCAGGGTAGACTGGGAGTAGCCATTGTTTATAAATCCAGCTTAGAGATTACTAGGCGCTCCTCAGTGGTAAAGCCAGGTCTAGAGGCACTCCACGTGTCGATTGGGGCCAGGGATAGTATTGGGATTTTGCTGGGTTACTGCTTCCCGCGATCCAGCCACTTCCCTTCCGGAGTTGACCAACTTTGTCTCCGCAGCACTATTGGGATCCCCGAGGTTTTTGGTCTTGGGTGATTTCAACATGCACGCGGGGGCAGAGGCATTTGGGTTATGTCAACACCCCCACCCATGTGGGTGGTCACACACTGGACCTGGTCTTTTTCTCCAGTTGGAGTGAGTGTGATCTGGTGGTGATGGACCTCATGTCAGTCCCCTTATCATGGTCAGATCTCCACCTAATAAAATGTAACCTCACAGTGGCTCTCCCCCCTTGCAGGGAGCAGGGACCTATTTCTATGGGCCGCCATCGAAGACTACTGGATCTGGTCGGATTCCAGGATGTCATGAGGGGGGGTGATGGCTGACCTGGCTAGCGCTCCTCTCGACGCTGTGGTTGACAACTGGTCTGCCACTGCCACCAGGGCCATAGACACAATCGCACCTAAACACCCTCTCTGTCGTAGAGCTTGGCCAGCACCCTGGTTTAACCAGGAGCTTTGAGTGATGAAGCGAATAAGGAGAAGGCTAGAGCGTAGATGGAGTAAGAACCCAACAGACCATAACTGGATAGCTGTTAAGGTCACAACTAACCTTTACCTGAATAAGGTAAAGGCTGCATGTTGATCATTCTTCGCTAACCAGATAAGCGAAGCGTCCAACCAGCAGGTGGAGGTATTCCGTATAGTGCGTGACCTATCCAGAACTGGTTCAGATGATAGGCCTCCCCCTAGTTTCTCACCTGACCAGTTTGCAGCCTTTTTAAAATCTAAAGTGGAGGCCATCCACTGGGAGCTCTCTCCTTTTTTAAATACAATGAGTCGAACAGAGATGTCCAGCGCTCCATCTTGCCTGGTGATTTTCAACTCCTTTCACCCTGTGATGTCTGATTCTGTGGACAAGGTGCTTGATCGCTGTCAAGCCACCACCTCCTCCCTTGACCCTTGCCCAGCCTGGCTAATCAAAGCAGCCAGGCCAAAAACAACAGAATAGCCACAGCAATAATAAATGGGTCTTTCCTTGAGGGCAGGTTTCCATCTGCCCTCAAGGAGACACTCATCAGGCCCATTAGAAAGAAACTTAATATGGCGGCGGACAAGGTTGGCAATTATAGGCCTGTTGCCAGTGTACCTTTCATGAGCAAAGTGGTTGAGAGGGTGGTTGCTGATCAGCTTCAAGCCCACTTGGATGAGACAGATGCCCTGGATCCATTCCAGTCGGGCTTCAGGCCACACCACGGTACAGAGATGGCATTGATCACCCTGTATGATGACCTGTTGAGGGAGGCTGACAGGGGCAAAGTGTCTCTGTTGGTTCTCCTCAACATCTCGGCAGCCTTTGATATCGTCGACCACTGTATCCTCCTGGGGAGGCTCTCCGAGTTGGGAATAGGTGGCTTGGCATTAGCCTGGCTCCGTTCCTTCCTGGAGGACCGACCCCAGAGAGTACAGCTTGGGGAGAATGTCTCGGCCCCATGGAATCTCAATTGTGGGGTCCCACAGGGGTCCATTATCTCTCCAATGCTGTTTAACATCTATATGAGACCGCTGGGTGGGGTCATCCGGGGGTGTGGAGCCTTGGGTCATCAGTATGCTGATGACACCCAGCTCTACATCTCCTTTTCACTGCCTTTTTCCATCTTTGGCGGATTGCCCAGCTGCGACCTTACCTAGACACGGGGGTGCTCACTTCCTTAGTATATGTGCTTGTAATCTCTAGATTAGACCATTGTAATGCACTCTACGTGGGCTGCCTTTGAGTCTGATGCAGAAACTTCAAGTGGTGCTGGAGTGAGAAAACACCAACATATTTCTCCTGTTCTAGCCATGCTGCACTGGCTGCCCATCCATTTCCGCATTGAATTCAAAGTTCTAATGCTTACCTATAAGAGCCTAAACGGTTTAGGACCTCGATACTTGGCAGAGCACCTGCTCCCTCCAAGATCTACTCGGATCACCTGCACAAGTCAGGAGGTGAGGCTGAGGAGCCTGACGCCGAAGGAGGCCCGGAGGGAAAAGACTCGAAGCTGGTCCTTCTCGGCAGTGGCTCCTCGCCTTTGAAACAACCTTCCTCCGGAGATTCACGAGGCCCCTACACTGGGTACTTTCAAATGCCAACTGAAAACATGGATGTACATCCAGGCCTTCCCTCCTGTCAACTACTGATTTCTTTTGCTTTGCTATTTATTATTTATTTATTCCTGCACTATTTGTTATTGTTGTATGCTAATGTTTTTATGTTTTTTAATTGTTTTGATATTCTGTAAGCCGCCCAGAGTGGTAGAATATACCAGATGAGCGGAATATAAATCGAATAAATAAATAAATAAATAAATAAATAAATAAATAAATAAATAAATAAATAAATAAATAAGAAAGAAAGAAAGAAAGAAAGAAAGAAAGAAAGAAAGAAAGAAAGAAAGAAAGAAAGAAAATACTAAAAAAAATTGGAAAAGGAGAACAAATACAGAACCCATTCATTTCTGAAACATTAAGGATACGGAGAAAACATAGTAAAACATTGCCCCCCCCCCAGTATCCCCTTTATGTCCCCTCATGGATCACCCAGATTTTAAGTCTAAAGAGAAATATTCACAATTTCAGGAATGGAAGCAAATTGGAATATATAGAATTAATGACTTATTTGATTCAGGGGAACCAATTACTATCAGGCAAATAGAAGAGAAAACAAAGCAAATATAAAGCAATGGGCTACAAATAAAACAAATAAGAAGTTTCGCTACTCACTTACGACAAAAAACTGGCTTTCTAAGAACATTAACTGAATTTGAACAATATTGTATACAAAAAGATAAAAATAAAAAGAGAGGATTAAGATCACTAATATATAAAAGGTTTATTGAGAAAGAATATGGAAAAGGTGGAGGATCTAAAACAGTGTGGGAAACAAATTTAAATATTAATATACCTGAGGAAATTTGGACAGGCATCTGGGAAAAATACCCATATAAATCTATATTAGCAAGTGCAAAAGAAACTGTTCTAAAAGTAGTGCATCGGTGGCATCTATACCCTACAAAACTACATAGAATTAATAAAGATATATCTGATAAATGTTGGAGGAACTGTGAACAAAAAGGAACTCTGGAACATATTTGGATCTCTTGCCCCAAAATAGAAACTTTTTGGCAGGAGGTAGTTAGATGGATAGAAACACTGACTAATCAAAAAATAGATATTAACAAAACATTAATGTTATTTTCATTATTCACGGAGGAAAATGAGAAACTACAATATAAAGAATTAGTTGCAAATCTTATAGGCACCGCAAGATCTGAAATAGCTAAAAAATGGAAAAAAAGCCCAATATCTCTCATTGCAGGTAAGATGTGTACTTAATGTTTATGAAAATGTTTATTAAATGTAATATTGTTATTAGGTTAAATGTATTATTGTATTGCTCCTCGTTGTTTATAGAGGAAAGCACTTTAGCTTTCCCCCATAAAACAACTTGTTAAGGGGGGAGGTATTGTGGCATTGAGCTCTGCTCTCACCTGTCCGTCACAGCTGGGCAGGGGAACCTCAGCCAATGAGAGGACAGAGGGTGGTGCAGAAGTGGGAGAAGCTGGGTTATATAAGGTGTGTGTGATGTGTGAGAGGAGATCAGATTGAGTTTGGAAGATGAGTGATTAGAGAGATTGATAGAGAGTGAGAAAGAGCCTGTCAGTGAGGGAAAAGTCTGTGAGAGATAGTGTCTGAGAAACAGTGATTGACTAATTGATTTTATACCTGTGATTCACCCTTTTATTTTGTGTAATCAATAAACATATTATTTGTTTGAAAGAAACACTTGTCCTTTTGATTTTAAGGATAGGTTGGTGAGAGGTAGTGAGCACTCTTAGAGACCTGGATTGGTAGAGGCTTGAGAGTGGCCTGCTACAGCAGGCTAAGCCCCCCCCCCTCCACCGGCCATCAATTCCAGCCTACTTGGGCCATGTTGGCCCCAATCCCTGCATTCGTCTCCAGCTGCCTTGGGCTTGCCTGCTGCTGATTCTGTGCCAAGAATTGGTCCAAGGGCCTTCAAAATCTTGTCTGCTGAGTGAAGTTGGCTCATCGGGCCAAATTCTTTCCGGCCTGCCTGCCTGCTTATTCAAAGAGCTACGTTAGTGCTCCAAAATCCACTCGGGCTTCATTCCTAATTCCTGTCTGTTCATTCCAGCTTCCTACAGCCTCAGGTAGGCAGAACCTGGAACAAACTATGGGAGCTCAGGTCACCCCATTGCATGGATTTGATCTTCCACTTGAGAAGCCCAGCGGCCCCTTGGATTAACCACCATTACGTTAGTAGGACCACACTATTCATCTGTTGTTGTTGTTGTGCAACCTCAGTTGCCTCCTGGGGGCAAACCTAGCTATGTGATGTGCCCAAAGAAGGCAAGAGTCTGCTTTCAAGCCTGTCTGGGCATTCAAGCACCAACCAGGCCTGTCTTAAGCCCCCCCCAAGCCTGTGTGGGCATCCCCTCTACCAAAGAGGCCCACCCAAAACTGCCAGACTGTTCAATCCAGCTTCCTAGCTATTCTACAGCCTCAGTAGGTTAGGAAGAACCTGGAACAACCTACGGGAGCTCAGCTCACCCTGCTGCATGGATTCAAACCACCATTAGTAGCACCTTGGACTCTATTCTGCTATTGATGCTGCTGTTGCTGTTGCACCTCAGTAACCTCCTGGGGACAAACCTAACTTAGCAGGCAAATGGAATTGCTTAAGAAGAAGACTGCTTCTACTGTCTCATTAGGTAGGCAGAACTTAGAACAAACTATGGGAGATCAGCTCACCAGTGGCCCCATGGATTAACCACCATTACATTAGTAGCACCTTGGACCCTATTCATCTGCTGTTGTTGCTGCAGTTGTGCAACCTCAGTTGCCTCCTGGGGGCAAACTGAACTACCTTTGCGCTGAAGAAGACAAGAGTCTACTTGCTTCCTTTTGCCTCTGCCTCTTCCTCTGCCTCCCCACAAGCCTGTCTGGGCATCCCTGTGCCAAGAGGACCAGGCTCTAGCCCACCCAATGCCTGTCCGGCTGTCTCATGCCAACACGGTGCTCCAAAGTCCACTCGGACAGAATCTGGGACAAGCCACAGGAGCTCACGGATTCAAACTGCTGATTTCCACTCAACAAGCATATAGGCTCAGCAGCAGTTTAACTCACAGCGCCACGTGTTACTGTGCTGCCAACTTCCGCAGTGCCCAATGGGACCAAAAAAGCCTATATTGCTGCTGCCCTGCTATGTGCCTCAGTGCCCGATGGGGCAAGAGTCAACACGCCACTTTGCTGCTGCCCTGCCAACTACCTCAGTGCCCGATGGGCAAGACACACCACTTTGCTGCTGCCAATCACCTCAGTGCCTGATGGGGAACACATTCTACTTTGCTGCTGCCAACTACCTCACTGCCTGCTGGGTCAAGTCGGCCCAGTGAGCCATGTTTTGTAGAAATCCTGTCTGCTGCTGTTTCCAGGTGCCTCACCGGGTTAGCTCCTGCCTGTCTCTTCTGGGCATACAGAGTAACTTCCAAACATTTTTATTACTTATTGTTATTTGCCATACCTTCTCTTTTTCATTACTGTGTTAATGTTTTGTTACTAACTCTCATCCAGCTTTTACAACATAAAGGCACGCCCTAAGCCAGGCTCTGCCCCACCCCATCACCCCATTGCGCGGCTTCAGACCGCAGAGATCATCTAGTTTTTTAATCTGTGCCAAGAGGGCTGGCCTTTCTAAGCCCCCCAAAACCTCTGAGGGCTACTTTTGTGTCATTTGCGACCGGTCTCAGCCCCACCAAGCCTATCCAGGCATAACCCTGTTGCATGGATTTGAAGGTGATATTCCAAAGTACTTCTGACCATGCCAAGAGGGCCAGGCTCTGCCCACCCTATTTTCCTGCTGTTGCTGCTGCTTTGACAACCTCAGTTGTCTCCTGGGGACAGACTTAAGTAACTTTGCAGGCAAAAATGTGATGTTTCAGAAGAAGAAGACCAGAGTCTCCTGCCTTTTACCTCAGTGCCCCTATGGGGCCAAAAAGCCTGCTTTCTGGCTGCAAATTTTATCAGTGCAAATTTTATCAGGGCAAAAAGTCAATGACGTTGCTGGCCATTTGAACAATTTCCTAATCCTGCAGCTCCTTCAACTTGGGCTGCATTCCAAAAGGCCTGCCTGCTCTGCCATCGCCGGCTTCAGATGGCGGAGCTTGTCTGGTTTTTCAACCTGTACCAAAAGGGCCGGCCTGTCTCAGCCCCCTGAAACCTCCGAGGGCTATCTTTATCATATCCAGGTGGTCTCAGCAGCCAAGATGCAAACCCCCAGCTTTCTAGTTCTAAACGAGCTTCTTTGTTTCTTTGAAGGTTGTCAACAAGTCTACTTAGATGTTTGTGGACAGGTGAGTCTCCTAGGCCAGGCTCTGCCCCACCCAAGGCCTGTCCGGGCATCCCCGATGCCAAAGAGGACCTGTCTCAGCTCCACCGAAAGCCTGTCTGGGTGTCACCCCATCGCATGGCTTCAGATTTCAGACCTGATCTGTTGCTTCAGTGCCTGATGGGGCAAGACACACCACTTTGCTGCTGCCAACTACCTCAGGGCCCGATGCGGCCAAAAAAGCCTGCTTTCCTGCTGCCTTTTCCCTCAGGGCTCGATGCAGCCAAAAGAGCCTATTTTCCTGCTGCCAACTTCCTCAGTGCCTGGTGGAGCCAAAAAGCCTGCTGTGCTGCTAAATACTGTACCTCCTTGCCTCCAGTCCTCCTGAGGGCAAACTCTACTTCACTGGCAAATGTAATATTGTGCTGAACTGAAGACAAACTGAATGCCTCATGCATGCCTCTGCCAAAGGGACCTCCCATTCTGCTGGGGCCAAATACAACTCCCTCAATGCCATGGGCTCCCATGCTGTGTGGTAAACTCTCCTGGGTGACCAAATTTGTGGGTGAATAACTTGGAGTTCTGATATCCAGTCTTCACCAAAGTTGGCAGGTGTGTTGAGGAAAGACATAGGAAGCTCTGTTGTGATTCTGGGTTCTCTAAGTACCTGGGGGAGAGTTTTCTTGGGTGGTCCTCTTTGTGACTACAGTGGTGCCTCGCTTGACGATTACCTTGTTAGACGAGGAAATCGCTTGACGATCAATTTTTTGCGATCGCTATTGCAATAGCTAAACGATGACTGAATGGGCTTTTTCCGCTTAACGTTGATCAGTTCCCTGCTTCAGGAACCAATTTTTTGCTTATCAACGATCAAAAACAGCTGATTGTCGGGTTTCAAAATGGCCACCCGCTGTGCAAAATGGCTCTCCGCTGTGCTTTAGGACGGATTCCTCGCATTACAGGCACTGGAAAATGGCCACCCTATGGAGGATCTTCACTGGATGCTGAGGTATTTCACCCATTGGAACGCATTGAACCAGTTTTCAGTGCATTTCAATTGGCTTTTTCATTTCGCTTGACGAGGATTTCGCTTAACAGCGATTTGAATGGAACAAATTATCCTCGTCAAGCGAGGCACCACTGTATATAATTTGGAGGTCCGTGATCCAATGTTCACCAAACTTGCAGGAGTTGTAGGAAAGTGTCTGAGGAAGCTTCCCTGCAAATGTGGTGTCTCTAGGTTGTCAAGGGCCACTGTTACAGCCATTTAAATTGCAGACCAACAGATTGATCCATCAATTCATCAAAGAATATTCATATATTTGTATTCGTTGATCCGTTAACCTTGATGAACAACGGATCAAAATGAATCACCATTTTTTTAATTTGTTCCCATCTCTAATTGTATTCCTAGCCTGACAACAGTTTAAATCTGTCATAACTCTGCTCCTTCCTTATCCTACCTCTTTTCTACTGCTTGATCTTAGCCAGCATACACAGCTGTTTCTGCTGGCAGTTCCTTATGCCAGAAGATCTCTGAGATACTGTAAGTCAGCACAAGGCTGTTCTGCTGGTGAAAGGGAAGTTGTTCTAGCATAAGAGGCTTCTGTGGATTCCACACCCACCATAGCTGGTGAGTTCTGATTGCTCTGCCTGTCTCAGGGGGAAGAATGATGACCATAGTCCAGTGTGATCCAAACAATGTTCCACTGAATAGAAATATTGGCATCTAATCATCATCTAAAATTGGGTGACTTGTATTTTTTTAACTGCCCCAGCAGTGGGACCCTGCTTCCCCCCCACAAGCAAATTTGTGCTGGTGTTTGCGCACTTTCCCAATGTGTCCCTTTATGTGTACATTGAGCCTATGTTGATACTTTTCCCCCATCAACTAAAGCACTTCTGCACACTTCTCCCCATGATGTGCATTTAATACATTCACGTTTTAAAGCATGCACATTGTTTTGTGCATACATTCTTCCTCCAAAACATCCCACAGTCCTTCCAACTCCACCAGGTCTTGAGACAACATCATTTTCTCCCCATACTGAGTCTTGGGTGTTGCTAAAAGGCTACTTTTGCTGTTGAATCCAACAAAATCATGCCCAGCTTCTGCTGAACTGGTAGCTACAACAACACCGTCTGGCCATCTGTAGTATTGTTGAAATATGGCAAGGCAAGCCAGCATTTCCCTCTTTTGACAAGCTAGCAGGGTGATCCAGAAAGTCATAAGTCTACTGGCTTAACAGGCTGCAAAGAGGCATTGGTACCTTTAAGATTACTGCTTTCTATCAGTCTGTCTTTCTTTGTCCTCTGGCATGTTTTATTTCTTTACCTGCCAAGCTATGCAAGCCGAGCATAGCATTTCTTTCTCATTTTTTTTCATGCTGGAAACATCGGAAGGGGGGGGCACCTCCTCTCGTCTCTTTGGCTCTTCTTAAGATTGTGCGTCTGTCTTCTCATTCTCTTTGGCACTTCCTCAAGTGCCATCATATAGCATCCGAAAACTCAAGATAACATGCACAGCCTTCTGGGGTTGCATTTGCAGGGGAACTGTTGGCAGATTTACGGGCTGTCTTTTTCGCTATCTGTCACAGCCCATTCTAAACAAGTTGAGACATGCCTAGGTGTACCATAGCAAAGAACTCGCTGATACCATGCCGAGCACCTTGGGCAATGAATACACTTCCAGTGGAATCAGTTATTTTACAGTCCTACTCAGGGCCAAAGGATTTGAAGAGATTTCATTGGCAGCGTGACTTGAACATTGCTGTGTTGTAATCTCAGTGACAGGTTTGGTTTCTTTCAGCAACCAGTGATCACTCAGGATACCAATGCACAATTCTCATCCATGGCCTCCGGGGAAAAGTACACTTAGCTGAAACTTAGGAATTGGTTGTCATACCACATTTCCCATGGCCTAAACCTAAATTTAGAGAATGGTCCAAGGGCAAGATGATGGGGTGCTTGAACTGCTCGATAGCTCTGTAGTTAAGGTACCTGTCTGCAGAGCCAGAGGTTGGGAGTTCAGTTCCACACTGTGCCTCCTAGAGAGGGGCTGGACCTATGGTCCATAGGAGGTCCTCTCCAGCTCTGGAGTTCTAACATTATGATGCTGCTGTAGCACATAGATGCACACAACAAGGGTATTGGCAGACATCTGTTTTTTTAGCGAGAGGCAGTGCAAATGTCCAGCAGGGTTCCCCTTTATGATCCTGCATGATAGTAGACTTTCCACAGGGGGAGCGGCAGTCATTGGCATCCTCTGGCACGGGGTCCCTTCCAGTTTAAGAAAGTAAGCCAAGACATGTAGATCAAGAAGGTGAAAAAAAGAAACACAGGTTGTGAGTCAGATCCAACTAAGTCTAGGAAAAGCCCATGAGGCTGGCAGGTGTAAAGGATCTGTACACCTTCCAGGAGTGGCACATTCAGAATAGCCAGAAAAAATTCTGAATGAGCCTAAAGAATGGAAATGCCAGGGCATATAAGGTTAGTAGTACTGGAGGTTGCATGGGTAAACAAATCATTGCACTCTGATGAAATTCACAGGAACAGAAAGTCAGTGTAAACACAGAGTGTTGGGAAATGTAGCAATGCGGAATTTAAATAGCAAGCAACTGGGGGTGAAATAGTCAGAGAGATTGCTCGGTGAGAATTAGAAGAGATAGCCATATTAGTCTGTGCATACATGTCAAGCAAAAGCAAAATAAACATTATAAAAAAAGGCAAAAATGTTGTGACACCTTAGGGACTAATGCCTATATTTTATTGTGACCTTTCAGGCACTGAAGAAATGGACTTGTCCACAAAAGCTCACATTAAAACACAACAGCCAGTCTTTAAGCTGCCACAACATTTTTATTTTTCATTTTTCTAGGTGAGATTGCACATCTCGGCCTCCTATGGATTTCTCTAAGGATTGCTATTGATAACCTGTGTGGGGGCTGGCTGGCTGGGTTACACTCAGGCATTCTCTGGTTTGTAAATATTGCTGGCTAATCCTTCCAATCCAAACTGCTGTGAGAACAATGTTAATTTAATGACCTAGAAAATACTTTAAGTTTGAAACATGAATAGCAGGAGTTAATATCCCAGATTCTAAGAGTTAACTCTAACTAATGAATGTTCTGACTTAGGTTTTCAAAATGGCATACCTAAACATAGAAGCCAACTCCAAGGTTTCTGGACCTAATTAGAGATTATATTTTGTTTGTTTGTTTTATGTTGACCTGAAATGAATCTATTTCTTGGAAAAATACTTGTTTGTTTTTCCCTTTAGTTCACCATGAGCATTCTGAATAATTTTTCCTATTGTATAACTGCAAGCATACCTTTCTAACCTGCTGCACTCTGCTAACATAAATGCAACAAATTCTTTCATGGAAGGCTGGACCCAAACTTGATGGGACAAAAGGAAGGAGGGAAAACAGCTGCTAAGACTGGAGTCTTTCCCAGCTGCTGGTGATTCTTTATCTGGAGATGCCACCATGTGCAAGGCACTGATCCTCCACTAGATCATCCTTTAGGCTTGATTTAGGCTTAGACCTACTGGGATCTGCCACACGTTAACTAAGCTGCCACCAACCATTCCCTATAAGAAGTCACACAGACCAGGGATGGATTTTCAACAAATAAAAGAATAAGGTTTATTAAATACAACACACAGGGAAAATAAAATTATCAGGTGAATAAGATATAGTAACGTGGCTTAGTTTCACTCATACATACACACAGTTTGGTTCACACAGAACCCTTAACTTGAAGCACAGACCCTGAACCTATCAGTTCTGGCTAACCATTCAGACACCTGAACCTATCAGGTTGGTACTGACACACAGTAGTACCCTGTCTGACACACAGACTCCCACACCAGCTTCTTCTTCCCAGCTGCTGCTTCTTCACATCCCAGCGTCTGCTAAAACTTCACCACACAGGCTTCACATATATATACAGTACAGCCCCTCCTCCTGATGTCCCGCCTTCCACTCCCCATAGGATGGAACTTTCCCTCCAAACCCATGACAGACAGGTAACATCAGTGCTGTATGTAACACCTCCCCTCTTTATAAGTTGTTTTGTAGGGGGAAAGCTAAGGTGCTTTTTCCCAAAAAACAACCTGGATAAAACACACAACAACAGTTATACATACCATATCATACTTACTTATACTTACATTCTAAGTTAACCATAGCAATTAGGCATTTAAACATTTACCATATACATTACATCAATTTACCTTTATTCATACAAACCAAATTCAAAAACCAGGTACATTTAACTTTTTGTCATCAATATATATATATAGTCCATGTTTCTTTCGCCGTCTTCAATCTTCAGGTCTTCTTGACAAGGCGTCAGCAACACAGTTCACTGACCCTCTGACCACCTTCACTTCAAAGTCATAGTCCTGTAGATTTAAAGCCCACCTCATAAGTTTGCTATTGTGGGTTTTCATTGTCTTTAACCATTGCAGTGGTGAATGGTCAGTGCACAGAACAAAATGTCTTCCCCAGATGTAAGGCTTGGCCTTCTGGATCGCGTAGACTATGGCCAAACACTCCTTCTCCACGGTTGCCAAATGTCTCTCACCTTTTTGAAGTTTCCTACTCAGGTAGGACACTGGATGCTGGTCACCATTCTCATCCTCCTGGCACAGAACTGCTCCTACCCCGCTGTTAGACGCATCGGTGTAGATGATGAACTCCCGGTCGAAGTCTGGAGCACGCAGCACTGGATAGTTGATTAGCGCCTGCTTCAACCTCTGGAACGCCTCCTCACAGTCGCTGGCCCACGGGATGCGGTCATCAGCCTTCTTCCTCGTCAGATCGGTCAGCGGAGCCGCAATCTCGCTAAACCTCGGGATGAACTTTCTGTAGTAGTCCACCAACCCAAGAAATGATTTAACTTTTTTCTTGGTGTTGGGTCTAGGCCAATCACGAACTGCTTCTATTTTGGCCTCTAGGGGTTTTATCACTCCTCCCCCTACCATGTGACCCAAGTATTTTATTTCTGGGCTACCCAGCTGCAGTTTGTTCTTTTTGTAGAGCCTAGGCCAAAGCACTTCCTCCCCTGGATTAAAGTGCCTCTCCCTGCCTTCCTGGTCATCCCAAGCTTTCTTTCTGACCTTTTGAGCTTGCAGGGTCTCTGCTGCTAGCTCTAGGTTTCTCTTTAGGTTATTCCTCAAAGAGTCTATGTATGTCACAACGTCTTGTGGGTCATCCTGGGTGATCTGCTCCCAATTTTGTTTGATCAAATCAAGGGGCCCTTTCACCCTTCTCCCAAATAAAAGTTCAAAGGGACTGAACCCGGTACTGGCTTGTGGCACTGATCGATAAGCAAACAAAAGGGATTGCAGCTTCTGGTCCCAATTGTTTGGATTCTCTGCCAAGTAAGCCCTAATCATGCGCATTAGAGTCCCATTGAACTTCTCAGTTAACCCATTACTTTCAGGATGATAGGCAGTAGTTTCCTTGTGCTTAATTCCACAGATTTGCCATAAGCGTTTCATGAGCTTTGATGTGAACGATGCGCCCAAATCTGTGATTATTTCTGAGGCAAATCCCATCCTGGACATATACCCCACCAAGGCATCTGCCACTGTGTTAGTTTCAATGTTAGTCAAGGGTATGGCTTCAGGGTACCTCGTGGCATGGTCCACAATGGTGAGAATGAACCTGTTCCCCCTCTTTGTGGCCTTGGGCAAAGGTCCCACAATATCCACCCCTATGCATTTGAACGGAGTGTCAATCACAGGCAAAGGGCACAACTTTGCTTTGGTCCTGTCGCGGCTATTCCCCTGCCTTTGACACACATCACATTGTTTACAGAACTCCCTGATCTGCTTCCCTATGTCAGGCCAGTAGAAATTCTGTGTGATTCTCTGCTGTGTTTTGTTCACCCCTAAGTGCGCAGCAAACATGTCAGAGTGCCCCCTTTGTAAGATCATGGGGCGATACTTTTCAGGCACCACTAGCTGACTTCTGATTCCATCTCCCCCTTTTGAGGTATTCCTCAGGGTCTCTCTATACAAAATCCCCTTTTTCTCTAGAAATCTCACTGGGGTTTCAGGTGTTAGCTGGGCGTCAGTCACCTGTTCAAAACACTTTTGGAGAGTGGCGTCTGCCTTTTGCTCTTGTCCAAATCTGCTGTCTGTGGTTAAGGTTTCCACCACAGCTTCTGAACTCCCCCCTGCTTCCGTCTCGGGCTCATCATTACCCCCCTGAACTGTCCCCGTGGTGGCTTGTGAGCGTGTAATCACTAGCACCCTTTTCACATGTTCAGCCAGGTCATTTCCCACGAGCACGGCTGCTGGCAGAGTCGATGAAATTGCTAGCCGCCAAGCTCCCCTCCAGCCTTGAAAGTTCATCGGTACCTCCGCTACTGGCAGAGAGATCACCTGCCCCTCAATCCCTGCCACCTTCATGCTCTCATTTGGGATTACATACTCCCTAGGAATAATATCTGGATGGCACAGGGTCACCTGGGAACAAGTGTCCCGCAGCCCCCGATACTGGCGGTCAAGTATTCCTACGTCCACCCCTGCTGTTTCAAACAACTGAGAATCTGTTCTCACCAACAGGCAGCGCCTGACCTCTACAAGAGGACCATTTTCCTCAGCCTGATCAGCAGATGTAGCTGTTCCAGATTGAGTAGCCATGGCAACAGGCTCCCTCAGTGACAATGAGCCTTGCTCTTTCTGGACACAGAACACAGCTTTTGGCTTGGTTCCACTCGATTCCTGAGGCACAATTCCTTTTAGCTGCTTTAATTTCTCACACTCTGAGATTAGATGGCCCTTTCCCTGACAGAAATAACATTTTCTGGTGTATTTTGAATCTCTCTCATCTTGTTTTGGTTTTCCCTCCAAAATCTGAGGTCTTGGTTTCATGTCTGAGGGCTTCCCTTCACCATGGGCCCCTCCCCCTTGCTGGTTTTTCCCTGGTCCCTGAGAGTACTTGCTGTAGGTTTCTTTAGGTTTCCCCATAGCTTTCCCCTCACCCAAGGGCTTTCTTATTTGGGAAATAAAATCTGCAATCTCGGCGGCTTCTGCCACAGATTTTGGTTTCCTTTCCCTCACCTGGAATTTCAGTTCCCCATGCAGGACTGAATAGAACTGTTCCAGCGCTATCAAGTCTTTAAGCTGCTGAAAGGTCTCTGTCCCCTCCTGAGATAGCCATTTCTCAAGCAGCCTCACCAATTGGGCCCCCACTTGGGTAAAAGTCTGCTCTGGTTTCTTTGTGAGGGACCTGAATCTTTGCCTCAGCTGTTCCGCATTTATCCCATGTCTTGCAAACACCAGTTTTTTAAACTCTGCAAAATCTTTCATCAGTTCCTCAGGCATCTCGGCATAGACTTCGGCCAGGCTACCACTGATTAAAGATCGCATGATGGTCATCTTCTCAGTTTCCCTCACTGAGAAGTCCACAAACGCTCTTTCCACTAAGGAAAAGAACACCTCAGGACAATCTCCCTTGTGGTACACAGGGAATTTCTTCAGGTCAGCTTTAGACAATTGGCCTCCCTCAGAATCCCTATTGTTATTATTGTTCTGGTTCATCATTTCCAATTTTCTTAATTCAAACGCCATTTTCTCTCTCTCCAATGCCAATTCAAATTGTCTCTGTTTCTCCCTTTCCTCCCTTCTTTCTCTCTCTAATCTTTCCTCCATTTCCCTCACCCTCAGTTCATGCTGTTGGGCTAGGAGTATTTTTCTGAGTTCTGGGTTCTGCTCTCCTGTGCTGTCACCCTGCACTGAGCCAAATTCATCCTCAGAACCTTGGTCTACCTGGGGGTCTTTCACTTCACCCATTTCTGCCATTTGGCTTCGAGTCAAGGGCATAATCCCCCCTCAGAACAGGCTGCTTTAAAAAGTCAAGCCTCAAAATAAAACGACCACTTTTTTTTTCTTCTTTTGCCTCAGAACCAGCTTTCTATAGATTGCTGCTGTTCTTCAGCACTTCACTTGCAACAGTTGCGAGCCAGCGTCTACCCCCCTCTGCTAGGCCTCTCAGCAGGCAGGCTAGATCACTGCTACTTTACAATTTTGCCTCAGCTTTTTTCCCGCCAAAACCAGGCTGCCTCAGAGCACCCTAATCTAGTCTCCCCAGTTGGCACGTTCTTCCACTAGCGCACCTCCCCGTGAGGTACACCTAGAAGATTACCTACGCGCCTCAGATTGTCCCTGACTAGACCCCCTTTGCTCTGGGCACACTTGCCAAGGCTTTGCTGGACCGCTGGACAACTGGACCAGTCGTATCCCACACGCTGGACACCAATCAATGTGACAAACCCAGACCTACTGGGATCTGCCACACTTTAACTAAGCTGCCACCAACCATTCCCTATAAGAAGTCACACAGACCAGGGATGGATTTTCAACAAATAAAAGAATAAGGTTTATTAAATACAACACACAGGGAAAATAAAATTATCAGGTGAATAAGATATAGTAACGTGGCTTAGTTTCACTCATACATACACACAGTTTGGTTCACACAGAACCCTTAACTTGAAGCACAGACCCTGAACCTATCAGTTCTGGCTAACCATACAGACACCTGAACCTATCAGGTTGGTACTGACACACAGTAGTACCCTGTCTGACACACAGACTCCCACACCAGCTTCTTCTTCCCAGCTGCTGCTTCTTCACATCCCAGCGTCTGCTAAAACTTCACCACACAGGCTTCACATATATATACAGTACAGCCCCTCCTCCTGATGTCCCGCCTTCCACTCCCCATAGGATGGAACTTTCCCTCCAAACCCATGACAGACAGGTAACATCAGTGCTGTATGTAACAGCCACCATGTGCAAGGCACTGATCCTCCACTAGATCATCCTTTAGGCTTGATTTCTGAAACAGACAGAAAGATATTCAGGCTGGAGCCTTCTGACAAAGACCTAATGATCCAGAAAGTGACCACATTTTAAAAAATAAGCACACCTACTTCAAATGTTGCTTACTAATAATAATCGTATGTTGTCAAGTCAATTGACATGGTGATCCTTTTCAGGGTTTTCCATGTAGAAAATACTCAGAAGTGTTTTACCACTCAATTTTTCTAGAGGTGCTCTGGAACAGAGCAGCTTGCCCACGGCCACACAGGCTGGTTCTCCTCACAGGTGGGGAATCAAACTCTCAAACTCTGATAATTAAACCAGCCAGCTAAAACCTTCCCAGCTCTCCACAAATTGCAGCTTTTAAAAAAGTTGCTGTCATTGAGGTGAGATTGCTTGACATGGGGCATTTTTTTTTTGCCTTGCGGTTTTTAAACCCAGTCCCTACTGGCTTTCACCATCTTGTTTTGCTGTTGCTGTTCACATCAATAGGATAAACAGCCCCATTGTGAGAGTCCACACCGCACTTCTCAAATCACCTCGATTTCCCCCAGAATCACAGCCCTGTCCTCCACATCTTCTCCTTCTCTTTTGTCATTCTCCCATCTCCCCATCAGCAGCTATTTTGAGAACAATGAATCTTGTCCCCAGGACAGCAGTGCACACCTGAAGTTTTATATCTGTTGCAACTGCATTAAGAAATGAAATGAGCTAACCCCTGGAATAAAGCAACCAGATCAAAGCAAGCGAGGGTGCCTCATTGCTGAAACAACTATGTGATACAGTGCTAATCTAATAAAAAAATGTATTGAGGTGGTCGACATCAGCCCTGTTCTTGAAAGGAGAATAATTTGTAGTAGCTCCCCTAAGTTCAATACTGTGAGACACACCCCAAATACCAATTTAGAGTGAAAAAGGTGATCTCACATGCAAGGAAAGGGGGAAAACATGCTTCATAAATCAATCCAGAATAAACCACCCCATGCTACCAGTTCTATAGCTACAGCTAATTCTAGTATTGTGATTAGCTAGCTGCTTCTGAGCTCTGGTGAGCATGTCTAACATGATAATGTGTGTATCATCTGGCAGTGGCTTCCAGGATCCACCGTAGTGCAGACTCAGGTTTCAAAACCTGAGGTCTAAACAGCCCCTTTATAACCAACTAATGTGCGAGTCCCTGGCCCAAGTTCTCCCAGCCATGAAGACAGCGAGAAACTTGACTGTCTCAAATTTGGCCACCCAGATCTCCAGCCACTCCCTCCTTGTCGACTGTTGGTCCGGGTGTGTTCCCAGTGCATCTTTTCCTCCAAGCACTGTAATCGCACAATCCGCAGTGCTGGGAGTTCAGATGAGCGATAATTACCTGCTATTGCTCTGGGACTTTCCAAAATACCTGTTTAGTTCGCACTAACCGCCAGTGTGACCAAATGTCCACCACAAAAAATGCCAGCGCACCTTTTCCAGTGTGGGATAGGTGAAAAATCCCTGCCTCCAAAAGCCAATCAGGAAACAGGTCAAAAGTTCCTATCTGGCCCCAAAGGCGACCAGATAAACTCACACTAGAATATAGGGCAGGCGGGTGGGATGCCAGCAAGAAAGAGGAAGAGAAGAGGGGGGAACCGTCCTTAAATAACCTATTGTTCCCCCCTCTTCTTGAATCTGCTTGCGCGAGGTTGCGAGATCTCACGTCCTCCAGGGAAGATGGCAAAGGTAAGCCACGCTGCTGAAGCCCAGCTCAGCAGCGGCTTAATCATATGTTTCCCAGACCTACTGACTACTAAAGGGATTGAACCTGGTCCATTAAACATGCAGGTGGTGTTTAGTGAGAATATTGTTATATTGACCCATGCACTTTTAAAAGGGCATCACTTGAAATCTGTTGCAATTGGATTTTGTGTGGCTTACAGCTCACCAGGTTTCAGGAAAGTCTGTGAGAATAGACTGCCTGGCTTTATAGGTAATAACCAGCACTTTGAACTGGGTCCCAAAACAGACTGGCAGCCAGTGAAGCTGTTGCAATAAGGCAGTTACATGCTCCCTGTAACCAATGCCAGTCAACAATCTAGCTGTAGCATTTTGAACCAGCTGAATTTTCTGAACACTCTTCAGAAGGCAGCCTCACATAGAGTGCAATACAATATTCAAAACCAGCTTTAACTGAGCAAATGCACTTTTGACCACTGCTGAGAACTGTGCATGCAAGCTCAGGATTATGCCCAGGAATACACCCAAGCTGAAGACCTGTTTTTTTCAGGGAGAGTGTAACAGGCTATCCCATGATTTGCCCTGTGGCTGACCAGGAGCATTTCTGTCTTGTCTGGATCAAGTTTCGGTTAATTATCCCTCATCCAATCTATCACTGCCAACAGACATTGGTCTAAGATTGAAATCTTTTGATAAAAGAGATTTGTGTTGCCTTTTCTACTTTGTTTATATTAAATGTTCATGCAAGAACCAATGCTGAGCACTCCTTACAGGGGACCGTTTATTTTGATGGGAGAAGTATCTGCTTAATACTGATAAGTGCCAGTAGATGGCAATCTTTACTGTGAATAAACATCTCCGTAGAAGAAGTATTGACTCAAATATATTCTGTTTTCTGAAGGAGAAAAGATTCTCCTGCCAAAGCATCTCAGTTACATCAAAAGGCTTTAACTATGGGGCAAAATGTTTGGCACTAATTCCTCAAGTAATTAGGTTAATGCTATGGTGCCTTTTAAAGAGACTCAGAGAATTATTTTATGTGTCAGTCAGTCTAAATCCAAAGTGATCGGCAGTTTATTTTAATTTTTCTAGATGTTAAATATTTTTTTCCAAGAGTCTCTGTCAAAGCAGGTCACAGCTAAGTGATCTTAATTGGTTGAGAACGGGAAAGAACTTGTGTGGTTCTTATCCTGTATTCAAAGCTGCCAAGACCCAGCGCCCAACGTCACTGCAGGTTTCTGTTTCCTCCCTCCCCGTACTCTTTACACTCCCTTCTGACCGTGTTAATTGGGACAATATTCTTATTCAGAAGAAACAGATGTTTGTAGCTCAAACATGAGGAAGTCCATGTGTCTGTGCTCAGCATGCTCTTACCCCCTAGCATGGGTTACTCACACTGCAGGTCACAGCACACAGGAAAAGCAGCGTCTGTGGAATTAGATGTTTGCTCCCCTATGTGAAAAGGCCAGACACTAGCAAACCCTTTCAGTTCTTTTTTACATTTCCATGAACAAATCTAGCTCAGCCAGTCAGGAAAAGGAAGTTATGTGTCGCCAATAACAAGCTGCTGTCCACCATCACCCCGCCCACAGGATCCTGGGAACCAGGTCTTTAATACATGTTGATATTCCTTGGACTCATTCACACATGCATCTCTTGATTACTCAGGCACTTGAGAGCTGAATGCATGAATAGTTTCCATGGAAAGCATTAGCTTTGAGATTACATTGGATATAACAGTGAAGCTTATGATAATGGTTCATGCCCATATGCTAGGGATCACTTTGTGTGACTTTAACACACAGGCTTCTGTTTTAATGGGATCTAAACCCTCATGTTTGGAATGATAATTGTTTGAAAGTACTGTTATCGTCTCTCTCCACCTGATGCCCCCCCTTTTCACTTTAGACTGGGCAAAAAGCAGTGCAGACTGAAGCTTCTGTCCATCTCATAATGTACTTCCAGCCCTCTCCACTTGTGTTTTCATGTTATTATGCATTTTATAAAATACTTTAATGTTTTTAAGAGATTTCTTTCTCTGTAGCCACAAGAGAGGTACTATTTCAATATGCACCCATTATCAGCTTTCTAACATACGTAACCACTCTGAGGACATTTTAATCCATTTCAGTGGCTGAAATCCTATTGCATACTTCTTTCCCATTCTCTAAATTAAGAAATCTCCATAAGGCCTTACCTGTTGCATGCTGCGTTTGTGTACCTGTGCAACAGGATTTCAGCCAATAACTGGTAGCAACTTGAGCTTCCTAATGTTTGCCATATCCAGGGCTCAAACTCCTAGGTGCATGTTTAAGTGAACCCAAAGCAAGGAAACAAAGTCTCCATTTTGGAACTGAATGGGAGCACCGTTACTAGCTGTTTTGGTGTGTGAGGTTTCATTACCCGATTGGTCAAGCTTGGGTCATGTGAGATTGATGCATTATTGAAGAGAATGGAGGGGTGGGGAAGAGCACTTAGGTCTGAGTGCATGAAAGCTGTACTGGTTCCACACTGAGCTCATCTGTCTTATGTAACCTTCTACCCAGGGAGGAGTGGTTGGAGATGGTATATATGCCCTCAAGGCAGGTGGACTTGCAGCAAATCTCCGTGCCTGCTACATGTTGTTACCCTGAGTCAAAGCCCCATTTGGCCCACCCTTAGGGCTTTACTGAGTGGTAGGTAGCAGGGTTGAGAGCTGCATAATTTGCAGGTCGCTTTGTAGCCACTGGTGCTTCTTCCGGACTTCTGTCTTCCCGGGTGCCTGGATCCGGCTCTGTGCTTTGTCTATGAATTTCTTAACACAATTTGAAATGGATTATTCAAATGTATTAAATCTGTTTAAACTAATAAACTATCTCCTCTGCATTTTCTTTACTTCTTCCTTTCCAAAGAGAAAAATACAGTAATAAACATTTGCCTCCACAAACATCCTACCACTCAACAAAGCTCAATGCATGAAGCGAAAAATGCAGTCAGATCCCACACAATGCTATATGCACAGCAGTAAGCTGAACTGTCTCTGCCCACTGGTCTTCCAATCTGAGGTATATGGAGGGAGAAAAGAAGTGAGGAGGAGAAGAAAGAGGAGAGGAAAATAAGTGGGCAAGGGCACTATTGAAAGTGCACCACTGAATTCTTGTGGCAGCTGTAAGAAAGCAGGGTTTCCCCCCTTTAATTTATTGAGTCAACAGTAGGGTTGCAGACCACATTTAAAGGCCACCCAAATTAAATTACTGGAATTAAAATTTCAGGGCCATTTATAATTAATCCAGGGGATTACGTGCATCTTTTAGGCCCTACTGTGCAATTGTGTTTGCTTTCATTCTGCATAAATAGCTTGAGCAATTACCATTTTGAAGCAGAACACCGAGCTGCCCAGGAATGAGGCAATGCTTTTTATATATACTGAGAGAAGATAAATATGCAAAAACATGCACTGTTTTAAGCACTAAATAGGAGGTCTCCAGGGCAAGGGACGGCCTGCAACACTTTGTTGCAGATCTCATTTATTCCTATCCATTTCTGACTCCTGAGAGTAACCCATTAATCTCTGATTTTCTTTCCTAGAGTCACTTTGCATGAAAGATGGCCCCAGGTGCCTGTCAAACCCTTGCCAAAAGGACTCTGAGTGTGGTGGTGATGACGATGCTGCTGCAGCAGCAGCAAAAGGTGGCGGTTGCCATTGTCCTGACTCGTCACAACACTGTGTGCAAACAGGCTACGACCCTTGCTCCTCCAGCCCTTGTCTCCACAATGCTACCTGTTCAAGTGCTGCAGGAAACCTCAGCTTTACTTGCAACTGCCCCTTGGGGTACACTGGAACTACCTGCGAAATGGCTGCCAGCTCATGTGACTGGCATTTCTGCAGGCATGGAGGCACTTGCCAGGATCAGCCCGGTGGCCTTGCCTGCCTCTGTGCTGAAGGATACACGGGTACATACTGTGAAACTGATATCGACGAATGCCTTTCCAGCCCTTGCCACAACGGAGCAGTCTGCAGAGACAACCTCAGCGGGTACTCCTGCTACTGTGTCCCAGGCTACCAAGGAAAGCACTGTCACCTGGAAGTGGATGAATGTGTTTCGGACCCTTGTCTGAATGGTGGCACATGCCTGAACATGATAGGGAAGTATGAGTGCATTTGCCCTCTGGAGTACACAGGTAAGAATCTATGAAAATGTTCACAATGTTCCCAATGATACAAAAAAAGCAGTCTGGATTTTGTAAACACACTGGCTTCTTCCTGGCTGCTAGCTGAAGTAGCTGAATGTTTCTGGCTGATACTGGAAGCACCCCTCCTTCCCAAACCCAACACTGATTCATATGTGTGAATGCTCAAGGGAATTCCTCATATTCAGTGTTCTGTCCAGTGTCAACTTCAAATGGGGGCTAACAAATTTGGAATTGGAGGGGTTGCAGTGGGTGTGAATGTGTGCTATGTGTGCATCCACAGTACTCACTGCTTCATGACTTTTGTGCATTCTCTTTGCTCTTCTCCATGTTTTGGACACACCACACCATCCTTCACCCAGTGAGTAAATAGCCATCCCTACCCCTTCTTTTAGAAGCAGGCGAGTATCTCTCACTATCTATTTGGGACATTGACTATCATTTCTAGGCCAAGTGTCCCCACTCTGCTTCATGGATCATATCTACAAGAGGAGCATCCTTATATTGCTGCTCTGGAGAAGTAAAATAATTCCCCTTTTAAGCATGTTTTAACTCCCCCAACAGCCATTTGAAAAGAATTAAAGTGTTAATATCCACAGCTAACCCAAGGAAGACATAACACTGTCTAGTTGTTCTTCCTAACTTTTCACCAGTCTCTGTGGCCAGCATCTTCAGAGGACAGCACTCTGTGCTCTGGTGCAGTTTGTTTGGGAGTTGAGTATTTATGGCTGTGAAATCAGCTTTTGTCCTTTTCAGGAGATAGGTGATTATGGTGATCAGTGTGTTTTTGTTGTGGGTGTATTGTTGTGATAAGGAGGAGAGATTATCTGTCACTGTGATTGATGGTTGTCGTTAGATGGTCTTTTGTGTGTAGTGATCACTGGTCCTTGTGGCTGGGTAGAGTTCTACCAACCCCCCCCCCCAAAAAAAAAACCCCACAACAACCATTAAATCCTGGCTGTGAAAGCCTTTGCGAATACATAACACTATCTGTTTGAAGAAAAGGGAAAAATGTAATGATAGTAAAATAATGTATTTGACTGGGTAAAGTTTCACAAAGTGGTGAGTAAGACTTTATGTTAGTATAGATGGACACCAGTGGAAAACTGGGGATGAGATATGCAAAAAGGTATAGCCTGTAGCTTATTTCAGAAGCCAATCTGCTTAATAGCAATAAAGAGACAGAAAACAGACAGGTAACAGCTGTGAGGGAATTTTGATGGGAAACTGCTTTTAAACTCCTATCTGGGGCCCCCTGTAGTTATTTTTCCTTCACAGTAAAACTGGCCAGCCTAGGGTGGGATCATACAGGTGTATAGCTCACATTTTGTACTGCTTGAGACACAGTTCAGAAGGAATATTTTCCGATCTACAAGCAATAGCACTCCAGCCTAATCTGTGTCAAAGCTGGATATTTTTTATCCAGCAGTAAGGCTACTACTTTTTGGTAGCAATTCCCCTATGGGTTGAAAAGTCACTTTAGGGGAGATGACTACCAACAAAGTGACCCTTTCCAGTGCACTCAGATGCACATCTTTCCCACGGTCTCATTGCACCCTTAAACTTAGTAACCAGAAAACATGTCAAATGTAATATTTAAATTCAGCTTCTAATTCAGTAGAAAAAGTTCATGCAGATTATTCAAGCCCAAAGTTTAAATGATATACAAGCTAAAATAACTGTGTACAGCTCGTAGTTACAGTAGCTGTCCAAAGCTGTTCAATAAATAACACGATAACAAAATGGTAAATAATGCTTATTTGTAGTAGGCTAAAACAGTAGTTTTTACAAACACTGATGAGAGTCTGTCTCTGTCATCAGTGCTCTTTTCTTCCCTAAGAAACAGGTTTAATTTCAGCTAAAGCTCATCAGGATTTAAAACCAAAATTGGACTAGAATGTCATGGCTCAGCTACAAAAACATGTAACTAAGAAAAACTGAGAGTGGACTGGGTAGCATAACATGACTTCCTTGCCACCCAGTTCCATGATCTGCCCTGCTGGAAAATCTGCATGTGGAACTGGGCACAATGAACATTCTACTACAGTCTAAGGATTTTCTCAGCTAGCTTAGGATACCCCAGTAGTGGCTCAGGATTTGATCCTGATGCCAAAGAAGGGATTTGGAAAGTTAAGGCCATTCATAACCAGTAAGATGGCAGTCTAGATGGATGAGCTGCATCTGCCCCCTGTCCTGTTGTTTAGGCTCTCCAGATCCCTATAAGCCTCAGAAATAGGCGGGGGAGGGGATCAAGGTGAGGCTAAACCTGAGGCACCCAAGAGCAGCAGTTTTCCAGGAGGGGCACTACAGGACCCTCACGTCCCGACCACCACATGCACACATACCCCCCCCAAAAAAAAAATCAAAATGGCCAGAACTTCGGTTTTGATTCCTTCTCTCCATTTTGGACTGTTTGGAACCATTTTTGAGCTTGATGCATCTTAAGGAAGAATACTGGGAGTAAAAATCTGGCCTTTGGTTGTACCAGAATTGACCACTTCTAACCTGGAGCATCATCCTGCCATTGTGAAGTTAGGGGTAGCTTCAACATGTCATTGCAGTCATCCTTTTAAAAGGCAGATTCTTGAGTCCTGGCCCAGGGGACTATGTCTGAGTCCCTGGGATGGTGGGTTTTGTTTGTTTGCTTGCTTGTATCAATTAGTTTCTCACATAACAAGTTGGTGGCAAGGAACTCTTCCATCATGCCCCAAAGACCTGGAACAACGACTATTTGGGCAGGGACACTCTAAGTGCTTCTTGCACTTGCTTGTGTAACAGGCCACAAACAGACAGAATGGAACAACTGAAGTTTTGATGGGAAAGCCCTACCAAGCTTCTGGCACACTGATACAAGTGTGAAAGGCAAGTGACAGAGATTAGGCATTCAGCCCTTGCACAGTGCAAAATATGGTACAGTACTTGTTTGCAAGTAATTATAGTCTCACACAGCTTGGTCTCAGGTTTATTTGCACAATAGTTAACTTAGAGAAATGGTGCTGGTGCTAAGAACTGCACAGTGCACTGCAGTCATGGTTGAGTAGCTGACAGTCAAAGCTAAGGTTTGAGACTGTCACTGAAAGTAGGAGGCTAAAGCTCTTCCCAGGCAGCGATTCGATGGTGAAGAACAGCAGGGACCACTTTCTGGAGTTCTTCCAATGATTCAAAACAACCGGCTGGGAAGAATGTTGACTGAACAAGAGGGATGGGGACTCAAATTGCATGACTCGCTGTCAAGTCAGACTTAAGTCGCACCAGTGACTCAAGTTGGACTCGACTGCGGTGTGGTTTTTTTTTCAATGTCTTGGTCTCGACCCACAATTCAGAATCCACCCACCCCTCCTTTTTTCTGGGGGAAAGAGCTTGTTTTGAATAGATACTTGGACCTGGGGTTTGGGACCAAAGACTCAGAATTAGATTTGGGACTTGGACCCACCGACTTGCCAACATCCCCTACTTAACAATGAAAAAGGAGGGATGGAATATACATTACAGCACTCCTGAGAGCATTCAAGTCGTTTACAGCCAACAAACTTAGTGATCTTATGAAGTCTGTTCAGAAATAGGGTGGGACATTCTGAGAAAGTGGCCAAATTTTACTGGTGTTTGTGTGAGATATGAATAACTTGCTGGGGCTAATTGCAAGTAATTTGCAAGGTGTAGGGGTACATCTTGGTTGTGTACCTGGTCACATTTCTGGCTGCACAGCCAAGATGTACACCTAATAAATTAGCTGCAAGTAGCAATGGCAAATTATACAAACCTTATGTAACCACCAATATGATTCTACCCAGTGATTCCTTTTTTAAACAATAAAGTCATTTTTTCAGAATTAACTGCTGCTCTAACTCTGGCTCCACTCATGATTTTGTGGAAACCATACAAAAACTTTTTTTCTAGAGGAAGTCTTGGTTAAAATGTGGGCTTCAAAAACTTGCTGGATGGAATCCTCCCCGCGATCATCGCAAAGCGAATTTTCCCCATAGGAACCATCGCTAAGCTATCTCTCTTGTGATGGCAAAAAGTCCATTGCAAAGTGATTTCATCGCTATACGGAGCGATCGCTAAGCAAGGCACCACTGTAGTTTTAAACTGATGTTGAGTCTGATGGTGTAAATTGTTTCTAATGCTGCTCGCATTCTTCACCATGTGCCAGTTGTGCAACTTAGTGTGTGGCTAGGAATGTGGGTGGCAACTCATTAATTACTGGCAATTTGCTACTACAATTTAAGTCATTACATCTATGCCAGCATAAATCCACAGCAAGATTACGACTAATGTATGTTGCAGGTTGTTCCTGACTTTGCTGATTAAGTGATATGTGACAAAGACAATGCCTCCTGGCTTTAAAACTTTCTGGTCTGAGTAATTCATTCAGTGTAGTAGATATATATTTTTTGGGCTTCCACATTGATCTCACATTCCTTTACTTTCTATTGAGAGGGTTTGTTGAATAACATGCTGGACTCTTTTGAAGCTCTTCTGTAGCTTCCACCAAACCCTCAGCCCTCTTTACCTGCTTTTACTTTCCTGGATCTCCATGCCCACATAGTTTTCTATTGATCTTCTTGACTTGCAGTATTGTATACAACTTTCCTTCTAACACTAGAACCACAGGAATCATTCTGCTTTCTTAGCTCACCTGTACTACCTACTGTTTCCACATAATGTAGTTTCAGCATCTCCACATTTTTCTGGGTCACCCTCTAGACACAATCCTAAAATGTTACTGATTATGTGGGAAAGCTCTCTAACCATTTAGTTGTAAGGCTGATGCTATTGAGAGTACCTGAATTTTCACAGACATACCCTTTAATATCTGTGTATCAGTATATCAAAGGTTCTAGCACTTTCTAGAAGGCTGATTGCCGAAGAATTGATGCTTTTGAATTGTGGTGCTGGAGGAGACTCTTGGGAGTCCCCTGGACTGCAAGGAGAACAAACCTATCCATTCTGAAGGAAATCAACCCCGAGTGCTCACTGGAAGGACAGATCCTGAAGCTGAGGCTCCAATACTTTGGCCATCTCATGAGAAGAGAAGACTCCCTGGAAAAGACCCTGATGTTGGGAAAGTGTGATGGCAAGAGGAGAAGGGGACAACAGAGGACAAGATGGTTGGACAGTGTCATCAAAGCGACCAACATGAATTTGACCCAACTCCGGGAGGCAGTGAAAGGCAGGAGGGCCTGGTGTGCTCTGTTCTATGGGGTCACGAAGTTGGACATGACTTAACAACTAAACAACAACAAGGACTTTCTAAGAGGCATTCCACACTGACTGAAAAGCATTTTTATTTATTTAAACAAAGGTATAAAGTCCATTACCCAGTTCTTCAAAAGCCTCATATTCCCTCTGAAAAAAGTCCCAGACATTTTGCAAGCACAGTAAATACTTCTACACATTTTTCAAATCACTTTTAGTTTTGTCTTTTTTTTTTTTTTTTGGTCACCAGAGTCGAATCAACTAATCATTACTGAATATACTTGGCTTTTGAATTTCACATGGAGTAAGCTAACGAAATCCTGAGGAAAAGAAAAAGCACAGCTGGAGATCAGCACAGTATGTTCTTGGTAATCCCATTTCACACAGTGGCTTTTCTCAGGCATGTGAAATCTCCCCATGAAATTTCCCATAATACTTTCATATCAAACATCATTTAAAATGACCTCCTCTTGTGTTCTAACCACATTTACTTAGAGGGAGAGGGAGAACACATTTACTTGACATTCAGGGAAACCTCTCTGCACATAAGCTCCATTAAAATTGGACCGACTTCCAGGTAAATAGCCGCTATCTGCCACAGAGTTTGATACAATTAAATCCACTAGAATCAAGAAGCTTTAAATGAATACATTTTGTTGCTGGGTGGTGGCCAGTTTGAGCGCCAAGTGATATTTCCTTAAATACCCTTGTAATGTTTAATAATTTGACAGAAACTATCCAGCTCTTTTGATGGGATGATTTGTTAATGGTAGTATTATAAAGGATAACAAGAAGAGTGACCTGAAATTGCTTAAGAGTTTTATCTGAACAATGTGGCTTGGATTCCTTCATTTTTCTGAATTTCTTGTGAAAATATTTGGATATTGTTTAAAAAAACCATGTGTTTCCTGTACATTATTGGTTAATGTCATCTGTTCTTATAGTTATTTATATTGTTATTTGCTGATTTGTTCTTTCTGTTTTTCGTATTCTATTCTTATCTCTGTTTGATGTTTTATCTATTGTGACCCATGGCAGAGTAGTGGTTTGGCACTAATGGAAGCAGTATACAAGCTAAACAAGCAAACAAACAAACAAACAAAACACACACACACACACACACACACACACACACACACACACACACACACACACACACACACACACACACACACACACACACACACACACACACACACACACACTGTCACACATAGCCAGATTTGACTGACAGTGTAATGTTTGGATGCTGTCCTATTTCCTTTGTGATCCTGGACTGGATGAGAGCACTTGTGTGATTATTATGGGAAGCCAGAACCAAGAATCTACAAAGCAAAACATCGACCAAAAACTGCAAAAAAAAAAAAAAATCATTTTAAAAATAAAAATTGCTGTCTAAGTGTTTCCCTGAAGAAATTTCTATTGCACAAGATTGCTGAGTCAGGCTTAAAATAAAACTTGAAGAATATTTAGTCTATTGAAATTTAGAAACAATTTATTCCCCTGATAAACTAAGTTTATTGAACAATATATAATGAGGTAAATGGACAAGCTGTGTAACACTGTTACACTATACAAAGATATGGTAGTTGCAAGTATTTTCGGAGAATGAGAATTTTTTTTTTAAAGAGGCTTAAATCGCCTTCCCACCCTCTTGGAACAAAACAAAACAAGAAGAAAACTCTACAGAGTGTAGAAGTATATGAAAAGTTAAAAGCAGATACTCTTCTGTTGACGGACATAGTCTTCATCTGAAACCCTGCCTTCAGTTAAGATACATCATGCACACACCAAATGTGATTTCAAACAAGACGTGTGTTGCCTTCCTGCTACCCTGCTGGTACCAGTAGGTGTCTTGGCCCAGGCCAAGTGATGAGAGAAACTACAGAACAACAGGAAAGCCAGAGAGGAGTAAGAAGGAAAAGCCTATTAACTGCCAGCATGGCTGCTCTGAAATGATCACATTCAACCTAGACCTCCTGTTGTATGCAGGAAGCTGCATTTGTAACCTGTCCTGTTAGCCAAGCTCAAGGCTGTCACTCTAAGCACAGGAATGAAGTCCTTGATAGGTAAGGGGGACACACTCCCCTTTTGTCAGTGGTGGTGGTGGTGGGATGTAGTGAACCACATGAAAGTGAGGAAAGGAGGAAAAATATGAAGCATTTAGATAGGACTGGGGTTGCCCTCACCATAAAGAGACCCTGGGCACCATGTTCTCCTGCTTTCTCCAAGCTATCTCCCTCATTTTCTCTCCTTCCCCCTGTTATTTTGTCTTCTTGCTTTCTTTTTCATGATCCTTTTGCTTTGACATTGACGATTTTGACAACGATGATCATATAGCATTGGACATGTCATAGATGAAAACAGAAATAGCCGTGTGTACTTCTCACCCCAGTTCCCCCACCAAGGAGCAATGTGTGAGCTCTTTTCCCATTACAAAGTGCCAATGGCCTTGTTTTTGGTCCTTTGACTCTGGAACAGCTTATTTGGCATTGATTTTTGAAGGTCATTTCATAACCTGGATCTAATACTTCTCCTTAAAAACAATAGAAGAGAATATTTTAACTGGCTACTTATTATCATGTTTATGTGTATGCATTACATAGGATATCCAACCACTGAAACTCAGAGTTTACAGTCTACATAGATAACGGGAGGGAAAAGCTATAGTACACTACTACATTACACATTCGTATACATGAATTTGCCAGTAAAATATGCAAAATATTTATATGTAAATATATGTATTTTCTTCATTTAGAGCACAGTTATAAGCATGCTCATTCAGAAGAGGCCACTGCTTTCAAATGAGCTAGAAGGTGTGCTCAGGCTTAAAATATTTAATTCCACAAACCTAGGGAGAGATCTACTATGTAATATAGTGTGTGGGGAGCTTCTGTCAAATGTCTATATCCATTAATAATTACATGCTTCTAAAAGTGTCTCAAGACCTTCCCCCCAAAGTAAGCCTCAAACTGTTTTTTACTGGGAACAACGATCTGCTAATGAAAGCTGTCATAAATAGTGATTCATGATGTCCTATCTCCCTGGGGATTTCTTCAGGTTTTCTCAGAGGTGAAAATCCAGATGAATGCCAAACAATTGAAATGACCATACATTTTGCAAAATAAATATCCCTCCATGGCAGCTTCACCATGCTGATTTTCATTGCTACTAGATGACACATTCCTTGTTTCACGTGCAGTCGAAGTCAAAATGAGCCACTCAGGTAGTACTGGGTCAGCTTTTATCAAGAGGCATGACACTGCAATACGTTATGATTATGAACTCTTTCCAAACAGCTGCCCAGGTACTTAATGCATTCCTTTTCATGTAGTTGCTGCAACAAGGCTACTTCCATGTGGCTGGCATTGGCTATCATCATCTCACATCCCGTGCAGTAATATATCAGGACAGTAACAAAGTATGGGATCTAGTGTACCCAAGTGGAATCCAGTCTGTCCACAACACTATTGTGGAGAAATTCCTTGGGCACTACTGTATTTGGTGAGAAAGACGGGCACAAATTTATCAAATAGATTATGTCTAAATAATTACTGTAGTGTGGAATTGATCCTAAGTGCATCTGAAGCATGGGTATAGTCTTATTCGTTGTGAAAGGTCAAATTAGATGAGAGGGGAAATGCACATTTCATAGTATTTGCACCATTTTCTCCCCAGGCGTGCAATTTCTCCAAAGCACAATCAGACTTACAAATGAAGCCCAATACGCCATATCCCCCAATGAGCAATCGTGAAACTAAAACAAGCTAGTTTACACAACAGAGAGTAAGGCAGATACTAGATCAATTTTATCATTTCAGGGAGTTCTGCTTGAAATGATATGGCCACTGTTCCTTGCTATCTAACTTTGGGCCTACAATCTTCAAGAGTTTCTTTCAACTGCCCTTAACTTTCCAAATGTCTGTATAACGGAAAATTGTCTGCTCCAAAGAAGGAAGGAGGATTCTCCAGCCCTACTTCTATTGCTTTCCCACAGCACAGCCTCTAGAATAATCTTAGGCAGATAGAAGATCACCATGATGATGAAGAAGCCCACAAGAATAATCAGCAGTCTTTATCCAGATTCTGGAGATATGACACATTTCAAGTTCTCTTCCTCCTTCTGTCCCAGTTACTTCCCAATTAGGGAAACACAGCACAACACAGGAAGCTGAATTATTAGAGGCTAGAAGGGTTACAAGTTGAAACAGCAGAGGTAAGAGAGTCAGTCTTAAAATATAAACCCAAAGAGACTTCATATGTTGATGTATGGCTTCCAGCAGCTACAAGTAAAATAATAAGGGTAATAATTCCATAAAGGGGTGGTTTGCTGTTTCTGCGGTAGTAAAATACTGGATTTTAAAGTCTGCTTAAAGAAGTGATTTATCAGAGAGTATTTTGGAGGAGGGGGAAAATGCTTGCTGTTGTTGTTCTGGTTGTTGTTTGGTTTTCTGCAGTCTGCTATGAGATGTGTTAAATGCGTGAGCCAGAGGGAGTCTTGGATGAAACCCCCAAGGTGTCCCTGCCGGTAATAAAAATCCTCATTTACTCTGTCAAAGGGAGCTTGCCTATTGCTATTATCCCAGCCTGACACCATGAATCACAGTGGGAAATCATCCAGCCTCATCTCATTTCCCTGGGATGTTAAAAAGCTTATAACTTTTGATGTGTATGCCGAGGACTTGCAATAAATCAATAGCAGTAATGCTAACCAAATGCTCTCGTTACCGGCTCCAACTTGCTGCTTGCTCCATGAGCTCTCTAAGCTGCTATATGTGACTGGTATACTGCATGTTTCCCCTCCCCCCACGTCCTGGCCCAAAGAGCCAAAAAACGTCTCACATAATTCTCACACAAATGAAAGAAGCTTGTGTGTGCATGACAAACAGGAAGACGGAACATTTAAGGCAGTCGACAGAGAGAGGGTGGTGGAAGAGGAATCTGCATTTTTACAGCTGTGATAATGCACTGCAGATGTGTGATGTGTTTACAATGCATGTGCTGGGCAGCTGTTAAATAAAGGAGTATAAGTGATGCTGCATATGTTGACCATCAAGTGGACCATATCTCCATTATGTTAGTAGTCTAATCCCAAGAATGCATAAAGTTTGGGATGCTTGTGCAGACTGTGGCTTCTTGTACGCCTGATCTGGTGCTGTGAAGAACAGCTAAGATGAACTATGAAGAATTGTAGGGACTGCTGTTGAGGGGGAAAATGTGAATATTCTTCATGTGAAGATGAGACTAAACATAGCCAAGCCAAGCCAAAGAACCTATCAAGCCTAGCTCATGCGATCTGGAAGTAGGTGCAAACCAGGCTAAATCCAGTGTTCCAAAGTCATGGCCGATTGTTCCTTCAGGGTTTTTATATATAGAAAAAAAAAAGGGAAACACTATAAAGTACCAAAGCTTTTTTGAACATATGTTTATAGGATCAGCAGACACTTTGCTCAGATGGACTTTTAAAACATTGAGCTCTAGCATCAGATGTTTCAAGGTGGCTAATAAACTTGGGCCCAATTAAATGCACCTTTGCTACAGCAATTTGGCCAGCGGGGCAGGATCATGCCCATCACTTTTAGATGAACATCTTTGCCTATTCCCAGACATTTACGTGGTTTACAGTGTTTCTTTATAGATTTCAGGTCCTCCCAAGGAGAATTGAAATTGAGAGATAACTATTTGCCCAGGACTGCAGAGCAATATCTTGCCCTGTTGGAGAACAGAGAAACATTGCCTTTCATCTTCGTCATCTTTATAATCATCATCATCATCCACATTTCAATTGAGGAAAACAATCTGAATCATACACCTATTATCTGAATCATACACCTATCAGATAGCACTGTTTCACAAATGATGAGATGTGTGTGTCTGTCTTTCTGTCTGTCTGTATATGCAAACACTTCTTTAATTGTAAGTGCTGGCATTCCCATTTCTTACAGAATGATCCATAGCTTCTCATGATTTACAATGTCAAAGACTTTCTGTAGTCTATAAATAGATGTGCCTCAGTACTTGATTGTCCTGATGCATAACCTGTATTGTGAACAAGAAGCTACTGACAGGACAGAATATAGAGAGACAAAATGGTTTCCTATAGGGAAAGGCGTCAGACAAGGGTGCATTTTATCTCCCTGTCCCTTTAATCTATATGCAAAACATATCATATAGAAAACTGAACTAGATTCATGTTGAAAATTGTTGGAAAAAACCCCAGAAAATTTAAGATACACAAATGACACCATCTTACTGGCAGAAAGCAGCAATGCCTTAAAATAACTTTAGATAAAAGTTAAAGTTTCAAAGCAGGACTGCAGTTGAACATTAAAAAAAATACACAGCTTTAATGCTGACAATGAAGATATTGAAATTATTAAAGACTTTGTATACCTTGACTCAACCATCAGTCCAAATGGAGACTGCAGCCAAGAAATCAGAAGAAGACTGAGACTTGGAAGAAATGAAGGAATTAATGTAAGGATGCGTCACTTTGTATGGGTGTGCATGCGGGATAGTGAAGAAGGTTGTCAGGAAAATAATTGATCGATTTCAAATATGTTTCTGGAAAACAACTTTGTAAATATTCTGTACTGAGAAAGATGAACAAGTAGATCCTTTAGCAAATCAAGCAAGAACTATCTCTGGAGGGGAAATGATGAAACTGAGGCTGTCCTACTTCAGGCACATCATGAAAGGGCAATGTTCTCTGGAAAGGACAATAATTCTAGGAAATGTTAAAGGCAACAGGAAAAGAGGAAGAAAAAACATGAGATGAATTGACTCCTTAAAGGAAGCCATAGACTTGCATTTACAAGAGTTAAGGGCAGTTCAGGACAGGATATTTTGGAGATTGCCCATTCATAGAGTTGTCATTAGAGATGGGCATGAACCCACTGGTTCAGTAGTTCATATGGTCCATCCTTCGAACAAAGAGGGCTCTGGCAGTTCTGAACCCCACCTCCTCTAGCGGGCATCCACTCAGAGGCAGCACTCCAGCTTCCCAGGCCTGCCTCCTCCAGGCATGGCCTCTGAGGGGGCAACTGCTGGAGGAGGCAGGGTTGGGAAGCACCAAACACCTGTTCATCCAGAAGATGAATCGGCCCAAACTGCTGAACCAGCAGTTTACGCCCATCTCTAGTTGCTGTAAGTTGGAGATGACCTGAGGACACATAACCAGAACCCACTGGCATTCCAAAGAAGCCATTGCATGACTTAGTGGTCTTGAACCTTCTCTTAATTTTGAGGAATATAGATCTAAGATTCCTTGCTTCCTTTCCTCATATTGCTTTTATTTATGGCAGAGCAAAGTATGTAGGTGCCAGCACATATATATATCTCTTTTCCTGTTCTTCCTCCTCCTCTTCCATGTCTCTTAAAATCCCATGTTTTTGCCAGTTGATTGCAGCTGGAGAGACCAGAGGGAAATCCCTCCCATATACAATCCATCACATTGGCTAGACATTTTATAGATGGAAAGGCTCACTTGCCTAAGGCAGGTTACTTGATTTGACAGACTAATAGCCTGATCCAACATAGCAAACGATCCTGTGGTTTCATGTTAATAATCAGGCTGTTTTTTGGCCCGTAGTTTTGAATCTGGCTATGCAGTGACTTTGATACGCACTGCATTTATTTTTGTCACCATGTTTTCAAATGTTCTTAGGGAGCTGCTATTAACAAGCCCTGACAGATTTACGGTCAGTAGACATACTTTGACAAATGCACAGGAGTCCCCTCCCTCTTTTTTTTAAACAATTACTCATGATGAATTCATAAGGCAAAAACGCTGAGATTTGCTTGACATTTCTTGATGTAATGCTGGTTACTTTTAAATCTTAAAGCAGCCTCATACAATGGACCAGCGTATAGATCCAACATTCACTGGGACATAGGGACAGTCTTTGGGTTTCAGTTTTTCCTCAGTGCCCAGAATAAGATGTATGCATCAAGAAATCTATCCATCTACCACACAAAAGAGGCTGGCCCGATTCTGTGGGAGCGTATAAGCGATTTCAAGTATGTGCACATTAGTGTCAATGTAACACATTCATTCTCTGGAGGAGGGGGGAATGTGTGAGCCTAAGATGGCTCATATGTGTGACAGAATGGACCAGATAATCTTAGAACTGCAGAGATGAAGGGGCCCTATGGATCATCAAGTCCAGTCCCCATCAAGAAGGCACAGTGAGGAATCAAACTGCCAACTTCTGGCTCCCCAGCCATATACGTACCTGAACCACTGAGCTATCCAGCAGTTCTTTAAACAACTAGAACCTGTGTGATCTAGCTTTTAGGGGATCTCACATCTACCTTGCTTTATGGTTCATAGCATGAAGTGTTGGACATGTGTGCTTTGCAAAGGTAACATTCCTCAGCAAATGTCCCCATGATTCAAATGAAAGAGTTTCTGTACCCCTGACTTCTTTTCAGACAGAACACAGCACTATGGGTGGTGAAATTTGCATTTTCATGCCACATTCACTGACTGCTCTCTACCATGTTTTGGTGTATTCTGGTATATTCAGGTGTATTCAGTCATACTTTGCAAAGCAAGAATGTAAAAGCACAATATATCAGTGAAAATACAAGAGGCAGCACAGAAGGGAAAAATACTGGATCTTCACTTCTCTTCATCAGGTAATGGCCAGATTCTTGTTGGTTAATTAAACTAGTCTAAGTGCAATGGCATAAACTGCACTAATTAACAACATGTTGCTTGTCTTTCTTCTCATGCACCAAGGAGCAAATCATTCCCTAGTAGCAGCAATTTGCCACTGCATTACAATGAAGTAATGGAAGTTCCCAGAATTTTGCAGTCTGTCTATGGAAATTGTGGGTTTTAACTCCTATCTTGAGAGGTACAAGCACCAATGAGGGCTTTCCTATCTTCATTTCCTCCTCTTCCTCCTGCCCGTTACATGTGCAGGCACATCATGTCAGGTTACCCTCTTTCCCCAAAGGTAACTCACTAGAGCTTAGGAACAAAGGATGCTACCTTGGAACTGATCAGATCTAGCTAGCTCAGTCCTGTTCACACTGACCACCGGCAGCTCTTCAGGTTCCTGGTCCTACCCGAAGCCTACAGGCTTGCTGCCCATATACGGTCTCTTTCTTTTTTTTCAAATATAAGTTGCCCGTGCCAGGTGGAGGCTACGCTGTAGATGGAAATGAAGCTCAGGGCTGCCCCATTTCTGTAGCAATTCCAAAAGCAAGGAAGATTGGCACAACCTGGGAGAAGAGAAAGAACTCTCCCCTTGAACTTGTAAATAAAAACAAGGAACACAAACCCATAGCCAAGGCATCTTTCACATACAGCAAGGGCAACCCAGCCATCAGCGAGCAGCAGCTGTTCTGTAGTAATTGCAACACTCACAGTAAAGCTAGGGGGCCTGGTAGCCAGATAGCAATAGGCAGTCAGTGCCCTCTTCCCCTGTTATTTTTGCACCAGCTGAGCTACGCCAATACTGGAGCAAGCAGGAGAGATTTACCTAACAACCTCAGCACAGCCAAGGTCACAGCAAAGGCCTCCACACATCAGGGAAGCAAACACAACACAAGAAGGAAGAATCTGCCTCTCAAATAGCATGCTAGGCAGCGGCAATTTATGGCAGAGAGGAACAGCCAGCCTCCAGGTTGTGCTAGTTTATCATTTCAGAAGGGAATCAAGATGGAAGTGGAACATGAAAGCAGCTTTCCAGGAGAAATAAAACAACTTTCCATTTAGAAGAACTGCTCAATATTCACGTTGTGCAAAGAAAAGTCCTTTGGAGGCTGAAACTTGTTTTTAGCACCAAGAATCTGGCCAGCCCCCTTTTGGCCAGCTATTTTCAGGGATAGCAAAACCAGTGTTAAATTGAAAAAAAAAAAAACTTGTTATGGATTCTATCCATGATCAGCTAAATAAAAAGCACCAAAACATATTTGGCTATGTATATATAGCTCCAAAAGCAAGCCATGACAGTTCAGGATTGTGCCATGGCCTGAAATAGAATGAATTATGAAAAGCCAGAGAGGGTTCAGACCATGAACGTTGCTGCTGTTTATCAGACTATACTGTATACCTGTCTGGATGTTCTGAAGCTTACCAAAAAGATCGGGTTGAAATTATGCAGGACTGTGGCATTACGAAGCCCAAAGCTGTGTGATATTTAAAAACTTGTGACTAATTGGATGACTGTGGTGAATAAACATGATGTGAGAGTTACTATAAAATTAAGCTCAAAGCAATTTTTCTCTGTGTCTTGTAGTTCTAGAACCTGGGGTCTTCTGCTAAAGCTTATGTATAGGATATCTAGGAAAGATAAAAGGAAGCACTTCTTCACATTGCACATAGTTAAACAATTAAAGAGGCAGTAATGGATGCCAGCTTGGATAGCTTTAAAAGGCAAGTGGATCTATTCAGGAACCCCCCACAGCGATCTATGGATACCAGTCAGGATAGCAATTGATCACTTCTGTTACCAGTACATCTCTCCATATCAGATGATGAGAAACACCAAGCAAATTCATATTCTGCTACTATGCTCCCCATTGACCAGTGGCCACCATGTAATCAGAAGTTGGACCCCACAGAACTCTGTTTGACCTATCTTATTCCTTTCTACTCATCAATAGATGCATATCCTGTCTTGTATCTCTTATTGAAACATGCATAAAAAAAATCACAATAAGTATCAAAGCTAGCTATAAGGAAATTATGAATAGCCTACCAAATCTCTCTCTCTCTCTCTCTCTCTCTCTCTCTCTCTCTCTCTGTGTGTGTGTGTGTGTGTGTGTGTGTGTGTGTGTGAGAGAGAGAGAGAGAGAGAGAGAGAGAGAGAGAGCGCTCTGCTGCTAACCTATCTCAGTTAGAAAATGCATAAAACCAAATTTAAAGTCTTTGGAAGCTAAGGGAGCTAACAAAAGAAACCATGTGAGATTAAAATGCATCCAGAACCAAACCCTACAAACAGCAGTAGAGAGAGATCTGCTTCCTCTTATTATATGTAGCAATGTAGCTACATTGTAGCCAGATTTATTTTTAGTGGCCTTTGAATACTAGGAACCTACATGTATGCACTGGTGATGTGAAACAAGAATGATTGCAATAATTATAATCATAATAGTAAAATCCCAAGACTAGAAGATTATCACAGTCTACAGGAGCCTGTAAGTAGAAATGCCTTTCCCAAACAGATCATTTTGATGTTCTTTCAGACTTCTTACTGTACTTAATTTTTTGGCAGGCATCAACTGTGGGCTGGAAATAGATGAGTGTTTGTCACAACCTTGCTTGAACGGTGGAACCTGTCATGATAATTTGGGGGGCTATTACTGTTCCTGTCCACTTGGCTTCATCGGTGATCTCTGTGCTGTCAACACTGATGAGTGTGCTAGTCAACCATGCCTCAATGGGGGCGAGTGTATAGATGACATCGATGGGTATGTACTGCCAGCACTGGAAAACCTGTTGACAATAAATGACAAGTGCTTGTTACCTTTAGCCTAATAGATGGGAATCACCTTGTGGGTCAAGCTGGCTGACAATGTGAACTTCTTGATTGTCTCTACCAACTGGCAAATCTTTGATTCCAGCTTGAATTTGAGGGTATTTAGAAATTAACTTGAAACCCAATCTCATTCTCCACCAAAGATGAGAGATTAGGGTTTTGTTTTGTTTTTCCTTTGAATTAGGATCCTTCTGTTAGATTGTAAAAATCGTTCAGATGTTAATTTTAGGGTTGCTTTCCTCAAGAAAATATGTCAAGCGTTTAGAAAACATCCTGTGAGATTCATTAAAATGTACCAAAAAAAGCTGTACATGGGTAGGCAGGAAGCATACTGAGTGCTGGTATGCACGGATGCATGCATGCACATTATTCATTAATAATCATAATTATGTGCAATCAAAGCTGAAAAACCATAGGTAACCTATCACAAAGGACAAGCGATAGTTGTCTTCTAAATCTTTTGGTCTACGACTCTCATCAGTCAACACTCAGCACAATCAATGGTACCAATTTGGGAAAGGCAAAATCCAAAATATCTAGAGGACCAAACATTCCTCATTCCTGATGTAGGGAGGATGAGAATTGTGAGTCATGCTTCTCATTATCTGAGCTATTTTGTTCTTTATGTCCCCAGCTGAATTTTTTTGGTTCACCCTTCCTATGAACACACACACACACGGCAGTGTTTAGCATGATCTAGACCACTGGTTCTTAACCTTGGGTTACTCAGGAGTTTTGGACTGCAACTCCCAGAAGCCTTCACCATCAACTGTGCTGGCTGGGGTTTCTGGGAGTTGCAGTTCAAAAACATCCGAGTAACAAAGGTTAAGAACCACTGATCTAGACTAATCCAGGCTGGGATAATGAGGCCACCTAGGCACATCTTTACTTGGGGATGGCAATAGTAAACCAGTCTTAAGTACTTCCCATTCCCCAAAAACCCTATTAGGATCATTATAGGTTGGAAGGGACTTCATGGCAACAATGTAAACATAACAGGTGTTTGAAAGCCAATTGGGATGGGCTATGTGAGAAGGGTTAAGCCCTCCATTTTTCCCTTTCCCTTTTTGCTTCCAGATTCTGGTAATATTCCGTAATAAACCTATTTTAATTCTAAAAGTGTTGTCAGGGGGTCAGGTTTTGGACAAAAATATTCTGCCAACATTTCTAAAAATTGTTTTCCATCTTGATATAGACACTGAAATTAAATCTAAAATCTTTACAGTCAAGCTATATCTTTATTGGGGAGAACTCAAATATGAACAAAACTGCAGGGAAGTTTTCAAGAATCCGATATATTGTTAATTGGGAAAGATATTATGAAAAAACAAAAACAAACAAACAAAAACAAAATACAGGTTAGGTGAAATGAGTTTAAGTGAGCTCGTCACCTAAGCCATGAAGTCTACATGGTCAGAGTTTTGAGATGGAGTGAAGGAAGTGCTACATACGTAAATGGATTAAACTCTATTAGGATGTGTTGGCCAATAGTTTTACTGGACTAAGAAAAAGTCATTTTTGAAAGGTGAAATTTTGAGCTCTAGAGAACTCTTCAACAGGTTTTGTAACCCATGGCTTGTGGTGGGGATTAAAATCTGAAGAATCAATTATCAAGCAGGCTAGACATTAATGCCACAGGATCTGAAGTTGAACCAAAATTCCAAGATGGAGGCACAAGAGATGAACTCTCAGTTTGAGGGGGTGATGGTACCAAATTTTACCTGAATGGTCTTCTTCCATCTCTGTAGATCAGAGATAAGCAAAGAATTGCCTCCAGGCCATGTGTGACCTCAAGCTGTTTTTATAGCCCAATGCCTCTTAGCGCTCTTCAGAAAAATATTTTTGTTGTTGTTGCTAAATCCAAAGAATTTCAATAAGCTTCTTTTCTTTTCTTTTCTTTTTTCTTTCTTTTTCTTTTTTCTTTTTCCTTTTTTTTGTATTCTTGAAGACTTTCACAGCTGGGATCTGCAAGTTGTTGTGGGTTTTTCGGGTTCTTTGGCCGTGTTCTGAAGGTTGTTCTTCCTAACGTTTTGCCAGTCTCTGTGGCCAGCATCTTCAGAGGACAGGAATCAGAACTCTGTGCTCTGTTGCAGTTTGTTGGATAGTTGAGTATTTATAGCTGTGGGAACAGCTTTTGTCCTTTTCAGGGGATTGGGTGATTATGGTGATCAACGTATTTTTGTTGTGGATGTATTGTTGTAATAAAGGGGAGATATTATTTGTCACTGTGATTGATGGGTGTCATTAGCTGATCTTTTGTGTGCAGTGATCCCATGTCCTTGTGGCTGACTAGAGTTCATTGACCTTTTGCAGGCTGTATTTTTCAGTGGTGGGAGCCAGGCCTTGTTGAGTTTTAAACTTTCTTTTTTGTTGAAGCTCTGCTGGTGTTTGTGGATTTCAATGGCTTCCCTGTGCAGTCTAACATAATGATTGCTGGTGTTGTCCAGTGCTTCCAAAACAAGCTGGACATGAAATTCTATTTCTAATACTGAAGTAAAATAATGATATCCAGTTTCTCGTATGTAGAAAATAACAGTCAGAGAAATCTGAACTGGAGTCTTGAGACCTAATTTTTCAAGACAAGAGGAATGTTTTTGTATAGAGAAACATTTGATCATTTGAGACAGGTATACCTGTAGTATGTGAAGTGGGAAGATAAAACTCAAAGTCCCAGATACAAGTTTAACACTTCACTGAGTGGATATGGATTTTTTTTGCCAAAACAGCTATCTAATTTGAATACCTTTTTAGACTAAAAGAAGTGAAACTGGCAGCAAAACATTGGGGTGTAATATTCTGCTGATTAGATTTCGAGGTTTTAATACACATTTCCCCTTCATCCTATGAACAGCCTGGGCTGGCACATTAGGCTTGGGGGGGGGGGTTTCTCATCCTTTGTAGTCTTCTTCTGTGGATTTAGGTACCTCTGGAAACCTTGGGATTCCCCTCAAAGCAGCTGAAAACTTCTCCTCTTACATGTGGGCGGTGCCACTTTGCTTACATGAGCAATAGCATTTACAGCCTAAGCCCTGAAAAGGAGAGCAAATGACATAAACCACTGCATTCTCCTATCATGAGAGAACAGATACCACATTGAGGTCAAATGCTCCTTTCTGCCTGAATGCAACAATAACAGTTATTTATGACACTCATCAACCCACACCAATAAAGGTGTCCCCTGAATTGTCCTGATTACAGGCTCAGGTTGTCTGCTTTCCACCGATAAAGGAAAATGCAAATTTTGCAGCAGCATTAGCTGTACGAGCATCATTTTGCAGAGGCCACTCTGTTGGACCAATTCTGTGTTGCGTCTCAAACTGGATCAATGGTGAAATTTAAGAGCATACACATGTAAAAATGACCGTGTGTGAGGGAAAAAATGAAGCTGAAGATCAGATTTTGCCCATTTTGAATGAGAGCTGTTTGCCATATTTGGGGCAAAAGGTCATGTCAAGGCTAAAGATTTCTGAAAAGCAGAGTCTGTCTTCCAAGTAACCCATCTCTGCATGTATTTCTGCAAGCACTTTCATATTCTGCCTTTTTGTTTTCTTTTCTGCCTGCCTGTTTTCTTATTTTGTATCCCCATTCAGCTTGGAGAAGGATTGTGACTGTGTAGTGGACAATAGGGTGTGTATGCTCCTGGTCCACGCAGGGATACTCAGCATGCCTGTGAAGGGTTTGGATTGGTAAAACTCCATCGGAAACCTGAAGTGTTGTTTTGAATGATAACCAGTTCTCTGCCTTTGTGTGAGGCATTTTTAAATATATTTCTAAAATGTATGGTGTATGTATTTCTAAAATTTGTTTTCATTGCTAAGTGTACATCTTAATGTTAATGAGGGGTACTGAATGATGGGAAAGATGGAAGAAAGAGAGGTTTGTTTGTTTTTTTTTTTTTTGAAGAAAACTGTGCTGAATGTAGATAGAGTGGCAGAATAAGAGAGACATTTTGGGTGGGGAGTCAGTACAGAAATACTGTTCAGCTCTGGAAAGAGGCAAGGAAAAATTTGGGCAGCTGTTACCAAAGAATAACAGGAGGGGGCAGGGCTCCAGCCTAACTTATACATATCCAGCAGTTCATAAGTGGGCAACCTACACAGTCCATGGCCTAATTTCAAAAGCCCTCTGAAATGGTGAGTTCAAAGTCTCTAGCAAGAGCAATCTTTTGGTTCCCTGGCAACCTGGTTGAAGAAAAAGCAGGAGGAGGAGGAGGAGGAGGGAGTAACAGTGCCAGGGAGAAAAAGACAGAGGCAGAAAGTTGTTAGAAAGAGGAAGAGAAGGAGACGGGAGATGAGGGAGAGAGCAAGAGAGTGTCAAGTAACTTAATTTTTTTAAAGGACTAGCCATATTTATGACAAGCATGTGCTCCCCCCACCCACCCATCCACACACACAACAAATAACCACTAAGGGAATGTGACCCTCAAAAGAAAAAGAAAAACCACACCACTGCAATGGAGCAGCTCTAGAAAGCTAGACAGATGGTCGGTCTACTAAACGCATGTTAAGCTGTGGCGGACCCTCTTTCTGCATGTGTTCCCTACATTAGTTCCTTTGTGTTGGTCACACCCATGTCATAACAATGGCACTTGTGAGGATACAATGGAGAGTTACATATGTCACTGCTGGTCAGGTAAAGTTTCTTTTTTTTCCTCACAACTTGCCATCTCAATGGGTGTCTTTGGTTTCTTTAAAAGATTTGTTTTTTTAGAGCAAATTATGCACCACAACAATATACATTCTGTACCAAAATATGCTGAATGGCTAACCTTTATAAATTATAAACAGTTTTCATATATCGACTTAGCATGCATTATTTATTCAGTTCTACTAATTAGGGAGAAAAGGCGTGAGTTATGCAAGCCCCTGATACTCCATCCTCGACCACTGGAAGCCCTACTTAATCCTGCTATTGACATTTCACAAACATGGTCAACATCTTTGAAAGCTCATCATCATAACCCTAAGGACAAACAACTTACTTTAGGGGGGAAAACACAAATTACCACTAGAATTCTCCAAAAAGCAAATTTTGTGTTGGTCATCAAATTCTATGCTTTAATTTATTGTATTTATTCAATTTATATTTGTTTTCCCCCTCCAGAATAGCTCTCATCGCCATTAACAGTAGCAAAAACCAAATAGAATGAAAATAATGAAGAAGAAGAATTTTAATATACTATAAAGATACATCAAGTAAAAAGAAATAATGGCACCCAACCAGTTAAACACTCTTCAACAGCTCTTCAGTGTCACAAGCATATCTGGGGAAAAGGAGAAGAGGAGAATAACAGCGAGGGGGCTTGTTCATCCTTCTTTGGCAGGGATTTCCACAGCTGAAGTGTCAGGTCAGAGAATCTGATGCCTGAACCCCTCTCTAAGAGCCTTATAGACCTTCATGGACCTTTAGGAAAAATCAGAAGCCTGATTTGTCAGAGATTGCTTTTCCCCCTGAAAAAGGGTTAATTCCAGAATGAAACCAGATAACCCTTTCCAGTCATATCAAAATACATCAAAGTATCAAGTTATTTTTATTTATTTTATTTCTTAGAATTGCAGAGCTGGAAGGGGCGCTATGGATCATGGAGTCCAGCCCCTATCAAGGAGGCACAATGGGGAATTTAACACCCAGCCCCCAGCTCTGCAGCCAGATACCCAAACCACTGAAATATCCAGCAGTTCTATTTAATTATCACAGTGATTCCAGGCAACATCAGCTTGTATGTTTCTGCAAGCTTTATTCATTTACATTCTTCCCATGTTCCATAATACATCAAGATTGTTGAAAACTTTGCAGAGTCTTACAGCTATGGGAAAACTATAGGCACAAATGCTTAAAACGTAAGTTCATCTTTACAACTTGTTAAAAGCTGCAGGTGTGACTGCCAATCAAAATTCATACAATTATGAGAAGCTGCAAACAACAATACATTCAAAAATAAAACTTTAGGTGCAAGCAGAACCTACCATATATCATGTTATAATCATGTTTCAAAATTGCAGGAGCAAACATTCTAAAAATGCAGAAGCATATACAGTAGCTTCAAAAGGCACATTCAAAAGCAGAGAATACAACTTTAAAATACACAACTAAAAAGTAAAAAAGAATTATAGCTTGGAGCATTCTTTAGCCTTTAACCATATTACGTACTCAATACACATGAAAAATAGTCTAAGTGATCACCCAGGCAAGCCAGTTTGAACCTATGGAAGAAAATCTATGTTGTCCTCATCTATGCAAAAGTGATACTGATAGCTGTGCTGCTCTTTTATGTCTGGTGCCCAGCATCAGTGTTGTTGGTATCCAGTATGTTTGTAGCATGGCATATTGCCTCCCTGTATTTACATTTCTCTCAGTTGTTTACATTTCCCTTCAACTATAGACAACTGAATTTTGCTGGTGTAGTAAGTTACTGATCCCCAAAAACAGCCAAAACAATCTCAGTAGAAATCACTGTTACTTCTACCAGGGCGGCAAAGTATTACGAGCATAACATGCAAATGGACTGAGTTGGTCGGGTACCAATTTGCTCTATCAGTACTTTAGGACTCTAGGAGGGTTCCCCCCCCCTCAATTGTTTTTCTGTTTCTTATAATTTTTCACACATTCAACTGTCAGAAAGAGCCAGGAAAGAGTTTATTTTGCAAAGCAATGGTATTGTACATTGACTTTGTTTTCAGATTTGGCTGGAGAGCTGATTGATTCTTTCACAGTAACTTTTAGTAAATTGCTATTCAAACCTCATTTTTAAAACACAACATAAACTTTTATAGTTGCATTTTCCATGGGCACCCATTAAATTTTTTTAGCACTCTCTGCACACAACACTTTACATCTAGATGGGAGTTTGGGGAGGGTAGTTCTCTTTCTTTGTGATTGCATCGGATAGAATTGTTGAACAGTGCCCTGTCTCTACCTCTTTTGTTGCTACAAAAAAGAGACACTGAAAGAAGTAGGAACAGCACTATGTCTGGTAAACGACAGTGTGTTAGTTTGTCCACCAGGCCACTGACTGTGTTCACAAGATTGCTGGTTTGAAACTGGGCATTTTATGCTCAGCTCCAATTCTTTTTTTTTTTTTTGCATCAGCTCTCATAAAATACAAGACTAGACAAAAGCACACAAATGCATGCAGCAGTGATCTCACTTCTCTTACCTCAGCTTTCCTCACCCTTCCACACACCACAAATTTTCTGCAATACTAATTTTGGCAGCAAATTGCCATACTTCCAGAGTCAACATTACAGCACTGTTTTCAGTGATCGCACTTCCTAAAATTGCAACACTTGATTCTTTTCTGTACCACAGGCTATACTGGATCTCACTGTGAAATCGACATAAATGAGTGTAGCAGTAATCCTTGCCATCACAAGAGCGAGTGTGTGGAATTATCATGGGCAAACTGGTACAGAAGGATTCCAGAGTTACCTTTGGAGTTTAGCTATCATATAGCATCAGGTTATGTGTGCTGGTGTCCTGCTGGATTGACAGGTAATACAGCCGCCTGAACTGTGCAACTGATACAGTGAAGTGGCACAGTCCAAAGGCTCCCCCTTCTGGACATAAATGCCATAGATCCTAAAGGGCTCTTGGACAAGCAATAATTCAATGTTACCACTTCTATGCAGAAAAAAACATAGATAGATTATATCATACAGTATAGTGACACATGCAATGAATATGTATCTCTCTGAACATATACATGGTGTGTATATATATGGTGTACTAATGCTAATTTCTCCTTATCACATAAAATGTCACCTGTTTTCTGCCAAAGTGGTACCTGTGGGGGTATCTGTGGGGGCAATAAAAGCATGTTATTGAGTCCTAGAGATGTGTGGGTCTCTTGTAGATTTCCTAATGCCATTAATTGACTTGGATGTGAGTTAACATGTTTATTTGTCAGGAGTATATTTTGCTTAGGATTAGCAAGAAAGCAGAGCAAATTCTCCCCCCCCACCCCAACAGCCCTGTTTTTGTTTGTTTGTTTGTAATGGCTCATGGAACAAGAGACTCTAATGTTTAATTAATTGAAAGCAGTTTTGTAAAAACAGTATTCCTGGCCGTGGATATAATTTAGTCAAATTTCATCTCATTTGCTGACTGTGTCAAAAAGCAAGGACAAACTAGTAGAATAACCCCGGTGATTGTTAATAATACCTTGTCTTTGCAGGGACATCTACAAGCTCTGTGTAACGTCATACCAATGACAGATAATGAAGCCCAGGGCTGATTACAAACTGTTTTAATTCATTTGACAGTTTACGAAGAGCAAATGGGCTCAGGGGTTCATAAATAGCCAGCTTTTACTTCTGGCAATGAGAGGGCATCCATGAGTTTATTTCCCAACTGTTCTTCTAGGGTCACTGACTAGGACTCATGAACTTTTTGTGGATTGGTCAACCTAGAGGATACTTCTGAAGGTCGGTTGTCTTTCTAAATAGGACACTCTCAGGGATGATCCACAGCTAGCAGAAGCCAGTTGAGCGGTGGGATGGTCAGATTGTTGTGGTTGAGCTAGCTGAGTGGTGTTTGAGTTGTAAGCCAGCTGAGTCACGACCTCATCAGTTAGCTCAGATATGCTCAGTTCCTCAACTAAATGTGCAGACCTAGTCTTATGAATGGGCCTCCTTAGAGCATTCTTATAGGCAAAACTGAGCATCTGGACTGACACTCTGATTTTGTTCCTAGCTTTTGTACTAGTAATAACTTTTTAAAATGTTCACATCAAGGTTAGTGACTGAGATGTCATACTCCGAAAAGCTGACCTACAGCAGTATGGTGTCACTTCGTTGGTAAGCTGTATTATAAAAGTTTCACGGGCTTAAACTATAGAAATACCATGTGTCTAGATCATCATGATATTTATATGCAATATTGGAAAGAAACATAGTTGTGAACTCTGTCTTTGGCCATGGCGGGGAACTCATCACAGCTGCTGAGCCTTCAGTAAGGCAAGAAGGGAGATGAAAGGTAACTAGGCTTACATTCTGAGGCCATTTGCTGCCCAGCTATGAAGGAAGAAAATGAGGCTTTTAAGGAAAAGGGACAAGTACCAAAGTGATCTTATGTGAAAACCTTTGCCAGCCACAGTGAGGAAAAATGTCGGAATTACTTACATTCTTCACCATCCATGCATGCACTGCCTGCAGGCACCATTGGAGGGTGGACTTTTCATAAGAAGGAACTCTGCCAGCTATGTCTCTTCCACCTCCACCACTATTTATTTTGGCATCTTGTATCCCCAAAAGGGTTCCCTCAGCCTCTTTAGTCATTTTCAACTACAGTGAGCCAACACACAAGAGGATAATGTCATGGCACTTGAATCATATGCACATTAATTTCTTGGCTAAAGAAGGAAGTGATCTCCTAGAAACAGCAAGACAAGCAGCAAGCAAACTGGAAGCATAGAGTCTACAGTGCTACCCTTCTGCAAATAAGACTAAGAATCTCTCATCCAACTGGAATGCAGCTTCAGAGGCAGCCTGATCTAACAGGAGAATCAGATTAAAAATTCTAAAATTGAAGGATCTAGAGGAGGTAGACTGGTAATTTCCAAGATGTATGCTATTGGAGGAACTGTCAGCATCCTGGAAGAAATGGCTCTAGTAAGCTCAAAATAGTCACAGTGGAAGTACTCCCATTGTCATGAGCTGTTACGTATATTCCCAGCTGACGAACTGCAATTAATTCTTTGCACTCATTTGGGGACTAAGGTTACAATTCTTGCAAACATCTGCACCTTCAGGTTTACCTGAATCACGTGCCTCCGATTCCATCATATCTGCTCTAAAGAACAGGTAGCAGCGTAACTGGGGTAAGGGTATGTGTGATGGGATGGAAAAAAGAAAGGACAAGAAACATTGGCTTTCAAACTAGGTAGTTGGCCCTTGAAGGTATCATGCTCATCAGAATAGAGAATGGAGATTTGGAAGGGAAAAGGTTAGAAAAGTAACTCATAGGTCTTCCTCTACTTTTTCCTAAGCAAGCTGGTTACTTGGAGCTTTCCAAGGTGCTGAAACAATCAGCCTGCCTTGCCTTGTAAGACACCTGCTGCAGAGGAGTCAAAACATCCATTGTATGTCTGCATAATGTTTTTGTCTGGCATTGCCACCTTTCACACACCTCCCAGTAGCTTAATCCAATCACTTTGAATAGCACTATTAACTACTACTACTACTACTGTCTATTGTACAGAGGATACTATAGAGCCCAAAGGGCAGCAAAACTACACATCGCAGGAAGCCCTAGGACTCCCAGGTAGCACCAGGGGCAAAATCTTTTTTTAAAAAAAAGAGGCTAAGGCAGAGCTAAGCCATGAAACCTTTAAACTAGGCCCTTCTTCAGATGAGTGAAATGTAGATGAGTCTGAAGGTGTCTGTATGTGAGCATCTGTCAGCTGGAATTTCTAAAATTCTGTTTTGGGAATTCTTAGAGAATGTTGGGACTTGAGCCCAAAAAATCTGAATGGAAAACCCTTATCACCCTGTTCCAGAGTGGTCCTCTTTTTAAATGTTATGTTATGATTTTATCACATTTTTGTCCCAGCCTGACTCCTGAATATTCACGCCATGTAACATAGATAATGTTATCCCAGCCCATTTTCACAACCATATGCATAAATAATGATGTGCTCGAGACTTCTTAACTAACTCTGTTAAAGTGGAACAGGAAGAGCTAGACTCAAATACCTTCTCAGACCTGAAGCTTTACGAAGAGGATGGGTTCTTCATTATGTCTCATTCTGACCTATGTCACAAGATTGCTGTGTCTGTTGGAAATTGTGTCTGTTTGAACAGCAGATCATGAATAGCAGATTGAATTAAACAGAGACATGACTTTGGCTTAGGAATATCTGGAGAAAGGACAATTAATTTGCTGCTTCTTTTTATCCACATGGACTATCAAGTTCTCCAGGGCTTCATGCTGGAGGGGACTCTGACAGACTGATACTGCTGACTGGTGGTGAATGTTCATTTCCACAGCTGGACAGCATAGAGCCATAGGCTCAGTATCAATTTTGTGTCAGCTGCTGGATACAGGGGACATATAAACAGCCAAACACATAAGTCCTCAAGGGATGCTGGAAGCAAACAGTAGAACAAGAAGTATCCAGAGCTGTGTTTCCTTTCCTTGTGCAAAACCTGCAAGTGCAAGTTTCCCTTTTCTGTGTGAGAGCTTTCCTATCTATCTGCCTTGCCTGTCTTTCAGAGCATCACTGAAAGGCTGGACAAAATGGGACCAAGTCACTCTGCTGCAGTGCGTTCTTTTAAAAACAGATTTGCTCTAAGACATTTAGCCCAAGAGTTGAACCCCTAAGACTGGTTACAGGGTGATTCAGGGTGCTTGATTTCTCATGCTTGACTACTCAGTTTCTGATGCCTCATAGAAAAATATATGAGCTGACTTACATTGTTGGGGGGAGAAAACCCAAAAAATGGATACAGAAGTTTTTGAAGGCATGAAAACTATGATGGTTCATTCATGCATGCCTGTCACTGCCAGCTGTAGCCATCAAGTGGTAAATGAACAGTAAATGAACATGCATGAACTAGGAGCTGGGCAGCAAATACCGTTAAAAGGGAATGCAATACGCGTTCTGATGAACTCTAGTAGGCATTTCTAAAATGCAGATAAGTGCAGGGCAGGTTTGACATTAGATTGTTTGAATGTTTAGCCACAGCATTGTGCATTTGTCTCTGCATATTTATAGACAGCCTACTGAAAGCGATGTACAACTTTAACTTCAAAAAGGCAAACTTAAAATCATACATAAAATCAAAAGACAGCATTTGCACTATCCATTAAATAGATGGTAAGGCTAATCTACATTAAAAAGGGTTGCAAAATAGGTTAGATCTTGAACACGCACCTAAAAATCTGAATTTTCAGTATATGTTTGACATCAAAGAGTATTTCAGATACTGAAATCAGTGCCACCATACTAAATGCACTGCTCTTAATATCTCTGTGGTTTGTGGCATCATCAGGAAGAGCTCCCCAGAAGAACTTAAGAACTGCATGGGTCTATGGGAGGGATTTTTCTATCTCCAATAACCGGATCTTATGCCGCTTGTATACTAATAACATAATTTTCATCCTGCTCAATAGCAAGTAAGCAGCAGGGATGGGGACTCGAGTCATGAGACTCACTGTGAAGTTGGACTTAAGTCACATTGGTGACTTGACATAGTTTCCCCCCCTCCCCCCAATGACTTGGACTCAACTTGCAACTCAGAACCCACTCACCACGCCCTTTTTTTCTGAGAGGAAAAGCTTGTTTTTCAATAAGGACTCCAACTTGGGGCTTGTGACTTGTGACTTGATACCAAGAACTCAGACCCGGACTTGAGACTTGAATCAAAAGACTTGCTAACATCCCTGATAGACAGCCAGTACAATTCCTTCAGCAAAAGTGTTACATGTTGCCTATTACATGTTGTGAATTGATCACCCATTCAGAAGCCTTAGCTGAAACATTTTGAACCAGCTGAAGCTTTAAGCCCACCCTCAAGGGCAGTTCCACACAGAGTGCGTTGAAGTCATCCAGCCTTGAGCTGACCAGTGCCTGAACCTCTATAGCCAAGCTATGATTGTTCAAGAATGGCCACAGCTGAAGCTGTTAAAAGACTAAGGTCATACAGTATTTGCCTCCAGCAACAAAGATGTATCCAAGGCATGCCCTTGATCCTTCGCATATCTCAGAGCCATCCAAAACAGGCAGCCTACCTGCCTCCATCTTCTAAGGACTCAATTAAGTGACTCTGACCCAACCCATCATTCCATCCAGACCCTGGTCCAGAACACACAAGGCCTCATGATTCAAATGTACCACAAAGATAGGGCTGGATGCAATCAGGTGATAGAATTGTAAGGGGCAGAAGCAGAGTGGACCCTAGTAGAGAGAGCAAAGGTAGACATCGGGTGTTCTTGAGACAGCAGTTCTCTGCCCATCAGTCAATCACTTCTCCTGTAGCACCACAGAACTTAGGCTAGCTTAGGTCAACAGGGTGAGAGACAGGCTTTCCAGATCAAAATTGTCAAGCTACGCCAGCTGGCAATGGCCTCCAGGTTTCATGCAGAGGTCTTTTTTCAGCAGTACCTAGGGATGGCTCATCACTCTGTGGAAAATAAAAACCCACCCAGCTTAGGTTGAAATCCAGCACTTTTACAGTTCTGTGTCTATCAATGAAAGAAAAAGAGAAACTGAACCCCAGCTTACTTTTCACCCATGAGAAGAGGCTGGCTACAGAGCCTATAGGTACTTCCATCAGTTGAACAGAGGGCCTCTTTTCCTAATAAAACCAATAAATATTACAACCTTCTGTGTAGCCACAAGATTTTGTCCCTCATGCTGAACCCTTTGGAACAAATGTGGGGATGCTATAGCTGCAGCGGGGAGGGGAGGAGGCAAACATCCTATTGTGAGCGATGTCACTGTTGTGTGAGCAAAGTCACTCATGTGACATTGGATTTTACCCAGTGTGAATATGCAAGCAAACAAACAAATCTGAACTAGAAAACCTATCCACCTCTCCATCTCTTTTTTTCACTTTAGGGGCAGATATATCCTTAAAAGGAAATAAGTTCTTTGTAGCCTGTTATGCCTTGGTAAGCTAGTTTCTGTACTCTCATCCACCAAGGCAATGTTCAGGGAGATTTTCTAAACTCCTTTCTTCCTTCTACTCAGCCAGCTCCTCAGGTCAGAGCACATGATCTCAAGCGTATGACAACACTGTGCTCTATTGCCTTCAACAGGAGGTCTATAAACAATGTCCACACAGAGACCAACCTCTTTTACTCTTTCCCTATGTTCTGAGAGTGGTGAGTGCAGAGGGTGAGCTAAGGGGCTGGAACCTTCCCACACAAACTGGCCATTTAAAAGACACTAGCCAGGGCAGCATTTGTTAGAGCCTTGATTAACACAAAAGGTCTAAATAGCAAAATGGCTGATAAGACAAAACTTTTCTGGAGTAAACCTTTCCATTAAAAAAATAAATAAAAAGGTAACACAGCAGGAAAGGCCATACTACAAGACTTACTGATCTCGTTTCATTTGAGTTGATCCTCACTGGCTAATCAAAGAGACAAAGGGAAGATATTGGTCCCTAAAATATGTGATTGACAGTGATTAGAATTAAAGCACTAAGGCTGGTATCTTGTATGTGCTTTTCTACCAATAAATTTCATTGAACTCAATAAACCTTACTTGCAAGTAGAGGTATACAGGATTGCACTGTAATAAATGGTCTTCAGTAGAGCAAAACAGGAAATGCTTAGGATCAGCAAATGCTTGCTGCCTGCAAATGTGTGTGTTTTTAAAAAAAAAATTAAAAGGGAGAGACAATTAGCACTTTAAAGCACCATCCTCTCGTTCAGAAACTCTCTGATCTTGAAAGAGCACTTTGACAAACTCAAAATAGATCTTAAGGTTTTCCTTTTTTGCCATCATTTTTAAACCTTTCTTTAATCCATCACATCCCTAATATAAGCTGTTCATCCTGTTGTCAACTCTATGTACAACAGCCCAAATCTTTCTATAGATATATTTTTAGTGTTCATCCCATACTTCCCGACTTCCATTTGCTTAATTTTGGGGAAATTCTGACAAACTATTTCCTTTGAATTATGTACAGATATCACTTAAGCTTATCTGGGGCAAGGAAATGCTTGTGGGAGATATAGAGAAAGACTCTTGCAGATAACTTGACAAATAGTCTATTTTTCTCAGTTCTGCCTTCCTATTTCATGCCTAGAAGCCCCTCTCTTGCCAAGATAGAAAATGGACTGTAATGTGCAATTCCCTGGGGGGGGGGGAGATAGATATGTTGTGTAATTTAGGAAACAGCTTCCACAGAATTTGGCTTCTTTATTTCATGCTTCTAGTTTAAATGCGTGCATTATTTTTCTGTGAAGGGCCACATTCCCATGGGGTAATGTGGGAAGGGACACGTGAAAGCCGTGGTCATGGTGTGGCTAGCAGCAGAGATGGACAGATCCATTCCCTTTCTGTCCTTTTTTCTTCCTGTAAGCCTCTCTCCCCTGCCTCTTCCAATACCTCCTTCTCTCCACCTTCCCCTATGGGTCTCAATTAAATTTATTCTCAGGTAAGTGTGTATTTCAATTTATCTTTATTTAAAATAATGGGCTGATTTTTGAATTGTGATATATCTCTGTTTTAAATGATGACACCACTTAAACAGCTTTGTTAGGATTTTATATTTGGATTAGAAATGGTTTTACTGCTCTCAGCTTCTTCTAGGCCTCAAAAGATTGCAGTGGTCACATTTGATTACTTGCCAAAGGCCACAGGAAATTAAGCTGTCAATCAAACACAGGTCTAGGGCCAAACACCTCCTTCCACCCTTGCTATACTTGTTAAAGTGTGAAGTTCGACTTCAAAGTTTTTGGCAATGGCTAGTAAAATCCTAGCAACCTGAAAATATTCTGCATACTGGCTTCTGTCAGAGGACATTTGTCATTGTTGTGGTCCTGAAGCTGAACTGTATTTTTTAAAATATGTAATTATTATTATTATTATCATCATCATCACCACCACCACCACCACCACCACCACCACCACCACCATCATCATCATCATCATCATCATCATCATCATCATCACCACCACCACCACCACCACCACCACCACCACCACCACCACCACCATCATCATCATCATCATCATCATCATCATCATCATCATCATCATCATTATTATTATTATTATTATTATTATTATTATTATTATTATTATTATTATTATTATTATTATTATTATTATTATTATTAAATGTGTCTTCTCACATAACCAGGATGTAAATTGTATCCTGTTTTATTCTTGCTAGAGAAAATGTTCCCCTGCCCAAGTTTTTTCTTGGCTGTGCAGGATTAAAAGCTTTGTCCATTTTTTCACATTTCAGCATTTTTTTGCAAAAAAAAAAAATTCACATATTTTTCATAGAAAATCTTCTATTTAATGCAAATAGCAGTGTTTTTGCTAATACTGCTGATGATGGCGAAAAGTGCTGATCTTTGCACTCTCTTGCAGAGTGAAAAATCTTGCAGTGGTTCACTTTTTTTTTAATGTGTCTCCTAGTGTTGATGCTAGAGCAGGTGATACCTTTATTAGACCTCTAAAAGATCAAGAAAACAGCTAGCTTCTAATTTTTTCATAGTGTTGAGACAACCTTTTCTTATGATAGAAGAATCTATTCATTAGATCCTTACACATAATAATGTGTTAAGTAAGCATACATCTACTGCAACTCCACGGCAGAAATCCTGTTTGTACACGTTCTGCAGCATAAGACGAGTGGTATCATCAGCTGAGGGTTTTTTGTTTTTTTCCTGAATTACAATATCCTCCTTCCATTCTAAGGCTTCCATGGTCTCAAGTCTCTTTCACTATTGGGAGCACTTAGAAGCCCTAGGACAGGAGGGGAAGTCTTTAATTATAAAAAGCTGCCACCACTGTGGTGGCAATTTTTAGTAATTAAAGAATCCTTGCTCTCCTCCTGTCATTCCTGCACATTACAGCAATGAAAGGGATTACTTAGGACCAAATGTTTACATTCTAAAAATATTGCCCTTACACCACAAAACTTGCATGAACAGGATTTTGGCCCATATCTCGTTTCCCTTCCCTTCTTCATAATTGTTAGGCATATACAGCTCATAACACTATCACATTGTGCAACCCAAATCCTGTCACATCTTAAAGACCAACAAATGTACTATAGCATGAATTCCCATGGACTGTACCCATTCAGAAATTGACAATGGATGCAAGTCTCCCTCCAGTTGTTGACTATGAAAACAGAGCAAAGCATGGTGTAACCTCACAATAAAGCATGAGACATTACAAAGAAGACAAACAAAATGATATGGAGTGACAGTAGGAATGGGCGTCCCATAAACTCCTAAACTGTAGCTTATTTTAGAAATGTAGCTGCTTCTTCTGCAAGGTACTTGGATTGTTCCTTGCGATGAATAGTTGGGATTTTGCTAATAAGCTACTCTCCCAAATCAATCCTTTCCAAGTTTCTGAGGGAAGGAACTGTGGCTTCCTACCTTAACAAAACAGCAGAGCTGAGACAAACCTATGCTCCAAATCTGTGCAACTGTGCAAGGAACAGCTCACAAATAAAGCTGCATGCAAACCAGGTGGAAAATGGGATCAAGCTAGGCATGCGTACAGCATCAAAAGCCAGAGGCATGGATCAAGACAGCAGGAGAATAGCATGAGGACAAGGCAGCTGAGCCTACATGCAGTGAGGAAAATATGCATTCCAAGGTTAACACAGTATTTCTGTCGGCATCAATGTCTGTAGCAAGAAATCTGCTACTCTTCGATACTCTTCTGATACTCTTGTGCGCTAATGTGTGAATGCTTGGCTTTCCAGTTCAGATGCTTCCCAGTGCTAGTCACTCGTACTGGATCAGAAGCCAAAGGAGTCTTTTGTGAGAAACTTTCTGAAGCAGCAAAGTTTGGGTGGGTTTTTTCCCTTATGGCTGGAAAAGAACAGGGAATCCAGCCGTCCCCTATGTTTGCACACCACCGTGAACCATACTAACACCAGTTATCATCTGTTTTCGGTTCCAAGACACAGCATCTGAAACATCTTTTAAATCTACTGCAGCACAACATCGGCCCTTGAAAAAGTGCTAGGTAAAAAAAAAAACCCATGAGAATATTTTCAACACACTAGTAGGAATAGCGAGATGAAAGGGAGTAAAATCGGGGCTTAGATTTTCTGATAATTTTGAAGGGCAGGGCAGGGGTGACACCTTTTTAAGCCTCCCCTCATTTTTTTCCCTTGCTTCCTTAGCTTTGGCACCACAGATAAGTGAAAGTGATTCTATTTCTGAGATCAAAGGTCTTTGCGATAGAACTAACAAGGCAGGAGATTTGGATAAAAGTGCATCAGTCCCATGGGGGGTGGGGTGGGGAGGAATTTGAATATGAAAGCTTTTTCATATTTTCAGCTGGGGGGTGGTGGGGAGACTGACTTTTTTAGCCGCTATAAGATCAGGTTTTCTGTAAAGTGTGTTATCCACATAGAAACTATGTCTTACTGTCTCAAACACCTAAATGCCTCCTGAGGTCCCACAAGAAACACTCTGGAACATAGCTGGCCTTATCTTTAGGCAGAGCGGGGCTGTCATTTCGAGCAGCAGATTCCCAATGGTGTGAAGTGGTTACTGGCCAGACCCCTGTGGCCATCACCCTCCTCTGGAGGCCAAAACGGTGTAAGCTGAGGAGCCTTGTGCCCTTAAGCTAGGCTGTTGCCCTCAGGTGAGATAGAGGATGCTCTCACCCACAGTAATGAAGTCAGATTTCACTGCCTCTTCAGTCATCTTCCAAATGTGGCCTTGGGAAGGGGGTGCCATCTTGTCCTTTTCTTCAGGTAGCATAACAGGCCTGGCTTCTTGCAGAGTTTATGCACACTCATCTCCAAACCAGAGAGTGGAAGCAAGAAATTTCTTGTACTTAATGCTTTCCCCATTAACTATGGTATGGCTTCATTAAATTACCTTTGTAACTTAATGGATAATATCACTTCTTTTTTGATGAATCAGTAATTTCTGTGTAACTTTTGTTGTTATGGTCTCTGGTCTTGCTCAATCACAGGGGAAAATATTACATGGTTCAAATACTGACTCATGTTGTCCTGCAGAACAAAGATACATGACTTCTTTTAAAAAAATAGGTTATCTTAAAATGTTGTGTAACAATAGCTCCTACTCTGGGAGCTAAGAATGATAACTCTATAATTACATCTGTAATTATAGTTTTATGTAATTGTATAATTACATTCCAAATGTAACTTTCCAAGCTCTGCTGCAATCACACCATCACATAGTTTTCTCCTAGGGCTATGTACTTTTTTGCACTTGAAAGCACGGTGGGGTTATCTGTTACTTACAGTACATCCAGTCTGATTGCAGCACTTTGTGGTATGATACGATCAGACATGAATGACACAGCCCTTCAAGCAGCAGATATTTTGAATCTGCTACATCTCTTTGTGTTTGACAATGATGCACAGAAATCTTTTGAACACATAAATTTAACTTACCTGAAATTGTAGGAGAGGAGTGTGTTTATTGTCATTGTCCATGTAGGAGCAGTTCAACTTACAGCTAGCTGTCTCTAGTAAATCATTGTCAATTTTTTAAAAAAATTTGGAACAGACATCTGCAATCCCTTATTTTCCCCCCAAATGTTTTAGCACATACACATACATATTAGACCAGCCTTCCCCTCACTTGAGGATCATTTGGTTTTCAGAGGTAGGTGGAGTCCACACCCAAGGAGGGTAGAAGGATTCTCTCTCCCTTGACCCTCTCTGAGATCATTTGATCAGAGAAACAAAATAGTTTTTTGTAGAGCAGCCTCCATTTCTTCAGCTTATTTTATTTCTGTGATTAAACAACAATAAAGGAGAGCAAGACTAATGTACTTCTTCATTGCCTGTGGATTGCACACATGAACAGAATGCCTGTATAGGGTGCCAATGTCTTCTAGACATGCTGGACTACATTGCAGTAGCTGGAGTGTTGGACTGCCTCGAATTCTAATGTGCGGACAAACCCACTTGAGTCTATGAGTGGATCAATCTAAAGATGCTTGCATTCAAAGGCAAAATTGCTTGGATCCACTCTGATTTGGATGCTGTAGTTAGTACAGGTCCTGTAAACTCTGGCTCCTGCTTGTCTGATGTTGATGGATAAGTTTCAGGTTTTGCAGCATGATAATGTGGACAGGACTCTTGGAGAGGTGAAGGCTACCACTTGTCCCTTGGACTCTTGCGCTTCCTGGCTTATAAATGCTGCCGGAGAGGGACTGGCTGAGTGGGTCCAAGAGGTAGTGAATGCCTCCTTGAAGCAGGTAGGATCCCAGCATGTTTAAAAGAGGCAGTAATAAGACCTTTATTGGAAAAAACCCTCCTCGAATGCCACAGTACTGGACAATTATTGGCCAGGCACTACTATCCCATTTTGGGGCAAGGTGCTGGAGCTGGTTGTGGCTTCTCAGCTCCAGGGATTCCTGGATGAGACGGATTATCTAAATTCATTTCAGTCTGGCTTCAGGCCTGGTGATGAGACAGAGACTGTTTTGGTCCCCTTGGTGGATGACCTATGCAGGGAACTGGACAGGGGAAGTGTGTCCCTGTTGGTTCTGCTGGACCTCTCAGTGGCTTTCAATGCCATTGTATCCTTCTGGGTCGTTTCTCTGGGATGTGTCTTGGGGTCATTGTTTTACAGTGGCTCCAGTCCTTCCTGGATGAGAGAACTCAGAAGGTGGAGCTGGGGGAATCCTGTTTGACACCCTGGCCATTGGCCAGAGGTGTCCCTCAGGGATCTGTTTTGTGCCCAGTGCTATTTAACATCTATATGAAACCGCTGGGACAGGTGGTCTGGAATTTTGGAGTTTAGTGTCACCCTTAATGATATAAGTCACTTTGGTTTCTTTTTAAGGAGCGTCATGGGATAAAAATATTTCAAATAAATAAACAATACATCATAATACTTCAATATATGCATATATTTGAGAAATGGACACAAACATGCAAACTTCTGGGCAAAAGAGAAACCTATTCGTATGGAACCAGAAGAGAATAAGCTTCAAGGTTGAAATCAGGAGATCTGATGAGCTTACTCTTTACAAATCTACACAACCCTTCACAGAACACCCTTATTGGAGCGGCATGGGCGGATTACAAATCAGCTTCATACACAGTCCTGTTCTCTTATATATATGCTTAATTTGCTGGGGTTATGCCCACTGAAAACAGTTTTCAAATGAGCGTTTCCACAGTGTTGAGTACCATGACATCTGTTCCTTGAGGTATTTTAATGCTACCCTTAAAAGAGGCTTCCATTCTTCAGTGGTTTTCATTGTATTGGGCATAAAGTAGCAGGAGTGTTCTGCATTCGTCGTCGTTGTTTAGTTGTGTCAGACTCTTCGTGACCCCATGGACTAGAGCACGCCAGGCCCTCCTATCTTCCACTGCCTCCCAGAGTTGTGTCAAATTCATGTTGGTTGCTTCGATAACACTGTCCAACCATCTCATCCTCTGTCATCCCCTTCTCCTCTTGCTGTCACACTTTCCTAACATCAAGGTCTTTTCCAAGGAGTCTTCTCTTCTCATGAGATGGCCAAAGTACTGGAGCCTCAGCTTCAGGATCTGTCCTTCCAGTGAGCACTCAGGGTTGATTTCCTTTAGAATTGATAGGTTTGTTCTCCTTGCAGTCCAGGGGACTCTCAAGAGCCTCCTCCAGCACCACAATTCAATGGCATCAATTCTTTGGCAGTCAGCTTTCTTTATGGTCCAGCTCTCGCTTCCATACATCACTACAGGAAAAACCATAGCTTTGAATATGCGGACTTTTGTTGGCAAGGTGATGTCTCTGCTTTTTAAGATGCTGTCAAGGTTTGTCATCGCTTTCCTCCCGAGAAGCAGGCGTCTTTTAATTTCATGGCTGCTGTCTCCATCTGCAGTGATCATGGAGCCCAAGAAAGTAAAATCTGTCACTGCCTCCATATCTTCCCCTTCTATTTGCCAGGAGGTGATGGGACCAGTGGCCATGATTTTATTTTTTTTGATGTTGAGTTTCAGACTGTTTTTTGCACTCTCTTCTTTCACCCTCATTACATGGTTCTTTAATTCCTCCTCACTTTCTGCCATCAGAGTGGTATCATCTGCATATCGGAGGTTGTTGATATTTTTTCCGGCAATCTTAATTCCAGCTTGGGATTCTTCCAGTCCAGCCTTCCATATTATGTATTCTGCATATAAGTTAAATAAGCTGGGGGACAATATACAGCCTTGTCGTACTCCTTTCCCAATTTTGAACCAATCAGTTGTTCCATATCCAGTTCTAACTGTTGCTTCCTGTCCCACATATAGGTTTCTCAGGAGATAGATAAGGTGGTCAGGCACGCCCATTTCTTTAAGGACTTGCCATAGTTTGCTGTGGTCCACACAGTCAAAGGTTTTGCATAGTCAATGAAGCAGAAGTAGACATTTTTCTGGAACTCTCTGGCTTTCTCCATGATCCAGCGCATGTTAGCAATTTGGTCTCTAGTTCCTCTGCCCCTTCAGAATCCAGCTTGTACTTCTGGGAGTTCTCGGTCCACATAATATTGAAACCTACCTTGTAGGATTTTGAGCATAACCTTGCTAGCATGTGAAATGAATGCAATTGTACGGTAGTTGGAGCATTCTTTGGCACTGCCTTTCTTTGGGATTGGGATGTAGACTGATCTTTTCCAGTCCTCTGGCCACTGTTGTGTTTTCCAAACTTGCTGGCATATTGAATGTAGCACCTTAACAGCATCATCTTTTAAGATTTTAAATAGTTCAACTGGAATGCCATCACCTCCAATGGCCTTGTTGTTAGACAAGCTTTCTAAGGCCCACTTGACTTCACTCTCCAGGATGTCTGGCTCAAGGTCAGCAACCACACTATATGTGTTGTCTGGGAGATCCAAATCTTTCTGATATAATTCCTCTGTGTATTCTTGCCACCTCTTCTTGATGTCTTCTGCTTCTGTTAGGTCCCTCCCATTTTTGTCCTTTATCATGTCCATCTTTGCATAAAATGTTCCTCTAATATCTCCAATTTTCCTGAACAGATCTCTGGTTCTTCCTTTTCTGTTATTTTCCTCTATTTCTTTGCATTATTCATTTAAGGAGGCCCTCTTGTCTCTCCTTGCTATTCTTTGGAAGTCTGCATTCAATTTTCTGTAACTTTTCCTATCTCCCTTGCCTTTTGTTTCCCTTCTCCTCTCTGCTATTTCTAAGGCCTTATTGGACAGCCACTTTGCTTTCTTGCATTGCCTTTTCTTTGGGATGTTTTTTGTTGCTGCAGTTTAGTAAAAGATAATGTTCTGCATTATCTTTTACTAAATTGCATAGTTCAAAAGGCATCTCAATTGTCTGTTGTGGTGAACGAAGGCACAATTGTCTTTACTTCTCTTTCCCTGATACAGATTTGTCTGTATTTGAAGTATCGTTTTGTTTGTTTGCGGGTTGGGGTTTTTGTATGAATTACCACACTGGTAAGCATTAGCAGTGTAATAGATAGAGTGGACTACAGTGGGGTCTTGACTTGAGAACTTAATCTGTATTGGAAGGTGGTTCTCAAGTCAAAAAGTCTGTAAGTCAAGTCTCCATTGACCTACAGTGTATTGAAAACTGATTAATCCCGTAACAGGCCGTTTTTGTTCCATTTTGGTTTTTTTCTGGTCTGTAAGTCAAATCTCAGTCTGCAAGTCAAACCTAAATTTTGCGGCCAGAGAAGTCTATAACTCAAAAAGTCTGTAAGTCAAGCCATCTGTAAGTCAAGGGTCCACTGTACGTCTCTAGAGTTAGTTATGTGCTGTTAAGTTGTGACGAACTTGCAGTGACCCTAATAGGGCTTTTAAGGTAAGTGAGATATTTAAGGAGTGGTTCTATTCCCTCAGTGAGTTTCCCTGGCAAAGTGGAGATTCAAATTCTCGTCTCCAGGGTCCTAGTCAGTCACTCTATCCACTATACCACTGGTTCTTAACCTTGGGTTACTCAGGAGTTTGGGACTGCAACTCCCAGAAGCCTTCACCACCAGTTGTGCTGACTGGGGTTTCTGGGAATTGCAGTTCTAAAGCATCTGAGAGGTCACTGATCTTTCTGCTTCTCATTTAAAACAAGATTAATTCAAGTTCACTTGTAATCCCTATAATAAAATAATTTTAAAGTAAAGCATCTCTGCAAAATATTTACACTAAAAGAGCAGAAATATTATCTCTCATCCAGATAAACAAACCTAATAAAGCAGCTTAAGTAGTGTTACCATTTAAAGCAGGGGGAAATTGCAATTCAGAAACTGCCTGGTGTTTTTTTTTTTAAAAAAAGATATATTGCAATTTTGAAAGATTTACTTCAATCCTAAGCATTCTCTTTAGGAAGTATTATTCCTAGTGAAATTTTCTCATGTGAACTGTATTTAGAATAAAAACAAAAATGTAGTTTATGTAGTTTCCATGAAAAAAAAAACTGGTGAAGAAGTGATTGTAAGTTTGGCCTGTTAATCAATCAATTTTCAAAAGGCCATTTTAAAAACCCACCTCAAAGCTAACTATTGATGACTGACTGTATTTTATGTAACAATTTCTTTTAAAAAATTGATTGGTCATGCAACGAGTATACATTTCTGTGATCTTTCCCCCAGCTCCATTTAAAACAAAAAGGTATGTGGAGGAGAAATTTGGTCCATTCCTTTCTTTCATAAGAAAAACTGCAGAATAAAAAGAGAAGTAGTAATCACTTCCTGATTAGTTCTACAGTGGAATGTATGGCACAGTACCAGGAAAACGGACTTTCACTTTGCCCATTTTCTACATTTTCCTTTATGTTTGTTAAAGCTGTGGTAACCCAGCTTAGCAGCCAGTGTATAGCCCTCTTACATAAGGATTCCATAATGCCTGTGGCAAAAATGATGTCACCTAAAACAACAACAGCACTGTGACCATTAAGATTAGAAGGATCAGAAATGTCTGTAACAATTACAAACTTGTTTTCAAAATGTATTTCAGACTTTTATGGACGGTGTGAAAAATGCACTCTCACCCCTTTGAACTCTTGGATTTCTAGACTGGGCAAAAACGGTTCATGTTTTCCTTTAAAAAATAATTGCACCTGGATCACGAAATAGCGTACCAGGCCTTAGCCTGTTGTACAAATTAAGTGGGCTGACTTAACAGACTGGCCTCCGGTAGAATTCCATGCTTCTGTACAAGAGGCATGGCTGAGTATGTCTCCAGAGTGTGACCTCTTAAGTTAAAGGGTCAACGTAAGTAGGAAGCACCACACAGAGATGGAGTGGGATGGAGGGGCGAGGAGCGGCTAACGTTGACAGTTCCCAAACTGTCCAGTCCATGAAAAAGAAACAAGGCTGTTCTCCACAGGAAATCCAGCCTAGCAAGCGTGGGTCATTGTGGGTCTTTACTCAGATAGATTGGAAAGGAAGAGAAGGCTGGGGAGAAATCGAAACACACTGAAGACTGTTTCACATACAGCCATAATTAGACTAGCACAGCCAAGGGCAACTTCAACGCTCTATGTTATGCTCTTGGCTGGCGAAAAATGGCATTTGGATTAATCTCACAAGCACTGATACATAAACATGTTTCCATTCAAGCCATAGGATTCTCTTCTTTGCAGTCATCTTTTGCTATCATTCAATATGACATCCTTCCTTCCCCCCCCCTCTACAAATAAATACACACTTAAGGAAATAAAACGCAAAATATATTCTGTAACTCCAAGGGTTATGGCCTTTCCATTTCCCTTTGAAAAGGTCCTACTTACCAAAGGCAAAAGATTTTCTTTATGGACTGAGCAGAGGTTTATTTATTACTTCATTGGTTACCACTTCAAGGACATAGCTGGTCATAGTTTTTGCTGAGGAGGGATTACATAGTTCAGCCATGCTTTGCATTTCTTTTCTAGCATCTTTGGTTCAAAAGAAGCATGCATGGCAAGGAATAAGAACTGTCTTCAACCCCAGAAAATCAATGTGGTTCAGAGGAAACCGTACTGAGCTAAGTGGGCAAATAGTCTAACCTACTTTGCCCAGCACAAAAAAAGGCAAAAGCTGCATAGTCCTTACACACAATCTGAGAGCAAGGGTGGGTAATGATTTTATTGGGCATAGGCATCCTTCAGTCTTGAGAGACTATGGTAACATGCTCTGAATCGAGGAGTGTCCTCTCCAGAGCATGAAGCCCGGGTAAGGTAATATGGAGGATAGGCTGTTACCCAAGCAGCAGATCCCCTCTCTCCACATTGCTGTAATGGTCCAGTGGAAAGGCAAGAGCCAATACAACTGGTTCCAGCAATGTCGCAGGAGTTGGCAGAACGACACATGCTGCCTTCGGGACTCCAGCTATTAGAACACTGAAAAATTGCAACCACAATAGATCCCATAAAGCTTTCCATCAGATTGAATGCCACAGAATGGTAGGTGACTCAGAAAATTTCAAAAATCACAGCCAGATGTGCTGTGCTAGTCTCCTTGGTTAAAAATCAGGTTTTCAAATGGGGGTTGCAGACTCAGGTGAGAGGCATAGGTTTCAGATTTCACCTCTGGTGGTGGGGGTTTGGACTGCCACTCCCAATTTTGTGAGGCAAAGAAATGGCCAGTTATCCAGCAGCCTCCATCTCCCCCACCTCCTTGCCCTCTGTTGAAACACAAGGTTCCTTTTTGGCTGGAAATAGAGGCACGTAGAAATGTGGCAAGTCCCATTTCATGTACATTTAACATCAAATGAATAAGACTGTGAAGTGAAGAAAACATGTATTCACGAAGGCTTTCACGGCCGGGATCTAATGGTTGTTGTGGGTTTTTCGGGTTCTTTGGCCGTGTTTTGAAGGTTGTTCTTCCTAACATTTTGCCAGTCTCTGTGGCCAACATCCTCAGAGGACACCAGAGCACAGAGTGCTGTCCTCTGAAGATGCTGGCCACAGAGACTGGCGAAATGTTAGGAAGAACAACCTTCAGAACACGTCCAAACAGCCCGAAAAACCCACAACAACCACGAAGAAGAAATCTTCCCCCAACTGCTAGGTAATAGTTTTGATTTGGCTGCATTTGGCTTACCTTGAATTAGGTATCTCGCTGCAGAAGCAAAAGTTAGGCATTCAGTTTCTCACTATACATCTCAGAAGACCCAGCCTCTGTGGCCTTGGACAACCCACACAGTCCCAGAGCTCCCCAAGAAAAGTGGAATAATAAACCACTTCTCAGTAGTCTCTTAGTCTCTTTACCCCACCTTTCTCCTTAAAAAGGACACAAGGCAGCTTACTTTGTTAAAAAGGAAATGTTTAAAAGCTAAAAACAGTATGTATACAAGTATTTTCAAAGAAGTAAAAAGTATTATATTAAAAATGGTAAATAAAAACAATTAAAAGCAGCAAGCACAACAATCCATTTTAAAAAGTATTACGGAACATCAGAAAGTACGTCCATTGTTTCCTTCCTAGTTGGTTTCAGGAGTATGGTAAGACGCTCTAGACGTCACCATCTAATACCAACAGAAGACTCCATGTCAAAATAGGGAAAGAAATATTTCCTGTGAGTAACCTCCATTCCCTCCTATAATGAAGTTTCCTCAGAGATGCAATGAGAAATGCATGTTAAGCTAACATGCACCTTCCAATGGCCAATTATAAAGCAAAACATACAAAACATAAGGTATGTACTGGAGGACAAATAGATCAACTCCACTTCAGGGAGTACTGCTTCTCAGTATATGCTAAGCATATTATGTGGTTCTACTCTCAAAAGCATGAGGCAGTAATGGCTGTCCAAGTAAGGACGCTGACAGCCTGACTGTACCAGGAGGTTCGCACAGAATCAGCCTTTTGAGTATTATGAACTCTGATATAATACCTTTTCTCTGGAGGGGGAGCGTCTCAGGGATACTTCTATGTGAAAAATATTACACCAGAGGGAGGCTTTTAGGTATTGCAATATGCAGATCAAAATTCCTGCATGGTTTTCACCATGAAACCAAAAGGTTTCATATCATTATGGGCTGATTCACACAGGTGCCCCTTGACTTTTCTATACTCAATAACTGGATTGTTATGTCAATGACTACCAGCTGAATGTGTGACAAGATTGACAACGGCTGCATTACTGGATGTTTCCAAAGTCCTATCAGTGATGCTGTACGTGTGACAGGCCATACATACATACATAAAGCTCGTCACTTGTTGCAGTCATCTGTAGGACACGCCAGGCAGTACTTTTCCTCCAGCAGTCAGGAATGAACATAGAGAGTTCTGCCTGCTCTACAGGCATTCTTTCCATTAGCATTGCTCATTATACTCCCAACTAGTAATACAAAGTCCTGTTGTGATACAAGCTGCCAGAATAAGGTGTGTTGACAAGTACAGTACTAGAGAATATATATTTTGGATGGTATATCACACACACAATCTCTTTTGGTGGAACAGTCCCCCATAGCATCTCAGTTCTTGCTTGAAGAGTGTTTGTGGGTAAGTAAGAATGTGAGCGATGATGCATATTTATACTGACTCATTGACGCTTGGCGAAACAGGCATTGAGATGATTTTAAGACACCATTATCCAGTTTTAGTTGTCAGATTAAGTCTGGAGACACTTTCAGGAACAAGAGAAGATGCAACAGGGAAAAAAAGTCAACTTTGGCTACCCACAATGTTTGCCACCACTAGGTTTGTAACTAAAGGGAAGAAGTGTTTACATAATTAACACCCCCCCCCATAAAATGAGATTGGCTTTCCCACTAAGAGTTAGTTTTCAGCTTTTTTTTTTTTCCTGCTTTGTCGGAGGTCTCTCATTATTGTACTCTGCAAAATCCATGGAGAGATACATGAAAAGATAAGTAAGTAAGTAAGTAAGTAAGTAAGTAAGTAAGTAAGTAAGTAAGTAAGTAAGTAAGTAAGGAAGGAAGGAAGGAAGGAAGGAAGGAAGGAAGGAAGGAAGGAAGGAAGGAAGGAATATTACACCAGAGGGAGGCTTTTAGGTATTGCAATATGCAGATCAAAATTCCTGCATGGTTTTCACCATGAAACCAAAAGGTTTCATATCGTTATGGGCTGATTCACACAGGTGCCCCTTGACTTTTCTATACTCAATAACTGGATTGTTATGTCAATGACTACCAGCTGAATGTGTGACAAGATTGACAACGGCTGCATTACTGGATGTTTCCAAAGTCCTATCAGTGATGCTGTACGTGTGACAGGCCATACATACATACATAAAGCTCGTCACTTGTTGCAGTCATCTGTAGGACACGCCAGGCAGTACTTTTCCTCCAGCAGTCAGGAATGAACATAGAGAGTTCTGCCTGCTCTACAGGCATTCTTTCCATTAGCATTGCTCATTATACTCCCAACTAGTAATACAAAGTCCTGTTGTGATACAAGCTGCCAGAATATGGTGTGTTGACAAGTACAGTACTAGAGAATATATATTTTGGATGGTATATCACACACACAATCTCTTTTGGTGGAACAGTCCCCCATAGCATCTCAGTTCTTGCTTGAAGAGTGTTTGTGGGTAAGTAAGAATGTGAGCGATGATGCATATTTATACTGACTCATTGACGCTTGGCGAAACAGGCATTGAGATGATTTTAAGACACCATTATCCAGTTTTAGTTGTCAGATTAAGTCTGGAGACACTTTCAGGAACAAGAGAAGATGCAACAGGGAAAAAAAGTCAACTTTGGCTACCCACAATGTTTGCCACCACTAGGTTTGTAACTAAAGGGAAGAAGTGTTTACATAATTAACCCCCCCCCCCCCATAAAATGAGATTGGCTTTCCCACTAAGAGTTAGTTTTCAGCTTTTTTTTTTTTCCTGCTTTGTCGGAGGTCTCTCATTATTGTACTCTGCAAAATCCATGGAGAGATACATGAAAAGATAAGTAAGTAAGTAAGTAAGTAAGTAAGTAAGTAAGTAAGTAAGTAAGTAAGTAAGTAAGGAAGGAAGGAAGGAAGGAAGGAAGGAAGGAAGGAAGGAAGGAAGGAAGGAAGGAAGGAAGGAAGGAAGGAAGGAAGGAAGGAAGGAAGGAAGGAAGGAAGGAAGGGACTCCTGCATCTGTCATATGGTGCAGAAGAGTGGATTTCAGCAAATGTATCTGCTGCTGAAAATATGCATGAAATTCCTTCTGCACGAAATGTCCTCTTACACACAACTATTAGAAATTGCAGAAGTTTTGCTCTGTTTTGCATGTGACTGAACTACCTAAAGAACTATTACTCCCAACAGCAACAGTCTATATTTCCTGCAAGCCAAGCCCATCAGAAACAGGGGAGTATGTTATGTGCAATCAAATTGATTCCAACTTATGGCAACTCTAGTAGGGTTTCCAAGGCATGCGAGATATTTAAGGAATGGTTTTACCAATGCCACCCCTGACACCACCACCGCCACCACCCTGCCCAAGTTCCACAACTGAGCAAACATTTGAATGCAGGTCTCTTGAGTCCTCATATTTATTTGTTTTATTTGTTTATTTAAAATATTTATATCCTGTCTTTCTCCCCAAAAGGACCCAAGGTGGGTAATCCAGTGCTCAATCCACTATACCTCAATCAGACACAAGGCTCACTGACAATCGCCAAGTTCTTCCACTCCTACCCCACCCCACATTGTTTTTTAAAGATGCACAAATATTAATATTCTGTATAAAGATGCTAGGCATATGCATGGTTTCCTTGGGATATTGGTTCATTGCTGATATATACCACACAGACCTCCTTTTCTTCAACATTACTCTTTACACTGTGATCTTCTTTCAGCTAGCCAAGTCCTATTAAAACTATCTTTTTCTACCTTGCTGGCTCTTAGACTGTATTATAACATGGTCTGACAATGAGGCTATGGAAATGCAGTCACTTTTCCGTATTATATAGATGCGCCTGTATTTTAGCAATACAGGAAATTCTCACAAACCACTGAACTGTTTTTCCCAGCTGCTCTCTCCCTGGGCTAGAGTTAAAGGCAGGAGCGGTTTCACACTAGACAGCACAATGGATGTACATGCCCATCTCAATTAGAATGAACAAGGAACAGCCAACAAGCGACAAAATACACAATCCCTTTCACAGCAGACTGGACGTTGTCCAAGCCCTCCATGCAATTGTATTCATCTAAGAAATAAACATGACTCTAAAACCTTCTAAATGTTTTCAGGAGTGAAAATGAATTTGCTTACCAATTCCACTGTAACACTGGAATGATCCAGTGTTCACAGTCACTTGGAAGTCAATGAATTTTGACTTGGGAGAATTTTGTTAAAGCTAATGGAGGTCCCTGAATGTCCTGACATACAGCCTCCACACACACACCCACGTTATGACTTTCTGCAATTTGTAACATTTTATGGATGATTAGGAAATTGTTACGCATTTAGCATGGGTGTTTACCAAGTATGGGCACTGTATTATGTCCTGTTTTAATATTATGCCTTTTTAAAGGTCACAGCATGATAATTTGATCATCTATTTAATCCATGGGAGAAAAAGAAACCCAGTCAGTTTAACTTTCTTTAACATTTGTATGCTGTGCAAATAGTTTTTTTCTGAACAAAGAGCCTCAGTTTCGATTCTGTAAGCAAACCTTGATTTCACCCTCATCTGACTGTCTATCCGACCTTCCCCGTTTTTTCTGTTATGAAGCCGTTCTATTAAATCACATTCTTCTTTTATTATTCAGTTCTTCAAAGAACCTTGGGTTTCTGAATGTGGAATACTGTGCTTCTGTACCCACAATTCAAAAAGCCAGGAAACTGCCCGATATTGCTGCACAGTATTTGAAAGCATAGCTCCTTGCTAAGGATTTCCCCACCCACTGGGCTAAACAAAATAAATCATAGAGGTTAGAGTCCAGTCACAAGTTAAAATACAACCACAATGGAGATAGGAATCATATTTGGTTTGAATAAGCAACAAATGGACCAGAAAACACTTCCAATTCAATGTATTTGGGATCACATACTAAGTGTGTCTGTGAGAGTGTATGCATGTGTATATGTTAGCTATAGATATAGATACATGCACACACAGCTAATTTCAGTGTTAGTCTTACCCAAAGTCAACCTGTTGAAATGAATGGGGTTTGTTAGTTACCAGGGACAAAAGTGCTATTGATTTCAATGGGTCTACTCTTTGGAGAATCATGTTGGACTTAGTCCACTATGAATAACCATTGCGTAAGCACAGTAATGAGTCTTATGTTAAGCCTCGCTGATCTGGCTTGGAGAAGAACACACTGTCAAGACTATAATCACACATATGCCACATTTGTGGATCCACTCGTCTTCCTCTTCAAAATGTATAAGAACTTTGTCGCATTGTACATGGACATGTGAGACCTATATTTTGTGTGGCAAAAATGGTTGCGGCTAAGATACAAGCTTGGGCTCTTTTAATGGCAGTGGTCACAGGTAATCTCTTCTCTTTTGCTTCCAAGTTAATGTCAGCGCCTAGTTGTCAGAAATTTGCCATTTGTTTATCTTGCTTCTGGTGCAGATGAATTGGAATATATTTTGAGCAGAAGTGGAAGAAAAATATTGTTAATTTTTAAAATTAGTAACAAAACCAATGGGTTTTATTATGCTGCTTAGAGTAATGACTATGGGTAATTATTTTATTTTGAAATTTTCTCTCAGTCAGACTTCGCTATCCAATACAACCAAACCATCAGTTGGTGAAATATATCTAGGATATATTTTGGCAACTACAGAAATATATTAATGCAATCCTTCCCTTTTGAGTTACAAAGTGATCTTGCTGTCAGTAACTGCTTCTATCAATACCTTTACAATTCAGTAAATGGTGAAATTTGGAGTCAAGGGGGAGAAACAAGAAATGGCAAGAAATCAACCTGCGTAACTTTTTAAAAAGCAAATCCAGCTATGTTGATAATTAACCACATTTAACACAACATCATTCACTTTTTCATGTAAAAAAACCCCAGTCAATAACAGAAGTCCTTAAAATAGAGGACATAAAATTATGGCCCAAGCTGCCTTGGGTCCTTTTAAGGAGAAGGGTGGGCTAAAAATGTTTTAAATGAAATAAATAAAGTCATTAAGCATATGAAAAGTATGACCAAAGAGAATTAGAGTTTTCAAACAGAAGGCTGACAGGGATAAGTCACAACCTGTTTTGACATGCAGTGTGTTACCATGGGCAGAAAAATTACTGAATGCTGTTGAGACAATGATGCCATCTGATATGTGTTTAATCGGAACTTTTTGTCCACCGTAAACATCAGTAAAAGTTGGATTAGTTTGCTTTTTATTTTCCTCTAAGAAGACAGAGAACATTTGAGTTAGTAGATATTTTAATGGCTCAAGACAATTAGTGCCTTAGAAACTATTTTCCACAGCTTGTTTCAGTATACCTCATGCCTTTCTGCCATGGAAATGTTTTGCAACCTACTGAAAGACAGACCTCTCTGAGTAGCTAAATTGCATCTGCAGTGCTATAAATGTTTCATAATCCTCTTAACATGAAAGACAGTTGCCCTGGCTTCCAACAAGGCCACTAACAAGCAATATTAGCTAGTATTTACAAGACAAGTTGGTGGAAACTTAAAATTTAAGGTGGATTTCTGCACTGGTCCTTCAATTCTAATGAGATGTTTTGAACTGCATTTTAAAAAAAGTTTATGCATGAAAAATTAAAAAAAAAAGGTATACATGCTCCAAAGGTTCCTATCATATTTATTTATTCTCTGTCTCAGATTCCTACATTGAGTAGGAGTTTGGACTCAATGACCTTTGAAGCCCCATCCAACTCCATTGTTCTGTGTTTTTATGATTACATCAAGCATCCACTCCCATGACTTCCACTCACAAACCTTCTTACCAAAATATTTTTTAGTTGAAAAGCCTTCCTGCAGCTCCTACTGGCCAAATATATATAGAATGTATATATTCTATATCTATATATATATCTATAGATATATATAAAATTAAGTAGTGCAGATGTGGTGGTGGGGCTCAAGAATCTATGAAGTCTTCAAGACATAACAAAAATTGCCCATTGAGGGACTTTTTGAGCCTTTTCAATTTTGCTTTTCATATTTTCAGGCAGTAGGGAGCTGGGGATACATGCAGTCACTGGCATATTGTCCACTTCCGCTGAAAATATGTGGGGCTGTATCATATAAGTGAACCTTACATTGTGCATTGGTAATTCTTTTCTCTCATGCAGTCCCACTAATGGCCCCTTGAGAGATTCACCCGCCCACTTTTTGGAGCAATGTGGGCTTTGTAGTGGGATTCAGGAAGGAAGGAATTGAGTCCACCAACATACCTTGTTCTGCTGCTGGAAGGACTTGGATATTATTCTTGCCCATTAACGCCAAGGGACCAGACAGCATGCAGGCCATGGTGCAGATGGTGTGTAGCATCCTATAGAGCATTCATTGTTTCAGCATGTCTTTAACCAGAAGAACAAGCATTCTACATATATCCACAGCCATTCAAGAGCAGCAAGTCCAGAATAAATCAATATAGTACTTACAGGCCATTTTGTGGTTTTTTAAATGATTTGTTTTACTTTAATTTACAAAGTTGTGTGCTGTTGTGTGTTTAGGGGCTCTGCCGAGTATCTAAAAACAACCCGCTTGTTTGGAGAAGGAGTATTTGCATTTTGCTTTAGACCTGATAGGCATTTCTGCACATATAGGAAGCAGTCTTACCATTGCTCCATCTAACTCAGTATTGTTTGGATCATCTCTAGGCATGACTTGTGGACTAAGTAGGGGGTGGGGTCCTTCATCCCCATTTTTGCCTTGATGCAGATCTGATCCAACACAAATCAAATCAGGACACCTGCTGAGATTTGAAGCTCCAGATGTTCATATCTCCCATTGAGGAAACAAAAAAGGCCATAATATTTTGGGGAGTTTTTTTTTACACCCATATACACATTGTGGCAACTTGGTGTACTCTTGCCACAGTTCTGGCAGAGAGTTCTGAAGGCATTGTGCCTGAAATAGTTGCCATAGCCTTTCAGCTTTTTCGCATATGTGCCTGAAATTCAGAAATGTAGTAGCCTACTGTGAGGGGAATAACCCTCCCTATCTGGGACCAATAGACATTTCATCTGTCTATAACTTTTGCTTTCATATAGAACATATTGAAGTGTTTAGGGAAAATCCAATATTTTTAACAGAATGAAATAAAAGTCCAACCTAAATTAATATACTAGGGTCAAAATGGCAGAGTGGGTAGGGAGAAGAGAAAGGCCTAAGAACATTGCTACAAAAGCCACATTGAGAGGAACACACACATTCAACAGACAACCACTGTGCCTCCAGAGGGAAAAGCCACTCTGTGTGACAAGCTGCACAGTCTGAGGAAGCCCCCAGAAAAAGGGAATGGTAAACCACTTCTGTGTATTCTGTTCCTAGAAAACCTTGAAAAGGGTTGCCATAAGTTGGAAATAATTTGAAGGCATGCGGAGACATGTGTACACACACACACACACACACACACACACACACACACACACACACACACACACACAGAGAGAGAGAGAGAGAGAGAGAGAAATATGAAGGAAAGGAAATTCCCCCCCCCAAAGCTTTTTCAGAAACTTCTTTCCTCCTAGAAGAAAATAAAGCAACGTATAAAATAACACACACATACACCCGCAGCTGCCATAATTGTGACTGGAAAGTGCTGCTGATATTTTTGCTTTGCATTGGAAATCATACCTATCAAAACAGTAAAGATCTACTCTTCTCCCTCCCTCTTTCCCTAGCTCATTGTTTTCCTTATGTTTCACAATATTTTGGAGACAGGCTGTTGTTTTATTTTATTGTCTGGATCACTGAAGAGATTGGGATCCATTGGGAACCAGATATGAACCACTTTAGACTCAATCCAGAGCTGTCCAAAGTGGCCTGATTTGGTTCAGAATCAAGCTACAACAGAACAGTTATTAATATTTCCCATCTGCTACATATTGGTATACTTCAAACCAAATCTCATCTGATATAGCAGAAAGGCAGGTAAACAGAAAAGGTGGTGCAGAGCAAGACTGATGCGTATTGCAGACCCAAGACACAAAGCTTTTTTCCCCCCAATTATGCTTTTGTTAACAAAGTATTTGTTCCTTATTGGAATATTGTTGGCACTCATTCTGTGGTTTTAAATAATTTCAAAACAATTTTGTACATGCAAAGTGCTTCAAAGCAGCAAAGACACTTTAATGTGTCTTTAATTTCTGCTTCATCATGCATTGTATTTTTTCCTCAGAGTTGTAAAATGTGTCACTTAATTTAAAAGGTGGCAATGCATTTGGTTTACAAATACTGTAAACATGTTCCTGGAACTATTTTCTGTCAGATGTATTTTTAAACACATTATGTTATTTTAGTAGTTTTTTTTTGGCATGGTTGGCAGTGGCAACATTCAAGAAAGTCATTTATACCTGTGGGAAATGAATACAAAGTGGGCAAAATAATGTTCCCTTCCTGACTACTTTGCCGCTGTTTTGCACTGCTGCCCTCAGGGACAAATGATGAGATATGATACAAGATTATAGTAATCCTGAATTGCCTTGTAAAGTACCACCAGAGATGATAGATGATATTCACAGATATTATGAGAAGGTATTCTAAAGTGAGAGCTTGACTAGCTGGAAAATCACTGAGGAACAATTTGAACATAGCCAAGTAGTTGCAGTTTCTTACCTGAGGGCAATATGGCTGGACAGTTTGTAATCTAGATGTCATTTGACTTTACCCCTCCTCATCCCTCAGCATTAGCAGTGCTGGCTAGAGCCACAAAAAAGGAATGGGACTGTTGTGTTTTAATGAAAGAGGAATGTCATGAAAGAGGCCCTCTTTTTCATTTTTATGTTATTTTATGGATTACTGAATGAGAATCTCTAGACATGAAGGCTTGGCTTGGCTGGAAAAGAGTGAGTGGTATCCTCTGCTCTTTCCCCCTCCCCCCTTTTTTAAATTACAAATTACAAAGCAAAATATAACACCACTATTCAAAAAAGTGCTTTTCTTTCTTTGTGCCACTCAGTCCTTGTGGGCACCTCAGGGTTGGCCACATGATGGTGGTTATGTTGGAATGGTGGGGACAGGAAAAGGTTAGCAGGTGGCAGAGCTTCTCAAAGGTAGATAGGGCTAGAAATAAACAGCAAGCAAGCAGGGGAAATGGAATGAGGCAAGAGGGAATATGATGATGAGAGACACAGGGTGAGGAGAGTGTGCTCAGGAAGGAAAAGAAAGTGGGAAGGCAAAAGAGAAGCAGCAGGAGGGGAAGTCTTTAAAAACTATGCTACTTTAAAAGCCCCTGTATTTAAATCAGGTTTAGCTTGTTTTGAATTGCTGTAAAAACTGGTGAATGCACAACACATGTGTACAAGTGAATTACTTTGACAGGGGATCATAGTTTTTGTAGCGGTAGTAAGTATTTTTTTAATTCTTCCGCCAGAGGTCCATTAATTTTAATGTGGATGTGGAATTAATTCATTTAAATTCATTTAAATCAACTCCCCCCCCCCATGTGGATATCTTGGTCCATGTTAATTGTTAAGTAGCTCTGCTGGCTGACTCTCACAGTCACTTGCCCCTGCTGTAGTTGTGATAGAAGTGGACCCCATTCTACTCACTCACTTGCTCCCCGAAATCTTTTTCTAGTCCCGGGGTGGGAGGCAAAGGGATGGACAAAGCAAGATCAACCCAAGGAGATGTCCCTCCATTGAGCTGGCACACAAACCCTGGAACTGGCCACTGGTAGGCAGGCAGGCAGGCAAAACATCACCACCGCCACCTTTCTCTTTTCCCCTCCAGCCAGGACATTTCAGACCTTTTCTATTGCTGGCTTGCTTGGCTGTTTCTTAGTGCTCTTCCCTCCTCCCAGGGCAGACACCCAGGGTCTACTCATATACACACTTGCTGAGCCACCTGCCGCTCTGAGTCCCAGCCTTAAATTGGAGAGAGAGAGAGAGAGAGAGAGAGAGCAGGGTGTCCCTTCAAAAACATGGGATTAAAGGTTTGTTCCAAGGAAATGCAAACTGCAACTCAAACGCCGTGACTGCCATGTGACTTGGAGTTGATTTAACTTGGGTTTCATATACACCAACACATATTCTAAACGATTGCTGTAATGTAAAGATACTCTGTGACTGAATGGACATAGAGGGGGGAACCTAAAGAAAACCCCAAGCAAGTTATTTATCTGGGGATTGTTTTCTGCCTGGAAGTAAAACAGGATTAGAGCAAAGAGAGAGAGAGAGAATGAATGAGGGAGACTACGGACAATCTCATGACAATCTGGTGATTAATTATCTCTCTCTGTCTCGGGGCTCATTTACATTACAGCAATAGTTTAGAATATGTGTTTGTCCAACATCATAGTTAAACAGGACATAAGAAGTTAGAATGAGAAGGAAAATATAGCTATTGGCAGGGATCGCCTTACCATAAGAGAGTAAAACAATGGCTTCAGGTGGCAGTATTGAGGTGGCAGCCCCAGGCCATTTTTCTTCCTTGAGTGACAGAGCTGTTTGTCACACAGTTTATTCACTCTAAATCATGCTGTCCAGATACCAATGTTGAGGTAAGATTCGATGCTATATTTGTAGGATTCTGCATATGGGAAAATGGGGAGCATTATTTTTCCCTTTACCTCAGGCAGCTTATATGTAAGGACTGGCCCTAAATATTGGAGATAAAATCAGACAACTATGCATGACTTGATACCCAAATGAATTAATATACTCTGCTTTTTTCAATCCCAAACTGATAGCAACATTGTTTATTGAGGAGTCCCATATATGACTTGAGGTTTGTTTGTTTGTTTGTTTTGTTTTGTCTGAGATACTGCTAAGTAAAAGAGAGCAGAACACCCCTTCAGACTTTGCTGACTATTGTGGTGAGGTTAGAGGTGGCAGAGACAAGAAGGTATAAGGATGTGGGGGCTAGATTTAAAGACTGTGACCTCATTTAGAGCCCTCCTCTGCTGAGGCAAATGCTGAGTAATGTTAACATGTTTATAGTATTTGTTGTCATTATGTGCTCTCAAGTCACCTCTGACTCATGGCATCCCTATCAATGAGTGACCTCCAAGTTGTCCCATCATGAACAGCCCAGCTCTACTCTTGACAACTCAAGGCTATGGTTTCCCTTGTTGAATAAATCCATCTTATGTTTGGTCTTCCTCTTTTCCTGTTGTCTTCAACTTTTCCCAACGTCATGGCCTTCTTCTCTTGTCTCCTCATGCTGTTCCTAAAGTATGATAGCCTTGGTTTAGTCATTTTTGTTTCTAGGGAGAGTTTGAGCTCGATTTAATCTAGGACACACTTTTTTGTTCTACTGGCAATCCATGATATCCTCAAAATTTTCATCCAACACCACATTTTAAATGAATTGGGTTTTTTTATCCCCTGTCAGTATTCTTCACTATCCAGTTTTCACATCCATACATAGTAACTGGGACTACAATAGTGTGGAAATAGTGGTCATAGTGGGGGATCCCCTTGAAATAAAATCATCCTCTTTTCAGTTTTTCACTGAGGGGACCCCATACTGGAAACTGGAAAAGTAGCATATATTGAAGCTAATTGATGGGAGTTTGAGTTCATTGTTGTGACAAGGTAGGGTAAATAAAGGGAAGTTCTTTTTTCCAGCCAAGCTCATTGTGGACATCCTTTCTCAACACACAATGAGCCACCAAGTTCAGATCAGTGATCAGGATGAATGCCCGCCCACCCACTCCTAAGACTGGCTGAATGATGTGGATAGAACACAGCAGGAACAAGTGGCATGGCTTGGCAGGGCACCTCTGTGGGATTTATTCTACACGACCTTGACTGAGGGACCATTGTCTGAGCTACCATGACTTTTTGCAGTTTCTGTACTGTGGATAATTGTAGCTGCTACTGTAGGGCAGGTCCTTTTTAGAGAGGCAGACCAGAGTAATTTCCTGACAGACCAAAGGGTTGCTTTAAGGGAAATCACTCCCAGTAAAGTAACCCTTTCTGGTGTAATCAGATACACACCTTTTCCACCACCTGATTACAATGCAGGCTAAACCGCATAAGCCTCTGTGCTGCAGGGTCAGAAGACCGGCAGTCATAAGATCGAATCCACGTGATGGAATGAGCTCCCATCGCTTTGTCCCAGCTCCTCACCAACCTAGCAGTTCGAAAGCATGTAAATGCGTGTAGATAAATGGGTACTATCTCGGTGGGAAGGTAAAATGGCGTTCCCTAGTCACGCTGGCCATGTGATAACAGAAAACTGTCTTCGGATAAGCGCTGGCCCTACGACTTGAAAAACGGGATGAGCACCGCCCCCTAGAGTCGGACACGACTGGACTAAAATGCCAAGGGGAACCTTTACCTTTACCTTTACCTTTTTATCAATATCCTTATAAAAGGGACAAAGAGAGGTCTGGCATTCTGTAGACCATAAAAGCATATTGCAAAGGTTCCATACACACATCCTAGAGTGGAGGAATCTTCATATCTTATCAATGGTACACAGAACAACACAAAGCTGTTGGATACAAAAAAATCAGCTTAAATAATCTAATGGTTATCAGCACTCACACAATACAGAGATTTTTGATATGATACTTTTGTAATTTTGACAGAAAAATAAGCATGACAAGGATCAAACAAGGATACTTCCAGATAAGGGTTTTACTATGCAATCACCTAATTGGTTGGGGAGGTGGGATCCCTACAGCCCTGTCTTCCACTTGTAACTGTTCCATCTGCTTCTTATGTCTTCTTGCTTATCATACAAACATAATAAGAAGGAAAAGATAAAATAGCTACACAATGCCTTTTAATGGTAGAAAGAAGAACCATCTGTCTTGGAAGAATCCTTAATAATCCAGCGTCAGGGAGAGTTTTATAATTGATTTAGTTAAGAGAGGTTTTCAAACTTTATCTACCATACCTGGCATATTTTATCAAATGTTTTTGAGTGTTGTTTCAAGGGCCAAATTAGACAATACAATTAAGACATGTTTAGAATCAGAGCTCCCATAACAAACAAACAAACACTATCTGTTTATTTTAACAAGAGTTTGCATTAATCCTAATTTGGCAAATAAGCCTGCTTTTGTTCTGTTAACTTGCATGTTTGATTCTTAGGTGTGCAGCCCTGAAACATTTGCATGCATGAGGGATAATGTTATAAGATCAGGGAACATGCATATGCTTTTAACATGTCACATGACTCGCCTAATTTGATCTGTGCAATCAGTGCCTTCTTTTCTCCTTTGCTTTTCATGTGTTTTGTTGGTTTTTGCAGGCATTCACTGTGAAGAAGACATCAATGAATGTCACATAAACCCATGCCAAAATGGGGGGACCTGTGAGAATTCTTTTGGAAATTATACTTGCCATTGCCCGCCGGGAGAAGAGGATGGGATATTTTATGGTGGCTGGAACTGCACGGATGTCCTCCTCGGCTGCGTTCAGCATAAATGCCAAAATGAGGGAGTGTGCATTCCTCAATTAAGAAATGGACAACACAGATTTAGCTGCCTGTGCCCAGCTGGATACACTGGAGTACACTGTGAAATAATGACAACATTGTCTTTTCAGGGAAATGGGTTCCTTCAGGTTCACAGTGCCACAGCCCCTACCCAGGACTATTTCTATAACATAAACCTTAGGTTTCTGACTGTCCAACCAACAACCCTGATATTTTACCGAGGAAACAAAGACATGTTCATGAAGCTGGAGTTACTGAATGGCTACTTACACTTGTCCATGCAAATGAATAACAAATCCAAGGCCTTTTTGCATATACCCCATAATGTCAGTGACGGCGAATGGCATTCGGTGGAGGTAATTATAGCAAGGACGGTAACTCTTAAGCTAGCCGAGAGCTCTTGCACAGAATCCTGTCTCCATGAAACCACTACTACAGTAGATAGCAATCAGACAATATTTGCATTCCAGAGCACATTTTTGGGTGGCTTGCCCGTGGGGAACAGTAGTGTAGACTCTCCGCAAAACATCTATGATATGAATTCTGCACCTTCGTTTATAGGCTGTCTTCAGGACGTTGAAATAGACTTGAACTTTGTTATCCCAGAGAATATGTCCTCTGACTCGTCTTTGAATGTCAAGGCAGGCTGTGCTAAAAAGGATTGGTGTGAACACCACCCATGTCAAAACAAAGGGCGCTGCATGAACTTGTGGCTGAGCTATCAGTGCGACTGCTACAGACCTTACACTGGGCCAGCTTGTGCTACAGGTAAGGCAAACTGGACTGTACCAGAACCTTAATTGCCACTTGAGGTCATATTGTAGAACATATATGGTTAAAATGCAGAGTGCTTTACAACAGCTATGTCGCAAGCCGGCTAGATAAAAATCAATGATATTTTTAAAATCAAATTTATTTAAAATCACAATTTAAATGTAAGAGCCATTTACAAAATTGGCTCTTCAGGCAGCCTTTCCCTCCTGTCAATTCTTGAATTCTATCTTTCTGTTCTTTTATTCCCCATCTTGATCACACTATATTATTGTTCAAATGTTTTTATGATTATGAATGTTGTTTATTTTTTATTGTGATGCTTTTATTGTTATTTAATGATATTTTAAGATTTTGTAAGCCACCCCGAGTAGACACTGTCTAGGGGGGTCTAAATCTAATGAATGAATGAATAAATAAATAAATAAAATCAAAATCAAAATATAAATCTATATCATCAACAAATCCAATTTTTAAAATTTAAATTGTGATTTGAATTGTGATTTAAATAAATTTGACTTAAATGAAATTCACCCTAGTCATAAGCATTTCTCTCCCAGCCCTCTTACATTTTTCACAGAAAAGCTTTGTGCAAGATATATTTATTTTATTTATAATATTTTTATCCTGCCTATTTCCTTAAAAAGGGCCCGAGGCAGCTGACATCATTACAAACACAGTATTAAAAGCTAAAAACAGTATATTATTCAAAGAATTAAATAAATATGATATAAATGTTAGGTCAAAGCATTACTAAAATAGATTTAAGAGCAAAACAATACATCCCATCCCATTTTAAAAACTTGCTTAGACAGCCAGTCTAAGGAAAGCCTGCCTAAAGAGGAAGATCTTCACCCATTTGTGACAGCAAAGATGGGGCCAGTCTGGCCTCCCATGGGAGCGAGTTCCAGAGTGGGAGCAGCAGATATTCAATTTGCTAGATATGCATATAGCTATCCCAGGCGAAGATGGAAATAGCTTCAGTGACTAAAGCAGGGGTAAGCAGCGGTTATTACCCACTGTGTGTTCTAGGGGCAGAAGTAACCAAGGTGACGAAATTTTATCAGTCCAGAGATAAATACTCTAATGCTGCTGTGTTTGTTCAATCAACATGCAAAATGAAGCCCACTGCTTACCTTCCAGTGACCAATCGTCATCAGATAGGCTCCAAGATTGCTGGAGAATATGAATAACAGAGAAAAAGGTTCCTACTAGAACCTTCCTCTGTGCTGGGATAAGGAAAATGTTTTGGCCCTGTCATTTAGCATTCTCTTGTGCCTAACCACTGGGACACCTGGAGACATCAATATCACAGAGAAGCTTCCCGTAGCTCTCATCTACAATCCCTCCAAGTTTGGTGAAGATTGGGTTTCTGACATCCAGGTTATACACCCAAAAATTGGGTTCCCCCAGGAAAATGCCCTGGCTTGAGGAAGCCCAGTCTTCAGCAAACTGGGAGACATTGTAGAGGAGAGTCAGGGGAAGTTTCTCCATAATTTTGGTGTCTCTAGGTGCCTGGAGGGAACTTTCCTAGGGGTGCTCTTTGTGGGTTTATAATTTGGACATCTGAAACCCAATCTTTACCAAACATGGGTAGATCGTAGAGGAGAATAAGAGGAAGATTCCCTGCAATTCTGGTGTCTCTTGGTCCTGGGGGGGCACTTTATAGTCCAATGAATCAATGTATCAAAATCACTAAATAATTGTTCATTCATATTCATTAGGGCATTGATTCGTACTAAGACTAATAGACAAATTAGTTATTTTTTAATGAATTTGGTGATTCATTTTTTTAATTCATGCCCATCTCTAGTTGCAATCCTGCAACACATATATAGTTCAGACTACATCTTATTTTTCTATGTAGAGGATTGTCCTGGGAGTAAGACACCTGAGCAGGTATGGCAAAAGCAGGTTGTAAAGATGTGAGATGGAGAGAATACTTCTGAAATATATTTAAGTCCACCAAAGGCTCCTTCAGATATATTTATCCTTAACAAAATAGATAGCATTAACCCAAATAAAATTGAAACATCACAAGAAAAAAACAAAGCCCAAAGGAGCAGATGGACATGAAAGGCATTGTTATTAACAACAGGTTAGATCCAAAATGTATCTGTTGCAGATGTAATATTGCACAGTTGTACTGAATTTAGCAGAGCTATGTGGATTTACAGCAGCTGATATCTGGTCTAAGGAGCTTAGGGGTTCATTGTTCATAAAGCTTCATTTAGATTCTAGTATTTTTAAAATACTATTTTAGTTCATATTCTGCTTTTCACAGCACACGCACATCATTGTCGTTGTCATTGTCATCATTACTATTGCCATTGTTGCTGCAGTTATTATTGTTGTTGTTGCAAAATGACATTGCTAGAGCCATAATCCTAACAGATGGCTTTGAAGTGCAGCGGTGTTTTATCTGAAGGTTTCAAAACCAACTTTGGAAAACAGGACTACATTTGATGAATATGTTTGCCTCTTTATATGACGCAAAATTAAAACCATCCAGCTCCAAGAGAGGCCTCTGCTTCTGCTATTTCAAATGATTAGAAAGTGTCTGAGACATCTTCTTCCTCCTGACTATTCTTCTCAGTACAGTGCGTCTTTACCATTTTGATTCAATAATATATGTATGCCTCCACACCATATACACTGGGGCACAAGCATCCAGAACACACCTGGTGGCCATGTTTTCTCAGCATCTGTGACATCACAGCCAGCCAGCCAGAGTAGCGGGCACCATCTTGGAGACACTTCTTCTTCCCAGGGCTGCTCCTGCCCTTGGTTTTGAATTTAGCCAATTAGAAAGGTTGACAGGGTGGAAGTATTTTGCTGGGCGGACAGGATATCTTTGGATGGGACACCTAGCTGCTATGGGTGGTGGTAAAAAAACATTGCTAGCCACCTAAAGCTCTCTTTGTCTCCTGGAGCTGCTCCCTCCCACCCACCCTGAGCTGTTTGGAATTTTTCTTGGAAGTGCTGTTCTAAGCAGGTAGCTTATGTGCTTAGTCAACAAAGAGGTGGAGTACATACTCTGGCTTCATGTCACAGCTTGGTTGGGAAGCTTGGGGACTGATTCAGGTGGTGGTAGTACAGCACTTCAGGCATGGGATGCCCTCCATGTTGGCCCCCTGTGTGCCTCACCAGCCCCCTCCCCAGCAGAGTCGGGGGCTCCTGTTAATAACTCCATGGACTCCATCTCAGCTTCTTGACTCATGTTAGTTTTTATAAAAGTTACAGCAGCATTTTCCCCCACAGTCCCATAGGGTTGAGTTGTAGTCTCTAAATTACTTGTCAGCTTGGGGTGGGTCACAGTTAGTTAACTGTAATTCCCTCAGAGTCCAGGTTCTGGAAGTCAGGAAGGACGAGAAAGCTTAGATACAAAAAGTGGTCCTTTTAGAGAAGGCTTGTATAAATTACCACAAGAAAGTCTCTGCAGCTGATCTCTCGTGGTCCCCCCCCTCACCTTTTCAGAGCTGTGTTAGCATCCAGGTGAACATAGCCTTGTCCACGCATGTGACTGGAGTCTCCAGTGCCTGGTTTCCATCACAAATCTATAAACCTGGTAAGGGTAGATGGCTTCTGGCATCCTCTGTTTCCAAGATGGGCAGAGACCTGTTGCCTTCTCAATTCTGCTCCTTTCTTCCCCTCCTCCAGCTGCCTCCTCCTGCATCCCTTCACACCCCCTCTATGGGGCGGGGTAGTGGTGGAGTGATCCTATATATACTGTTGTATGCCCCTCACTCACCTGGGAACAGACAAGGCGATACAGTGGCCTGTGTCCATGTGGTTAACCCTATGTCTGTCTCTTTGGTTTGTATTGGACACCAGGTGGAGTAGCTGATGAGGATCTGTCCCCTATGCTAGTGCCATCGGCCATTGGCAGCTGTAACGATAAAGCTGTGGCCAAAAGTTTCACCAAAACAGCTTGCATGTGTTTGGTTATTTGAGCTCCAGTCTCAGGGCTTCCATCAGAATCTCTGACAATTGTTGCTTTATAGGAGAGATTGGGAGAACCTGACAGGCTTATTTACTGTTTCACTCACTCAAAGAACTTTCAAAATTGGTAGGGTGCTCTCCTCCATAGACATGAAATTTAGTTGGAGACAACTTGAGTTTGAAGAAACTTTGAAAACAAAGTTCCCATCTGTAAATTAAACACACCTCAAAACAGTTATGCCTCTTCATATTACCTAGTCACCTGGAACTTCACCACCTTGGGTTTAATCTCTATATATCACAAACATATTTTCACTTATAAAAGGCACTGGCACCCTAGCATCAGAACAACCCCACTGACTTCATGTAATAATCTGAAGAAGGGCCCCATGGCCAACATTTGTCATCCTGGCTTTGATGACAGAAAAAAACCCATCTCTGCCCTTGCATTCATGTAGATGGAAAGTCCTCATATGTAGATATTTATGTGTGAAGGCAAGTTTGTGTGAGACCAGATGGCAAGAGCAGAGGCTGGAAGGAGCCCCTGTTATTTATTTATTTATTTTATTATTTATTTAACTCATATGCCGCCCACTCTGCCCAAAAGTCTCTGGGCAGCTTACAACAATTAAGATACAATAAAAATACAATAAAAGATAAAACAATTAAAATACAATTAAAATAGATACTCTAAAAATTGCCATCAGGACAATGACCCACAGAGCCACTTTGTACATATTTTTCCCTTCGTTAATGCAGCTTAGTCCAGCTGCCATGACTCAGCTTCCAGATAACTGTGTTACTTGTAACTCTTTTCTTTCAAGTTATGAGAAAGACCCTCTTACTCCTACAGGTGTCCAGTGTAATGTTTGACAGAGCCAATGTACACAAACACTATCCACACAAGTAAAGGAATGCTTAATAAGCAGACATCTCTAATCCATGGCAGTCATGTGTTGGGTTGCATGTTTGGTTGCATGCCCAGCACATACTCAGCACCTTGTCAGTTAGCCACTGCAGTTTCCATGATTCTTTTTGAGCACATGTAAAATCCCAATGGAATGTTGGTCTATATTGAACAGACGTGTGGTAGAGCCCCCAACATGATCTCATTCTCCCCTGCATGTGCATCCACACAAACTTTTGAACTCTACTGATGTGTCATACACACATATGTCCATAGACATACACAAACAAGATAGCCAGTGTTATCATGATTAATCAATAACATTTAAACAAAATAAGTGACTTTTTGATATATGGTTGGAAGCAAAACATAATTTAAAGTTTAATAAGCTACATTTGCTATGTGATAAACCCCCATCGGTGCTACAAAGTTAACATTCAAATAAACATACACTTGATTGAGCATATTGCAAATAATTTGTAGAACACCAGATCACTGTTACTATGCCCTTTTCCGTCCCTTGTTAAACTAATGCACCATAATCAAATTAAAAATATAAAGCCAAATAAATGTTTTAAATTGGAAAACTTGATGTCCTCTTATATTGCAATGTCATAAATTAAAATGACTTCTCACTCATCAGCCAACTCTTTACAGCCAGACTTATATATATCTGCAAAATTATAAGCCCCTTATTTCTAGGACTGCAGCATTTGTTGATTAAAGTACTAATTAAAGCTTCTGTCCATAATATGCAACACAAATCCAAACGGTAGATTAGATTCACCTCTGCCTTGCCCCCCTCTTTCTGGATTTTAAAGATCATATTTTGTGCTATAGAAAAGCAAGCACCTTTGTTAAATAATCTATGATAAATCAATAAGTGCAGGACCACATTTTTGCAACACAGAAAAAAGGGAAAAAAAGAAAGCCGAGAAATGTTGATTTATTTTCATCAGCATCCAGATGTAATGGCTCAAGAGGTTAATATTGACCAAGGTTATACTAAAGGCCCATCAAACCACAGATGAGATCCAGTAATTCTTTTGAAGCAAAGTAATTGAAAACTGCATGCGCACCGTGCTACCTTTTTGAAGGCTAACCTTCCTTCCTTTGCCTCTCTTTGTAATGTTGCGACTCTTCCTGCTACTTGCTGGCTTTGCTGAATCAGAAGTATTTTTCTCTTCAACATAAAAAATGTCTTTCAAGTTCCGTCCTTAATAGAGAGAGAAGTTGGAGGGAGGGAGGGAGGGAGGGAGAGAGAGAACATGCACACACACACTTTCATGCTTAGAAACACCCATTTCAACCCAGGGGGTATGTGGAGATTTAGGCATATGTGCCATATTTTGAAGAATCTCATAAGGAAGGAAATATAAGATAAAATAGCCTCATTTACAAAATTAATACATTTTCATTTCTTATTTATGAAACTGTCTATTGAGAAATAACATAGGGATTTATTTTTTTCTCCTAAAAAGGCTGATACATATATGAAGCCTGTAATATTTAGAAGGAAGAGTACCACGGTGAATGTCCCTGTTTTATGGATCCTGTAATCTTTTCATTAAAATAAAATGCTGGAGGCAGAAAAGTTAAAAAAAACAAAACCTGTGGAGATCTCAGTCAGACACAAAGTTCTTGCTTTGTTCATTTCTTTGTTTTTCTTTTAAATAAAAGTCTGACTAGGGAGCTTGTGAACAGCTGTTTGGTTGTTGGTGGTTTAAACCCATTTGATGCTCTTCATGCTGTTTCAAATATATGAACAGTAGTGCATTGAAGATTTTAGATTAGAATGAGCAGTTGTCATTGTTGATTTAGGTCCACTTCATCTATCAATGCTGCAGCTTAGGAGTTGTCGTGACCTGAGACATTTTGCTGTCTATAGCAAAGCACTAAATGAGACATCAAACAGCACCCCACGGACCACCACTCCTTAATTGATAAGTGTATATTTACAAAGTCTGCACCTATGGACTTTCTTTTCAAGAACCATTACCACTCTGTACCAGGTTTTGTTGTTCTTGGGGGGGGGAGAGGCAAAAACCCTTGTTTTGTACTCCCACCAGATGCATTTTGCACACTTTTTTAAAAAAATGCTTACATGCATTCACATGTGCACACTTTGACCAAGCCTGTTTTAGCAGTACTTTGTGCACCTTTGATGTGACCATATTTTTTCCTATGTGTGATTCCCAATGTGCACGTTTGGGCAGCCACATGTGCTACTGGCCATCTACTTCAGGACTCGAGTCCAAATTTCATCTAGCGTACAGACAGCCTAAGAAGTATGGACCAAGACAACTTTATCAAATCTCAGACTGAATTTGGAATCTTCACAATCTCTATTTTTAAAAAGACTTTCAACTCTAAAAGTTATTTGAGCTATTTAGACTTCAGTTCTGGTTTACAAAATTTGCCCTAAATTCCACCATCCCATGCTGCCATTTTCATATTGATGGACAGCAACACCAGACTTTTGTGGAAACTAACTTCACATGATGGTATTCATCCATATGATTTTGAAGATTTTCCTATCAGTTGCTCTAAACTGATAAATACATTTCCTGATGTGACAACTGGAAGCACTTCCACGTTATTGACATCTGTAAAGTGGCAAATCATAGGTTATGTGTGATGCTCTTTCTGATTTTCATGTTCCAAGGCATCAGGGAAGAATGATAACAGCTTTGAGAGGAAACCACCTTGTGAACCTGATGTACATCATAATGAGAATCCCTGGATCATAAATCTGAACATTTTAGAAATAATCACTTAACATTCCTTATTAAAAGTAACAACACCACCAGTTATTACCGTATTTGCCGGCATATAAGACAACTGGGCGTATAAGATGACCCTCCAACATTTCCACTCAAAATATAGTTTGTCATATACTCGCCATATAAGACTACCCCCCTCTTCCGCACACCTTCCATACACCAGATAAAAGGTGTCATTCATTGTCACCATTGTACGGCCGCAGCGTGGCTGCAGCACCTCTGGCCCACCCCTGTATCTCCCTGTGACTGGCACTAGTGCGAAAGTGTGCATGTGTGAGCTCTGCGTAGACAAGAGGCGGGCCGGAGCGCCGCTGCTTCCCACTGAGCAGAACAGGCTGGTCACGTTGAAAAGGCTGACACCCCTATCTCACTGCTGATGCTCGCTGCGGCAAGCATAAATCATCAATAGGATTCTACCCATAACTTCTCTCTTATTTCCCTACTACATCATTTTGTTTGAAAACATCAAGACATTCGCTGATTGAGTCTGCAATTAAAAGTGCTGACGCTACTAAGATTTCCAACTATTTGGCATTTTACTGAGCTTACCCATAAAATAATGTTTTAACAGAAAGTCATTACTGGAATCTGAAAAAAAAGACACCACAATCCACTACATTCCAGATTGTTCCAGTCCCTGCACATTTCCTCTTAGTGTTGCCCCTATTTCTCCTGAATCCATCCTGGTTTTGCCTTTGCCCTACCAGATTCTTCGAGATTTCTGTTTGTCCAAATCCTCCCAATGCCATACACATTGGTTCAGACCCTGGCCCCATCTAAGGAGACAACCGAATTCAATATATAGCAGCCCTACATGCCAATGAGTTAGGTCACTCACAATACTGAAATTTCAGGCAGAAGACAAGTGTTATTTCACTGCTGAAAGGGCAACCAATTATTCAGTTATACATGATACAAGTTCTTCTGTTTTTTGGTGTGTGGCATGGTTACATTTCCATCAATGTTCCCTTCTTAAAATTTGTCATTTTGTCTCTTTCTCTGTGTTACATGGGCTCAAGAATACATTCCAGGAAGATTTGGACATGAGGAATCCACAGGCTATGCTGCTTTTACTGTGCAAGGTAGCGATTATGAAAGTGTGACTATATCAATGTTTCTCCGTACACGCCAGCCTTCTGGCTTGTTACTAGCTCTGAAAAAAAGCACATTCCTACTTCTTAAGATCCAGCTAGAAGATGGGAAACTCATCCTGTCAGGTCCTAGCTCCAACAAATTCCAAGGATCTCAAGCTGTGAATGATGGAAATTTCTATTTAATATCTTTAAAAATAGAACCAAATAAAATGGAGCTTTTCCACTCAACACAAAACCTAGGTTTTCTTCTTACACCTATGATAAAAATCCAGAGGGGAGATATTATCTACATCGGTGGATTACCAGAGGACCAAGAAACCCATGTAAATGGTGGGTATTTCAAAGGGTGCATCCAAGATTTACGACTGAACAACAAACCACTGGAATTCTTCCCTGTCACTACTTCAGAGAAATCTGTCATCAGCAAGAGCGCACTGATCAACATAGCCCCAGGCTGCGCTGGAGACAACCTTTGCAAGGTAAGGATGCTGTTTCTCAAAGAGCCATTTCCATGTTTCCAGCAAGGAATTTTCTTTTGAACTCACAGCGGTCCCAAACAGCATGTGACAGTAAGAATATCTTAATGCGATATCCGAAACAGGCAGGTAAGATCAGATTTTGCCATGCGGTCTTGCAATTTGTGGTTGCCAATACCACAAAACATCTGGGGGGCTGGAAACACCGCTCTTAAATGGAAAGGTAATGATAACCAGTTAGCCTGCTACTCATTAAGGGCAACTTGAACTCACTGTAGTTTTCAAACCAACATATTCCCATAATTACTGTAATACTATCATTTTGGAGGAGAGTAATCATACGGTATATTATGAACATTGGATCTGGTAATGAGGCCCATAAAATGTCAAAGTGGGAAGGAATGTTATCTCTTTGCATAGATACAAATGCATACTCCACAGGTCTTGGAGCTACTGTACAAGGAATCACACATCCTTCATTTAACACTGTGTACAATTATAAATATATACAGTAAACACTTACCATCTATGAGTTACATGAGAGTTAATACTTGGGTTTATAGAACATAGTCTTCTCTGAGTTGCATGTTGATGAGGTATTTGATTAGTACAAAAGAGCTGTTCGTTTATGTTATACTATTTTTGGAAGATGTTTACTTGTAATCATGGCTGCTTCCTTTTCATAGGCTTGCTCTGCTTTCTTTTTTCAGAATAAACCATCACACTTCCAGGAACAAAGGCAATGCATTTCCTATTCCTTTTCTCCTAGCACAGCCTAGATCATGTGTGTTTCTCCCAGCACAGCCTACAGGTTGGGCATCCTAAACCTTAAGTCACTTTTGTTATACAGTGGAAGTACTAGATCAACAGAGGATAATAGCTACAAGTTCCCCAGAGACCATCCCTTTCTCATTAACTGGTGCTTAAAGTTTCAGTGAATCACTCTGAGACATTTGTAGGAGAAAGAATAAAAAACATTACTTACAGTTGCTTGTGATTACAAGCTGCTTGTCTATGCTTTCTTTATTGCATGCATACTTAGCAACCAACCAAACAGATCAACAATAAACAAACAACTGCCTCCTACAGACAAAATAGAGGGAAAGGAACACTCAGCAGAAAGGCAGGACTCTTTGAAATCAAAGACTGGAAGAAACGATTGGTTAGTTCCTCCCAGTCACACAAGCCACAGACAGCATGCAAAGTTGCAAACAAAATTCCAGCAAGTTTCTTTCCAAAAGTAAATCAATGCTTCTTTCTTAAATAAAACTCATTAACATTCTTCACTACTAAAAAAAAAAAAACATTCACAATCATTACAAGAAATAATTACTTGTTATTTTTTCCTCATCAATATTTTTAAAAGCAGTTAAAAGTAGAAAAATAACCAGCAATCCTCCCCATGAGCAATGAGAAATAAGGAAGTGGCAGTTACTACACCAAAAAATAAAAAATGTAATGGCATTATCACCTACCATGTTACTTTTAATATACCCTCAAAGTACACAGGCATTATGCCCAAAGTAATGAATTCCAAGCAAAGACTTTATTTTAATACATTATTTCCAAGGTCTATAGTCTAGTACTATATAGAGAAATATTTGCATTTCTTAGTTTATCCGCTCTTAAGAAATTATAAAGGCAAAGCCAACCAAGCATCTTCAAGACTAACAGTTGTGGGTTTTAATGGATTACCCTCCACTTCATGTGAGCAAAGTGATGATATAACGGGAGTATTCAATCTTCCCCTGTAAGCAAGAGGGTCTAGTAAGAGAAGAAGCCTTCTTTCTTTCCTTGATTGCAAAAGCAGAGGTGTTTGCTCACAACAGACTTCTGTCTCTCCTATTCAGTCCAGCCCCTGCCAGAATGGAGGTGTTTGCTATTCCATTTGGGATGACTTCACTTGTACTTGTCCACCAAATACGGCTGGGAAAGCTTGCGAGGAAGTGAAGTGGTGTGAGCTCGGTCCGTGCCCTCACGAAGCCCAATGCCAGCTGGTTCATCAAGGATTTGAATGCAAGTATTTATTCATTCAGTTACTTATTTCTTATATTTGCTTGATTTGATTTGCAGCCCATAAGAACCTAAGGGCAGATAGAAATTACAGGTTATGAGCTTGCAACGTCCGATGACAAAAGCAAGTTGCCCAGTAATGTTCTTTACCATTCAAGAATTCAGCAACATAGCGCCAGTTTTCAGAACCACTTCAGGGTAAATAGAGAGCCTCAGTCCTCTTGACATTTTGTGATGGCTGTTGTTTATTTGTTGGTTTGTTTCCTTTGTTTTTAACATTGGGAAGATAGTGCTACTCTATTCAAGCTGTTTAAGTAATTAAAGAGCAAAAAAGATCACAATAAAATTGAGCTTTTGAGCAATTATATATGCCTATGTCATGGGAAAGAATAAATGTATTTGACAGGAAAGAGGTTCCGCTTCACTCAGCCCAGAATGTAAGGGATGTCCCTTCTGCCCAGATCATGAACTGCCTATGAGTCAGGTAATAATAGAGACATCTGTTTACTACCAATTCCCATTTCTTCTGTACCTGAGGCTGATTGCTTCTCTGATTGTGTTAAGTGGGTATGAATTGACTAGTGCCTGTGACATTACCAATACATATTGTAATAGCTGTGGTCCTGCAATAGCTTTTAAAAAATCAACTTCAAAGGTTCTGTTAAAGAGCAAGAATACTGTGAAGAAGCCATTTCAGGATTTTGTATTTTCATTAAGTATGAAACATTAAGACCAATTATCCATGAGTATATATACATATACAGTGGTGCTCCACTTAACGCTTACCCCGCTTGATGACGAATCTGCTTCACAATGAAGTTTTTGTGATCACAAAACAATGTTTGAAAGGGTTTTTTTTTGCTTTGCGATGATTGGTTCCCTGCTTCAGGAACCAATTCTTTGCATTACGATGATCAAAAACAGCTGATCGTCAGGTTTCAAAATGGCCACCAGGTGTACAAAATGGCTCACCGCTGTATTTAGGAAGGCTTTTTCGCAAGACAGGGAGCAGAAAATGGCTGCCCTATGGAGGATCTTCGCTGGACGGTGAGTTATTTGGCTCATTGGAATGCATTGAACAGGTTTTCAATGCATTTCAATGGGATTTTTTATTTCGTTTGACGAGGATATCGCTTAACAGCGATTTTGCTGGAACGGATTATCCTCATCAAGTGAGGCACCACTGTAACATTAAGTGCAAGAAAGACAGAAAAAAACTCTTGTAATTATCAAGATGCTATCCTCCTTTCATTGTATACAGTTCAGGAGGTTATAAAATCAGCCACAGCTTTTCTCAGTGCTGGTGTGACCCACATTTCACAATGCCAGGAGTTAAGTTATCCCACAGGCTGTCCTTAGATGTCTCTCTCTTTCCCCATCTCTGTCTCCAGGCCTTCCAGACGACAATCTTTTGGATGTTGATCAACTGCAGGTTTCTTATGGTGAATAATCATGTGCCTTCAAGTCAATTCTGATTCATGGGAACCCTTTTTAGGGTTTTCTAAGTAGAGAGTACTCAGAAGTGGTTTATTTATTTATTTATTCTATTTATATTCAGCCTATCTGGTCAGTTATGACCACTCTAGGCGGCTTACAGCATAAAATACATGAATACATTTAAAAAGCATTATTATACAGTAGACACATTAGCAAGATGGAGAGCAAACAAAGTAAGTCACAGTAGAGAAGGACAAGGAAAACATTAGGGATTAGCTGGAGGGAAGGCCTGCCGAAACATCCACATTTTTAATTGGCTCTTAAAGATACCCAGTGAGGGGGCTGAGCAAATTTCCAGAGGTAGTTTGTTCCAGAGGCGAGGAGCCAACGCTGAGAAGGCCCGGTTTCTTGTTTTTTCCTTCTGGGCCTCCCTTGGCATCAGGCTCCTCAGCCTCACCTCCTGGCTCGCACGAGTGACACGGGTAGAACTTGGTGGGAGTAGGCGTTCCGCGAGGTATCAAGGCCCTAAACCGTTTAGGGCTTTGTACATAAGCATCAAAACTTTTAAGTCAATGCGGAACCGAATGGGCAGCCAATGCAAAGTGGCCAGAATTGGAGAAATGTGGTGGAATTTTCTCGCTTCACTAAGGAGTCTGGCCGCCGCATTCTGCGCCACTTGGAGCTTCTGCGTCAACCTCAAAGGTAGCCCCACGTAGAGCGCATTGCAGTGGGCTAATCTGGAGATTACGAGTGCATGTACCAAGGTGGTGAGCGCCCCCATATCGAGGTAGGGTCGCAGCTGGGCAATCCACCAGAGATGGAAAAACGCGGAATGGACCACCGATGCCACCTGAGTTTCCATGGTGAGCACCGGGTCCATATGGATCCCCAGGCTGCGGACCCCACTCTTTGCGGCAAGGGTAACCCCCCCAAATGAGAGAGAGTCACCCAAGCCATCGATAGTGGGGGCACCCACCCTCAGAACCTCCGTCTTGTCCAGGTTCAGCCTCAGCCCATTTTCCTGCATCCATTGCAGTACAGCCTCCAGGCAGCGCTGGAGGGACAGGACGGCATCTCCTGCAGTAGGTGGAAAGGAGATGTAGAGCTGGGTGTCATCAGCGTACTGATGACACAGTGCCCCACACCCCCTGATGACCCCACCCAGTGGTCTCATATAAATGTTGAACAGCATTGGGGAGATAATCGACCCCTGTAGTTTACCATTCCCTTCTTCTGGCAGTATCCTGGGTTTGTGTAGATTGTACAAGGCCACACACGCTAGCTCTACTGCACAGGAGGTACAGTAGGGAATCAAACTCCCAGCCTCTGTCTCCATCTATTAGATAGTCGCTCCTAGAACCTCTGTAGGTGACAGTGTCATTTACAGGATCTGCAGTCCAGTACCTATAGAAGAAGACACGATGTTGTGGAAGGCTGATTCTGGTTGAAGATGCCCTGTCACTTTCTCCATACAAAGCATGAACTATGTCCTCTTACTAACTTACTTACTTTACTTACTTATGTACTTATTTTTTGATTGATTGATTGAATGATTGGTTGATTGATTGATTGATTGAAATGAGAATGAGAGCACTGTGTGGTCCTTTTTCACAGTCCAAAGGCAAGGGTAAGTGATATTAGACCACTAAAACACTGCAATAGAGTGGTACTGTTACTTTAATCTAAAAAACTTGAAAAGGCCATTCTAATCCATGCTGTCAGAGGTGAAATTTGAAATCTACCACTGCTGAGCTCACCTTGAAGCCCCTATTTTGGAAATGGCTTTAAAGAAAGAAACCTGGCTCACACATCTGGCCATGGATTTTGGAACATTTATGTTTCTTCTACAATTGCGTTTCTTCTACAATTTTGGAATGTTCGTTTTTCTTCTACATCCCCAGCTTTGTAATGCCAAGCCTGATTAGAACACTCACAAAGTCAAAAGCTAGCTTTTGCCTGTGATATTTTGGTGGTTTAATAAAGAAACCTTACATCCTTGTCTTCAGCGTTTACTTATATGTTTCTTTCACTGTTGAGCATGTGCATATATATCACATGCCAAAACCAAAGTAAAATGCAGCAGAGAATTAACACTCCTCTTTTCTGCTTAATGAATTCTGCTGTCTCTGTCCAGGTGTTGCCAATGCCATTTTCAATGGCCGAAGCAGTGCAATCTTCTACAGAAGTAATGGGAAAATCAGAAGGGACCTCACTAAGATAACCTTTGGCTTTCGGACTCAAGACTCAGATGTGATACTGCTTTATGCTGAGAAGGAGCCCGAGTTCATTGCTATTGGTATCCAGAATAACAAGCTGAGGTTTCAGCTGCAAAGTGGCAACAGCTTCTATACACTGAGCCTAACCACTTCTCAGCCAGTGAGTGATGGGAAGTGGCACCAAGTGACCTTCTCAATGATTGAACCCTTATCTCAGTCTTCAAGATGGCGCATTGATCTAGATGATGAGAAAGATGGTGTGACAAGTACAGTTGCCACTGGAAACCTCAACTTCCTGAGAGAAGAGACAGATATCTACCTAGCTGACAAAGCTTTCGACAATCTGGATGGACTGAGAGGGTGCATGAGCACCGTAGAGATTGATGGTATCTATCTCTCCTACTTTGACAGTGCTGATGGCTATACAAAAAAACCACAGGAAGAGCAGTTCCTCAAAATATCTGCCAACTCTGTTATCACTGGCTGTCCTCAGCTGGAGGCCTGCAGCTCAAACCCTTGTATGCATGATGGAGTGTGTGAAGACTTCTATACTTATTATCATTGCACATGTGTTGATGGATACACCGGAACCCACTGTGAAATCAACATTGATGACTGCACATCAAACCCTTGCGTGCATGGAAACTGCAGTGATGGAATTACATTGTACAAATGTGTATGTGATCCTGGATACACGGGGGCAAGGTGTGAGGAAGACATAGATGACTGTCGCGGGCATCTGTGTGCAAATGGGGCTACCTGTATAGATGAGATTAATAGTTATTCCTGTCTGTGCCCTGAGAATTTTACCGGAACATATTGCAGGTACTGTAGCGAAGTATGATGAAGACGTTCATCCATTATGAGTATCATTCACTTCTGAGCCTTAAATGAGGCTGTCATTAAACCTTGAACAAACCCTTGATTAGCAATTGCACTACTGCAGGTTGCATTGAGAGGAAATCAGGTAAAGTTGTGGACATATATTCAACACACCCTAATTTACTAATTGTGATTACTTAGACATGACCATCACTGTATGTGATATTTTGCAAAATTACACAAGCAAACCCCCTAATATGCCCTCCTCCAAGCCTCCTCCTGGCACAAGGAGTTTACAGTTTAAATTGCAACAGTTTGGGAGACATGATATGTGGGGGGATGCTGAGCATGCCATGCAACATAGAGAGATGAGGACACATCACTGTTGCTCCTTTATGGAAATAAAAATGGCAAAGCAACTTTACTTCTCTGTCACCATTAGCCACCCAGCAGAAGCTTTTCTAAAGTTTAAGGGGTTACTACATCTGTACCCTGAGAAAGTTATACTGGAATGTACAGAGCAGTCCTAGGACAATAAAGTTGCTCATATTTACATTGATCACAATTCCATTATTGATACAGTTCTGGAACAGTTGCTTTCATGCATGTCTGGTCCAGTTTTATGGAGTCAACACTAAATGATGCAGCATGGGAGACAGTGTGTTGAGAGAGGTTCATCCAGCCACCTGTAATCACAACCCTTGCCCATCTCAGCAAGTTACATGAAGCCAATGGGGACATTATTATAGTCTCATTGAAAGGCTCAGTGGCTTGAAGGAGACGCCACTGAAGAAATTATTGCTGGAGCCAGATTTTAGTTACTCTCAGATAATTAGAAACAGCTTCCTTCTAAATAAGGTGCTCCAGGTGGTTGTGACAGTTTAATCATAGGCAATCTTGCTTGCAACAAATTAACTAAACCAATTTAAGTTTTGGATTAGGTCATTATTTGTCATGGAAACTGCTCTGGTCACCCTGCTGAATGGCCTTTATTCAGATCAGAGTCAAAAAGATGTGCAACCTCTTGGTTCTCTATCTCTCAGATTTTGACACTGTTCACCACAGTTCCCTGTTGAACTGGCCCTGTGGAGGGAATGGGGATTATGGTGAACTGATGCTAGGTTGCTTTCAGAAAATAGCATCGCAGAGATTGTTGCTCAGCTCCACTGCATATGGATTCTGAAATCCCACAGTCCGTCCTGTGATCCAAATTCTATATACAATGGACCCTCGACTTATGGAATTAATCCGTATTGGAACAGTGGCTACAGGTCAAAAAGTCTGTAGGTCGAGGCTCCATTGATCTACAATGCATTGGAAACAGATTAATCCGTAACCGGCTGTTTTTGTTCCAGTTTGGTTTGTTTTTTCCCCCCGGTCTGTAGGTCGATTCTCCGGCTGCAAGTCGAACCTAAATTTTGCAGCCAGAGAACTCTGTAACTCGAAAAGTCTGTAAGTGGAGCCATCTGTAGGTCGAGGGTCCACTGTACAGTAAACCAGCTAGTTGAAGTAATCTGGGGATTTACAGTAACTTTAGCATACTGGTGATACTCAGTTTTGGTTTTTAGGAGAGTTTCTTGCATTGCTGAATTGCTGTCTAGATTTAGTCATAGTCTAAACTAAATATGTTGAGGGCCAACATATTCAATTCTGGCAAGAGCAAAGAGTGTGGATATTGTAGTTCTTTAATACGGCAAGCTGTATGCAGTTTCATTCCCCACAAGGAAACAATCCTGAGATTTCCCTTAGACCCAGCATTATCTCTTAAGGTAATGTTAGCTTGTAAAATATTTTCCATTTTATCCTATTAATCATGTGTGGCCCTTTCAAGCAAAATGATAGTCTGACTTCAATGTTCAATGCACATGTAATTTCCAGATGTGTTTGTATGGGGGCTACCCTTAAAAAGAATAGTATTACAGAATAATGGAGTCAGAGGGGATCTATAAGGCCATTGAGTCCAACCAATGCATGAATCCATATCAAAGTACAGTATATCAGACAGATGGTTATTTAAACTTTTTCTTAAATGTCTCTATTGTTGGAACACTTGCCACCACCCAGGTGATTGGTGTCATTGTTGTGCTCCTCTAACAGTTAGGAAGTTTTTCCTGAAATCTGGCTTCCTGTGGTTTGCACCCCCATTATTACGTGTCCTGCACTCTGGGTTGATTGAGAATAGATCCTGCCCCTCCTCTTTATGACAACCTTTCAAGTATTTCAAGAGGGCTATAATATCTTACCTCAGTCTTCTTTTCACAAGGCGAAAATGCCCAGATCTTTTGGTCTTTCCTCATAGGGCTTGGTTGCTCAGGAAACTTCAGCTAGTGCATAATTTGGCTACTCATATTTGGGTTCATTTGCTTAGGGGGGAACATATCGCATCACTTCTGAAGGAGTCACCCATTCACTTGCCAAGCTCCATTGAAGACATTGGTGCTTCCTGTCAAAGCCTTAAATTGTTTCTGCCACAAGTATTTGAAGGGGCCCTACCTCCCATATCAGACTGCCCATATATTAAATGAATCAGAGAAGGCCCTTCTTTATATGGCTTCTATGAAAGTGTTGCACCGATAATTTGCAAACAAGAGGACCTCCTCTTTGGTGGCAGTCCAGCTTTGGAATGCCTTCAGACAGGTGGCTTGCCTGGTTTGTACATTGTATTATTTTCAGTGGTAAATCAAACCCCTTATATTAGTGTAGGCATTAAAATAGATTTTCCACTGGACTGTATTTGCATGCATATTTGCATTAAGAATGCCACTTGACTAAGTTTTTAAGCCTCTCAATTTTGCTGATTGTTGTAACATTTTAATTGGCTTTATTGTTCTTTATTTTTAATTTTTATTTATACCACCTTAAAGTCCTCTTTCGAATAAAGGCAAGGAATATGTATTTCTTGTGTCCAAAACACACACACTGAATTCTCTTAGCAATTAGTGCTTGATTCCAGACTCTCAATTGCATTTACATGGGGAGAAGCAACCAAAAAACTCAGATCTGACTAATATATTGCCATGTTACTGTGGGAATTCCTTATGCTTGACACACAAGATAGTCTAGTAAAGACAAACAGGTGGCTGAACGATGACTTCCCTTGGCCTTAAAAGCAGGAAGTAACCTTGGGGAATGTCCATGTTCTCATTAGGATCACCAGGCTGGCTCTTGTTTGTAATTCTCCTGGAATATTTATAAGCAGCCATTCCGTAGGGCACATCTGCCCTGAGGTGACCACCTCAGACAGCAAATCTTCTATGTCTTGGAAGGGCAGCAAATAGTTATTTGTTGTTGCTGTTTTCTTGTGGATGGAGATGTTCTTGTGAATGGGGAGTCAGAAAAGGACTTGTGGAATCTTGTGGCCCATCTGCTAAAATAATGAGGTATAAGTATTGATCTTGACTTAAATGGTAGAGAGGGGGCATAGCAGCAAAATATTTTGGCCTGGCCTGGCCTGGCCCATTAGTGCCAATAGTAATATTTGCACTGATCCTTACTTTCAAGTTAGTATGTCAAGCACTGGAATGTTATGTAAAGGGAGCTATAGTGGGCTTTCTATTATAGTTTTAAAGTAATATCTTAATATATTGGTATGTTGTGGATTTCTTTTTTAAAAAACCCAATCAGTATGCTTTTAATCATTTGAGACTTTAAAATATTTTTTTAAGCCACCTTCTGTCTCCTCAAGGGGAGAATGATGAGACCAAAAATAGACAGACGTAGAGATAATGCAGTGATTCCAAAAAGAGGCTGAAATATGATAGAAGCAATTGAGGGCTTTAGATGTATTTTCAGAAGATAAAAACTAGACTTGCTTTGAAAAAAAAAAAGAATCGGAACAAGTAACTTCACAGATTTCCTACTGCTGTTTCCCTGTAGGCGCATACGGATCCCCTCGACAGTGTGTGGGAATGAGAAAGGGAATCTCACGTGTTACAACTATGGCAACTGTACTGAGCTCCAAGGGCACTTAGAATGCATGTGCCTCCCGGGTTTTACTGGACGGCGGTGAGATCTTTTGACATAGTATATCGCATGCCTTTGCAAAGGGATGGGTGAACTTTGTTTTCCATGCAGGAATGCCGTGCAATGAAACTAGCACCACAGCCATCACTTCCAGGCCACTGTGGCAGACAATTAGGTTCTAATGGAAGTACAATGGTCTCCCCTCTGGTGTGTAAGAGTTCAGTTAGCTCATTTTCAAAAATTACGAGCAGCTCATGCCTCTGTTTTTGAGAACTAGACCACATCAAAGTGGACATGTTTGTCTAAATATAGTGTCTCAAAGGAGGTCGTTGCTTGGATTTCACACAATGTAATGGCAATAACAACAGCCACAGGGAAACATTCAGGCATGAGATCTCCCCAATTGTGTCATCCTGCGAAGATCCTTCTGCATCTTTATATATGTACGTGTTTGTGTATTTGGCAATCTTCTGCAAATTATTTATGAACATTGATGCATATGCAAAAAGGCATGAGCCGCAAAGCAATGCACAAACTGAGGTCCTTTGTTATGAATGCTTCCTATTCACATTAGATCCATGGTGCTGTTTAGTGTGTGTTGAGCTGCCTCTCTATTGAAGTAAGCAGAAAGCCCATTTCAATCAACTGCAGGCCATACTGTCTGGGGTATGATGCAAAAAGTAATTCAGCATGTGTGGGATGGCGGAATCACTGGGTTCTGGAAGGCTGTTTCAGATCTAACCTTTTCCAATGTTTGACTTCAGGGAATCTATTCTATAGCCATTCACACCCAAAACAATCTTGCATGTTTGCTCCTATGCTACAGATCCTAAGATATATCTTACAGTCCACCCTTAATTCATGTTGGGCTCTTGTGAAACCTTTTGAGTCCCACAGTGTTCATACTGGAAGCACAACCCAGCAGGAACCAACTACCCTTCTGCGATCACATTTTACAGAAAATAAATCAATTATTTTCTACAATGTTTAAAAGGGGCATTCAAAACACAACCTTCAGACACAGACAGTGTTCATAGACAGAAGACTCTATTTTGAATATCATGCATGGTGGTTTGTTACATCAGAACATGCTTTTAAATCAGTAAGAACGCAAGCTTTTTCAAACCTCATTTTAGATGGTGTTTAATGGTGTCTGGCCAAAATTCAGTGGCACGGTATTAGAGAAGTGGAAGACTGCAAAACAGCTTTGTGGGGCCCCCCGACACACAAATGGCTGGTGTAGGCCTTGAGTATTATTTTTGCAGGGTCAATACTAAATTGTAATGTACTCCCCGCATATGCACTGGCATCACAATCCCCTGGTCTTGCGGATATCCAGAGGCACAATTCATAGTTTATACTGTATTATCGTCCTCATATAATAATGAGAATTGAAACCTAAGCCTTGCCCCTCTGGACCTCCAGGTCCTAATCAAGTAAATTCATCCGTTTTCTCCGCACAGTAGAGACCCTGAACCCATGGGCTATGTGTTCCTCAGGTCCTACACCAACTGAACAATGACTTGCCTCTTCCTCTTATGTTGGCGCCAAGTCATGGCTAACTTTTCTCTTGCAGGTGTGAAGTGGACATTAACGAGTGCATGTCTGATCCATGCCTCCATGGAGGCCTTTGCCAAAACCTGCTCAACAAATTCCACTGCGTCTGTGAGATGAACTATGCTGGCGAACGCTGTGAGATAGATGTAAGCGACCTCTCCTTCTTTGTCTCTCTCTTGTTGTGGCAGAACCTTTTTCAGCTCCTCTCCTACCTCATTCTGCGCATGGATGATGATCCAGCAGTGGAGTGGGGTGAACAGGATGATTACCAGTGATCACGGCCTGCGGCTGTCATTTTAAAGCCATCAAAGCACAACAGAAGATGCCTTTGCCAAGCAGGAAAGCTAAGTTAGGTATCAGAAAGGCAGACACCACCACTCTTTGGCCCCATTTTTACCAATAATCTGAACAATTTGAAAATACTGTATACCATTGCACATTATTTATTTATTTATTTATTTATTTATTTATTTATTTTATTTTATTTATATCCCGCCTATCTAGTCGCGGAGGACTACTCTAGGCGGCTTACAACAGAGATAAAATACTATAAAAATAAAATAACAAATTACAAAACAATTAAAGGTGAAAAGACAATAAGAGAAAAGAAAATCAAAAGTAATCAGGTGAGAAAGCCTGCCGAAACATCCAGGTCTTTAGTAGATTCTTAAAGGTGCCCAGCGAGGGAGTTCCGCGAATACCAGGAGGTATTTGGTATCCTTACTGTGATGTTGAAATCACAGGCTATGATGTTAATCCATGTTGAGTTGTAGGGTTTTTGTTTGTTTGTTTGTTTGTTTGTTTGATACAGTGGTGATTTTAAAGTGAGAGAAACAGGCAAAACATTCCCAAAGCAGTTGTTGATTTTAATTTACTTCTATTTGAATATGCCCTGTGTTCCAGTTTTGTTCACTGATTTTTCTACTATCTGTACCTTTTGTTAGGATGGTGAGATGTAAAGGCAGAGAGAGCCCTTAATACCTTTAAAGCGGAAGGGATTTTTCTCCTAAAACTTTTTTAAAAAATAAAACAGACACCAGCCCTACTAAGCCATTATGCTGAAAAACATGGAGAAGTGAAGAACACCAGGGACACATGGACATATGGAAGGCTGGCCCTAATGTTCCCTCTCAATCTCCCTTCCCTTCTCCTTCCGAGAAGTCACTTACAGCATGAAGGTCTGAAAAGTCACCTGTACCGATCTTTGGCTGAATGTCCTTACCGAAGTCCCATATCTGAGAACCTTGGTGAGACAGGGCTGTTGATTATGGGAACACTGTATGCAGATTCAGCCAAACACATTTGCAAGCTTGATTGCTGGCTTGCTTGCTTTATTTATTTATTTGTTTGTTTGTTTGTTTGTTTGTTTGTTTGTTTGTTTGTTTGTTTGTTTATACCCTGTCTTTCTCCTCAAAGAAGATCCAATTTCGCTTACATCGGTAAAAGACAATAATTTAAATAATTTATTAAAATAAATGCCATTTGTAAAAACGGTAAACAAAATCAACCCACACACACGTTCAGAGCAAAAAGACACAACAATCCATTTAAAACCCCTCTCAGACAGCCAGTCACTAAGGGAGAGCTTGGCTGAAGAGAAAGCTCTTGGACTGCTTTCAGAAGGACAATAAAGATGGAGCCAGGCTGGCCTCCTGTGGGAGGGATTTCCAGAGTCTGAAAGCAGTGACAGAGAAGGCTCTCCCCTGTGTCCCCATCAGATGCACCTGTGAAGATGGTGAGACTGAAAGCAAGGCCTCCCTTCGCTTGAGGACTTTGCATGCATCATGTGTAAGATGCAGTTACATCCGTTTGCTTCCACTTGAACTACTGTGACTCCATCCTATGGAATCCTGGGATCTGTCGTCTGGCAAAGGACTTAGAATTCTCTGCTGTAGTTCAGCAGAGTTCATAAGAGTTCTCTGGCAGAGAATTCTAAGGCCCTCACTAAACTGCAAATCCCACAATCCCCTAGGATGGAGCAATGGCCATTAAAGTCATTTATTGTATGGTGCAGTTTGATTGACACTCTAGGGCAGAACATCTGAATGGGGCAATTGTTTCCCCGACCTCAACTTCCCCAGCCTTTTGTACATATATCTTTTTGAACTGTATCAGGTGCACACACATAAAAGTACTGCCCTGCTCCACAAATGGAAATCCTGAAACCCTCTTCCAGATGTTGCCAACTGTGAAATAGCTGAGGATATGGTTACAAATAGCCTAATACAACAGTGGGTTTACAACCGCAGCCTCCAACATCTGAGGCTTGAGGAAAGGATGGATGAGCTTACTAGTTCAGAAGAAGAAAAGGTTTAAAAGGTAAACTTCTAGCATTTTTTTAATTATATTGAATAATTCAATGAAGTAATATCTCCTGCCTTCCCACCACAAATCACAAGGTGAATCTGGTACCAAGCAGTCAGTACCTTGAGGCATTCTATGGCAAGAAGGGGAATAATATTCTTCTACTTGTGTAATTGAATAGAACCTATTATCTCAGCCTCCTTACTGACATTGTAAAAACAGCAGTCTTCCTAATAAATTACAAGAGACGTCAGAAATGATTGCCATATCTACAGGGTTTCTTTCTTTCTTTTTTAAAAAGAAAAACAGAGAAAGAAACATTTGGATGAGAGCTGAGAACTGCAAAGGAATCTACAAAAAATAAGATACATTATAGGTTGGCGGAATGCTTTACGTTACATATATTATAGGTGGCCATGGAGCTCTCAAGGGTGTTTCCTTGTAAATTCTGATGCTACTGCATGGCAGGCTGAGGTGGAGCAGAGAGGGAATCTAGCAGGAGTTCCCACCTCCAAATATTTGTTCAGTACTAGAAACTTGATATTACTGTTCATTTGTTTATGCATGATGCATCTTACAATTCACTGAAGTATAGGGAAAGACTCAGTACATTTTATCCTTGTCACCCATCCCTTTGTCTCCCTGCAATCATAAAGGACCTCTTTCCCCCTTACTACCTCATCCTCAAAAATGTCTTCTATCTTCCAAAATTCTTGTTTGTCCCTCTCTTTGTACACCTGTATTCTTCCACGGCATTGTACGTGTACATGGGTACTAGCATTCCTGTCTTTGTACATACAATAAACCTTCTGCCTTTGTCACCTTGCATCTACCTCCTTTCATTTGTGTCTATTTGTGCTCATGCCTGTGTGTTATCATTTGCTTTCTGTGTCATGATTTATGAATGTTTTGCACACTTCAGATATCTGTTACCTCTAAAGCCAAAGCGCATCCATTCCACGCTGCATTCCAGCCAAGCCCTGAGGTGTGTGATTGCTTAAACATCTCCTGAGACGGGTGTCTTCCACTAAAGAGAGGATCATCCACTGTCCCCGAGGAAAGAAAGCCTTCATTTCCAATTCCAGAATACATTTGGTGGCTGCTATTTTGATTTCACCAAATGTCATCAGAACAAAAAAAGAATCACTGGGGATTTCTCTGCTTAAATTTTAATTTTTTTCTTCCCTCTCCTCCCCCCTCGCAATTGCTGAAAGAAGAATGCATAAGTAAAACATGGCCTCGATTCAATTACTTTTCTGAGTCAGCAACAGTATCACAAGCGCACAGGGACACACATTGTGCTAAGGAGTAAACAATTCAATCATTTTCAACCCAAACCACATGTTGAGGGCTGTGATATGAGCATGGTGCCCTTCTCTGCTGCTTTCCTCAGCTATTTTCATGTAGGAAGAACAGAAAGATTCACTCACTTCTCTGTTAAAACTATTGACCACCTGCCAGTGCTTCCAAAGCAAGGTGCAAGAGATAAAAACACCCCTCAAATACAGTTTTAAAACCATTTTTCAAAATAATTTTTAAAAACCATTTAAAAAAGCCTGCATTCTTTAAGAGCTAGCTCACTGGATAGCTCGGTGGTTTAGGTATTTGGCTGCAGAGCCAGAGGTGAGAGTTCAATTTCTCACTGTGCCTCCTGGAAGAAGAGTCAGCCTCTGTAGCCTTGGGAAAGCTGCACAGCCTCAGAGCACCCCCAGAAAAAGGGAACAATAAACCACTTCTGAGTATTCTCTACCTAGAAAACCCTGAAAAGGGTCACTATAAGTCAGAATTGACTTGACAGCATATTATTATTATATTACATTATTTTAAAAAAAAACACAAACATATTTAGAACAATTGAGTGATTATTTTGCCAGGTCACTTCAGACTAATGTTGACTTAATTAATTAGTGATCTCCAGAATATACTATTTTTAACAGCCCATCTCAGGTTCCAGAAACTCAAAACCATGACTCCTTTTATTCATTAAGTCACCTCATACATGGTTTTACTTCTTTTCTTGCTGCCCTTAGCTTGCCCCAGTATTACTGTCTTTTCCAGCGAGTTTTGTCATGATGTGACCCAAACTGGCTTATCTAATTTATAGCTATTAAATTGTAGGAACAATTTTTAATGCAAAAGAATATGCAGGTGAATCCGCTTCCTCCACGGAACTGAATAAAGTATATGTTTCACCCTATATGGTGTAATGTCCATATAGACTGAGCTCCAATTTCCTCCATCTTGTTTCACAAGATTCTCTACACTAGTATTCAAGCAGCACCGGCTGTCCATGTCTAACTACATTTTTCATTTCTCACAAGCTCCCAAAGTGCCCCAACCCTATAGGGAAGTGTGAGAGACTGAAAAGGCAGTTAGACACGGCCATCTTGTACCACACCTAGCATGTCTGCTACTGCTTAGCATCACAGGTGGTGAAACCCTTTCAGGGGCTTTGTTTTTATTGCCAGGCGTGGGGAGGTAGCACTTGTGGGATTTTCTTTCCCAGGTGGCCAAAGCACCTAACTTGAGTCTGTGCAACTGGATCTGATTGAGAGGAAGGCTTTTGGCTGCTCTGCCTCAGGTGGCAACATGGCTTCCAAATATGTACATCACAGCTCCTTCACCCACATGCAATTGCTGATTGTCAAGCACATGTTTTCAGACAAAGCTACTACCCTGTTTCCCCAAAAATAAGACAGGGTCTTATATTAATTTTTGCGGGGTTTCAGGGCTTGTTTTTTGAGTAGGACTTATATTACGAGCATCCTGAAAAATGATACTTAGGGCTTATTTTCAGGTTTGGTCTTATTTTAGGGGAAATAGGGTAATTTAAGAGTTACTGTAACTAGATGACTTAAAAAACTGCCCTTTTGTGAAGCAGAACAGTGCTGTGCCACAAACTCATTATTATTATTATTATTATTATTATTATTATTATTATTATTATTATTATTATTATTATTATTATTATTATTATTATTATTATTATTATTATTATTATTATTATTATTATTATTATTATTATTATTATTATTATTATTATTATTATTATTATAAAATATCAATATTATATTACTGTATTTAGAATAATAAAACTGTATACAGCTTGGGTAAATTTGCTCTCCTTTCGTGATGCCAGCATTCTCTTGCAGTCCAATGATAGCAGCAGTCTTCCAGGTCAATGGTTCCTCAAACTTTGCCCAGACATCCTTGCTAGGGCCAGTTCAACCCTTTGACCTAAAAGCTGCAATGGACTGTACAGGGCCCCATACAGTTGCTTTGTATTCAGTCCCCATTTTCCCACAGTTCATATATATTTCAGTCTCTCTGCCTTGATCTAATTCATTTTTGTCACATTACTACAAATTACACATCTTAATAGATGTTCCTGGAAACAAATGAGCCTACTCTGAAAAGCACAGCCACACGAATGATGTGTGGCCCAGCTAAAAGTACTCTGGGTACTTTTCACCTTCCCTGTTTTCTGGCAGGCCAGTCACCACTAATACTATCAATGGCCAAAACAGAACACTTCCTTTGTAAGTTCTGTTAAAGTATTTTTAGATCCCTTTCAGAATGCTGACAGAAAACACTGTCCACATGGTATAATAATAATAATAATAATAATAATAATAATAATAATAATAATAATAATAATAATAATAATAATAATAATAATAATAATAATAATAATAATAATAAGTTGCAGATCTCAGAAATAACACCATCAGAGCTACAGAAAACAGCAGTAGTAGGAATAGCACATATACTGCACCGATATTTAACAGGTACTTAGGTTTTTGGTTAAAGCTTGTATCTATTATATAATACTAGTGAATGCTTTTATCATTTTGATTGACTGTGTCTGGTATTTTTTAATAATGATAATGATGATAGCATCTCAATGTGTGAACAGATACTCTTGCTGATATTATTATTATTATTATCATCATCGTCGGCATCATCATCATCATCATCATTATTATTATCATTGTTGTTGTTGTTGTTGTCGTCATCATCATTATTATTATCATTATCATTATCATATAATCACAGTAATTACTGTTAGAAAAAGCATGAATAAGCACAGTAGATAATGACACTATTGAATTCGAAACTAAAAATAAACCCCTATAGCAGAAGACTTTGGTTTTATCACCGAATTTGTCTTTGGGAGATTACTTAATATATTCATTAATGACAAGTGTTAGTTATGTGAACACATCCTAATGACACTTAAATTACAATAATAAATGCCTGCTGCCTCATGAATAATTTATTCCACATTTGCATAGTCATCCTTATGTAGTTATTCCTGAGTAATTATCATGCTGACTAAAAAGGTGTCAAGGACTGAAGGAGTATTTTTCCTTCTTCTTGCTTCCTCCTCCTTCCATCCTCCTTGCTCATCTTTCTTTCTTGATCCCATAGGGACCCTGAACCTTCCCCATTTAAACAGAAAGAAAGAAAGAAAGAAAGAAAGAAAGAAAGAAAGAAAGAAAGAAAGAAAGAAAGAAAGAAAGAAAGAAAGAAAGAAAACTGTTGATATGACAGGTTGAAGAATAAGCCACATGGTAACAGTATTTTCAGGCCCTAGCTCAGCACAGTGGTGCTATCTTGTTGAAGGATTAACAAACAACTGTAATCTGACTGGAGTATCTGTCCTCACATTGACATACCTGTTTTGGGAGTGATAGGAAATTATTTTCGATGTATACTGTATGCCATTATTCCTGGAGGACGAGGTCAGATTTTATAAGTGAAAAGGAGGTCAAAATTCTGTAATGTCAAAAGCTTCTTATTTAAAAAAACAAAACTGCCAAAAGGTAGCATACTTGCCGTTAACTTACAAAGAAGTAGCCCTCTTAGTCTGTCTCAGCATATTGACAAAATTAAAGAGGGAAAAGAAAGAGAGAGAGAGAGACAGACAGACAGACAGAGAGAGAGAGAATATTGAGAGACTATAAAGACAAACAGATTTATTTCAGTCTGAGGTGGATTTTGATCCATGAAAGCTCACACTGAAAGAAGTCTGTTAGTCTTTAACACACCATAACATCTTGCTTTTCTCTTTCTGTCTTTTCTTTTTCCCCTGCAGTTTTTACCACCATGTTGTAAACAATGTTTATTTTTAATTGTTTGGTGGTGTAACAGTTAGATTTTGGTCTCCAGATTATAAGGAATCATTGTTACTCATTTCTTAATACTATAATAATTCATAAAAAACATACTAATATAGATCCAATAATTCAAATAATCCAGAATTAATAATAATCATGAAAGCAATCCCTCTGTTCTTTCCTCAGTGTGTATGTGTATTCACTTATACAAAGCAAGGAACTGTATATCCCGCCAATCTGTTTTTCATTTGAAATAGGACCTCCTTTCTACTCCAGTGCCAAACTAATTCTACCTACAACACGCAGGAGTTCCCTCAGCTCCTTATACTTCGTGTTAATCACAAACCTTGTAAAATCTAAGGGTACAATGAAAGGTACCAGTGAACTCTTCACCAAAATGTCAGTGATTGGCACTTTTTAAAATACCATAATAATATCCCATAGGAGCAGGATCTTCTCCTGCCCCCCATATTTTAGACCTCAGTGCCCAGAAATCCCCAGAAACAAAGGGACTGTGGGAATATTAGTCCAAAATGTCTGATAACTGAAGGTCTCCATCTCCATACTACAGCAGTGGTAGCAACTCAGAATAGACAGACCTTCTACAGAAAACAGAGGTATGTATCATTGACATGCCCACATGGAACATAGACACATTGGCTGAAATCCTGATGCACTGCTACCTGAAAGTTGTAACATCTGGAAGCAAGTTAAGACATCTCTGTAGGCATTTTAAAAATACGAAGATGGTCAAAGGTCCCTCAACAAATCACCCCAAAATAATGTTTTAGAAACATACTATGTTTTAGATAGTAAATGCTCATTGTTACAAAAATGTTACTGCTACCACATTACTTTCGAAAACTGGTATCATTACCTCTTCATTAGTCCAAAGTCATCACAGATAACAAGCAATCCAGTTTGAGAGTGGCCACTTGAGCAAACAGACCAGAATTCCCCAGTGTAGTCGCAACCAGTCAACGTGAGTGAATTTGCAGTCCCCTCACTGTTTAGTTGCACCCTTAGCTTCCCTTCGTGATATGCATTTTAATAGCAAATAGGTATACCCATGCAGGAATCAGACCTTGGCTGTGATAAAGTTTTCAGACCCTGCTCCCTATGATATTTGTGGAACAGTGATAGACTGGTTCAGCCACAAAGATACTAGCTCCAGTTTCAGGTCAGATATGAAGGATAATTATGGGGTGGGGGCATGCTTCTAAGCTGCCGTACATTCTTTCTGTGGGTACACAAACGCTGAGTTGGGGAACATGTGGCCCTTTTGGATATTGACAGACTACAACACTTATAAACCCCAGCCACTATGTTTGATGAGGAAGGATGATGGGTGTTGGAGTCTAACAGTATCTGGAGCATTATATTTTCCTCATGCTTGTTTTAAGAGTATCTGAAAAATAGAAAAGGTACTTGGGTAAAACACTAAGCAATGAAATACAGTATACTTCTACTCTTTATTATGAATTATCACTACTGCTTTCCATCCACTGGTTCAGTGATAAAGCAGTAAAAAAAAGCAATGAAGCATTTTATACAGAGACAAAAAACAGCAGCCCCCCCTCTCAATTTCCCAAATTTGAAAACTCTGTTTTTTGTAAAGACCTACGTAGTTCATAACATGTTCTTTATGCCATTATCAGAGCTTGGACTACTAAAAATCCCTGGGCAATATGGCTGGGGGTGGTGGTATTATGGGCAGTGTTCAAAAAAGGCAGTTTTTCCACACTGTGGACAATCTTGTGGCAAAGATTAAGAGCACTTGAGGTTTCAAATACAGAAAGAAAGAAAAACAGAAAAGAAACTCCACAGGAACATACCCAGAGTTGTGTGTGCTTTAAAAATGTGACTCTTTTGTCTTTGCATGCCATTTGGAGGGCCAACACCCCTCTTAAGACAGAACCCTTGCTTGTGTTTGTGAAGAACCTACATTTCATGTCACGGCATGAAATAAAATCCACAAGAGGATGTCAAAAGGAAGCATGAAGTAGATGGGATCCCTCCCCTGCCTCTTTTGAGGGAAAAATTGAAAGCACACACCCGTAGCTTAAAAAAAAACAGGGCTCCACTGGTTTGGGGCCAATTACAGATAATGAGATGGAGAGGAACAGATCATTTCAATGTCTTGGAATATTTTAACCAAAATCCAGTCCCTCGAGTTTCATCCTTCCCCTCCCCTGCCTTCATGCCACGTTCCCATTGGAATATGAAACTCAGGCACCAGGAGGAGCCGGTGGGGATCTTCTAAGCTTTATTTACATTAGAAAGAAAGATTCACTGGGGACTGCAAGCTACATAGGCAGCAGGAAAAGGAGGGAAAGAGCGGGGAGACCCCCCCACACACACACATTATTCAGCACAGTTCTTCTACAAGACCAGATTGTTTTTTAGATCTCTGAACTGGAAGCCAGGCTGGGACAAAACAAAGGTCCCACAGCCTGCTGGAAATGTTCATGTACTTACTATGCATGCTCAGCACCCAGAGTAAGCGCACCTGACCAAGACATTAAGCATATACACCTCATCAAGTTTTGAAGGCAGCAAGAAATATATTGACTTTTCTGTTATAGAGGGGGGAAATGTATGTACTCCTACCTGAAGGAAAAACAAAACAAAACCAAAAAATTCAGGTGCCTGGTATCACATATCCTATGATATGTAAGGGTTTATCAGGTCCATAGCGGTTAAATGGGCTAATGGGAATCTCAAAGCTGAAGTAGTTTAACTGGTGCAAACCTCAACATCTATCGCTGTTTTAACTGGCTGATTAGATCGGTGAGCTGGATAAGTGGCCAAAGAATCAGAGGTTCAGAGTTCAGTTCCTCATTGTGCCTCCAGAGAGAAGAGCCAGCCTGTGTAGCCTTGGGCAGACAATCCCAGGATTCCCCCATAAGAAAGGAATGATAAACCACTTTTGAATACTTTCTACCTAGAAAACTCTGAAAAAGGTTGCCATAAGTCAGAATTGACTTGATGGCATAATTGCTATTTTTAAGGAACACTTCTGTTTCATTTTCTGCCACCTGCCGCTGTCTCAGTTTCCCAGTAACAATGTGGGAGAGTATGCCCATGTCCTTGAGGTAACCCATGTAAAAATAACCAGGGTTGCATTTTCAAACAGCAAATACTTGTTAGTGGATCACGGTCACATCCAGATGTTAGCCACATGCATATTTTCTCCTCATAAGTAGGACAAAAGTGGGCATGGGCATATATATCTAAACTCCATCTAGGAATCATATGTGCCAGAGATGCTTCCCAAATCTTCACATGTGGAGTACAAAGCTCTGCATAACCCCATTTAACTCAAAGCGGTTGTGGGGCTCTCATAATGAGAAGGCTGGCTTTTTCATGGTCCTCGATTACAGGCGCTCAGTAGCACCCTTCATCTTCTTCTGGTTGCTGCACAATGGTGGAGGACAGGGTTCACTTAACTGGGGCTTATTTTTGGGATAGGGTGAGGGTTAGGGTTAGAGACAGAGTCAACCAGGAATCCAAGGTCTGAAACCCATCATGTTCAAGCAACAACCAGGCAAGGATCGTTCATGATGACCCATGTCAAACACAGTGAGGCAAATCAAGAGCCAAGGCATGCACAAACTGTTTACAGAGCTCAGTATACTCATTGCTCCCCAGAGCTTTGCTCTTTTAAAAGTACAGTGGACCTTCGAGTTAAGGAGGGCTCCACTTGAGAACTTTTCGTGTTACGGACTTCTCCAGCCACAAAATTTCACTTTGACTTACAGCTGGAGACTCGACCTATGGACCAGAAAGGGGAGGCAGGGAAACACCCAATTCAAATTTGGCACTTTCGCTGCCTCCCCCTTCCAATCCGTAGGCCGCCAATCGTGCCTCCAGATGCCTTCCAGGGCTTCTCTGTTGCCATGGGAGGCATCTCAGAGCTCTCCTCCATCGCTGAACATACTTCAGAGGCACGATTGGCAGTGGGAGGGACCTCCGAGATATCTCCATGGTGGCGGAGGAGCCCTGGAAGGCCTCTGAAGGTCCCCCTATCGCCGCCACTGTTGGGAGCCAAGCCGCGCAGAGCGATCCCAGCCTTGCTCAGACTCCTGGACTTCCCTCGCTGCTGCTGCTGCTGTCCGAGTGCAGCACAGCTCAGCTCCCAGAAGTGGCAGCAGCAATGGGGGAAGCCCAGGAGTCCGAGCATGGCCAGGATCGCCCGGCTTGGCTTGGCTCCCAGTGGCAGCGGCAGCAGGAGTCCAGGAATCCAAGCATGGCCAGGAGTTCAGGAGTCCGAGCAAGATGCTGCTTTTTGCATTTATTTTCTTTTTTTGGTGGGGAGGTATTTTTTCTTTGGCATGTTACGGATTGATGGGTTTTCAATGCATTCCTATGGGAAATGGACCCTCGACCTACGGACTTTTCAACCTGCGGCCACCGTTCCAATACAGATTAATTCCGTAAGTCAAGGGTCCACTGTAAAGCATATATTCTCATGCTTCCTAGTGCTCAGATGCAGGCATTCTAACAGCCAATGTCCCTGAGACATGGAGGCAGAGGGGAGGAAAGATTCTTCTTTCAAGGTACTTCTTAGCCCTTCTTTGTAGACAAGCACTTCATATGGTAGCCTCATACTAAGCTCTTATTTATTCAGCAATCTGCTTCTTGACTGGAAAGTGTCCGGCCCGCTCTCTAACCCTTGGGGCCATCATGCCTCCATCTGGAGGTGTAAAGAAAGAAAGAAAGAAAGAAAGAAAGAAAGAAAGAAAGAAAGAAAGAAAGAAAGAAAGAAAGAAAGAAAGAAAGAAAGAATGAAAGAATGAAAGACTGGGAGGAGTCATGTTTTTATAATGATTTCCTTCATTCATCAAAGTACAGGCACCTTATGACTGACGTAGCCCCCACTCCCCCATTAGGGATAAAGTGCTCCCTCCTGCTCAGCCCATGAGCTGTTGCTACCTCGAAGGCAAAATTAGCTGAGTTTTCTCTCCTGTCCCTGAGGCCATGTTGGCTTTCTTCCAACAAGCGACTCAAAGGAATAACATACTCAGAGACTTGCAAATTAGAATTATCCACTTTTCAGTAAAGAGCAACATAGCAGGGAGGTGTGTGCTATGTACAAGGCCAATGAGGCACTGGCTCCCCCCCCCACCCATGTAGTTAGAAGCGGAAGATTGCTCCATTGTGCATGTTGCGCCCACACAGAAGAATTGTTGATCTAATGTTTTGCTATCTGTCAGCATCAAACATTAGATAAGCTATTCTGCTTATCACTGATTCGTGCTAACAATGCATGGTAGATAAAAACCATTTTCCAGAATTCTGGCACCAAATGAAGAAAGCAGTTATCTGAGATGTTGTTTCATTTAAACAAACAAGCAAACAAACAAACCTAGCAATTGAATGCACAGGGACATATTTGCTTCATGATTACAAGCTGCTGATTAGCAGATTTTATTTTTTATTATCAGGGTTCTAACAGATACTGCACAATCCTCTAATACCTACTGAGTGTTAATTTGTAGGAAAAAGAGATTCTAGGTCTCAAGGCAAGACAAGAGTCTAGATTTAAAAAAAAATTAGTTCAGTGCCACCTTTGGTGACCCTGCTCTGTGTCCCATTACCCTCAATGGGCAGCAGCTTCCAAAGGTGTACACTCGTACACATGTAAAACATATTTTCAATGGAAAAAATACACATGCAAATTGTATTCCTCTTGCACAGATAAGCACAAAAATCAAGTTGATCCAGGGGTACTCATAAACTGATTAGCTGCTGGGAAGTTCTACCCCAAACGCTGCTGGCTTTGTCTTTTGGCCAATGTGTAATAGAGATGATTCCATTAAAAACCAACATAAAAGCAAATATATTCTCTTGATCTCTTACATTGCATATGCCAGGCTAGGTTTTTTTTATCAGCTAAATAGCTCTTTTTTCACTTCCTGTATACTCATACCTCTTCTAAAACTTCCTTTACACTATATACCAATATAATTTCCCCACAATAAAATTAGAAATGAATGAGATCAGAGGAGGATAATCATGAAAATGTCTTGTGGAAGTGAAGCAGGAAATGGCACTCCATCCTCCCAACATAAGGCTTCTAGTACTAAGAGCTATTTGCATTATTGTTTTGGCTCAAAAGATGTAAACCCCATTTGTTTGTTTGTTCGTTCATTTGTTCATTCATTTTTACCCCACCTTTCTCTTTAACAAGGACCAAGGCAGCTTACATCATTAAAGGACAATATTGAAAGCTAGAAACGGTAAATATACAAACATTAAAAAGATACCACAATACTCAAATATTTATTTATTATTTTATTTATTTTATTTATATCCCGCCTATCTAGCCAACTCAAGACCACTCTAGGCGGCTAACATCAGGTAATAAAAGTATACAAATAGATCCCACAATAAAATACAGTAAACAAAAGCAATGTAAAAATGCATTCTAAACAGTAAGGCACAACCATCCAATGGGGGGGGAAGCACTACTCAGGCAGCCAGTTGTTAAGGGAAAGCTTGTCTGAAAATAAAGGTCTTTTCCTGCTTGCAGAATGACAGCAAAATGAGGCCAGCCTGGCTTCCTGTGGGAGGGAGTTCCAGAGTCTGAAAGTAGTGACACAGAAGGCTCTCTCCCATGTCCTTACCAAATGCAACTGTGAAGGTGGTGAGACTGAGAGGAAGACCTCTCTTAACCCCCAGGCAGGCTCACAAAGTCCTAAAGATACCTTGGACCCAAGCCATTTAGCGCTTTATAGGTTAGAACCAGGACTTTGAATTGCGCACAGAAACAGATTGGCAGCCAGTAGAGCTGGTGTAACAGAGGAGTTATGTGATCCCTGTAACCAGCCCCAGTCAGCAATCTGGCTGCTGCGTTTTGGACCCGCTGAAATTTGTGATAAAACAACATTTCATACCCATGAGTGCAAATGCAATTATTATTTAAAGACCTACAAATCTGCTGCCCTTTCATGACATTCCAAATCTACTACCTAAGACAGCTGCTTCACCCTGCCACCTGGTAAGACTGACCTTAGAGGTTCCAGAGAATAGTCACAAGATGCAGCATTTTTACCCATCCCACTTTACCATATTTTTCCATTTATAATATGCCCCGTGTATAAGACACCCCACCCCCACCTTTTCTAACCCCCAAATTAAGAAATTTTAGCTTTGAGTATTCAGCCTCTGGGCTCAGAATGCTCAAACATTATGAGTCCCTGTTGTACCTGAGCATTGCCTACAGCTCCACCTCCAATGAAATATGTTCCAATTGGTTTGTTCAGCATCAGCTGACATCAGTTACATAAGGCTCATGATTGGAGGAATCTAAGTCTCCTGACTGTAGGAAGCTAAGCCTTGTGACTGAAAGAAGCCTTCTGCAGAGAGAAGGTATGGGCCATTTTGTTCTCTCCTTGGCTTACGTCCATGTATAAGATGCCCCTCAATTTTTAGTGTAATGATTTTAGGAAAAAGTAGCATCTTATACACGGAAAAATACAGTACTTTTCAGTCAACAGATTTTGGAAGGGCATTTATACATTACTGACCATGGTGAGTATCTCTATAACTTTATACCTTCTCCAAAGAGGTCAGGGCCACAGACAGCAAATCTGTGAAATAGTGGACTCAGGATACATAAGGACCAGTCCCTGAAGGAGCATATATTCAGATTCCCCAACCTCATAGGTAAGGAATTTTGCCTCACTAAATCTCTTGCCTCTTTTTGAAAAATCCTCATGTGCTTTGTCTGAAGAAGAACTTGCAAATTGCTTCAAGTTTCTTTCTTGAGGGGAAAAAAGTTGGAATGCTTGGGACTCCCGCTATACATTTGGCAAAACTTTGCAAAAACCTTTAAGCTCCCTTCCAAATTTAGCAGATGTTTTGCCTGGAGGGGAATCCTCAGATTCACTTTACGTTTTGCTCGGGGTGAAAATTTGGCAACAACTCTGCCAAGCGGCACTTCGTTCCAGAGTTAGGCATTAGTAGAGCTCACAGCTCAGGTGGCCCAATAATGGTGGAAAATATGCAATGCCAGGGTGACAAGGGAGGCTGTATGCGTTCCATATTTCCATTATATCAAGCTGACAGTCAGCCTTCAGTCCTAATCCCAGGACCTCTGAGTGCCTCCTGTAATGTAAGGTACGTTTGGGTTGAGCCCATACTGCTCACCATCTGGTGCCTCAGCATTGTCGTTGTCTCTGCAGACTAGATATTCCAACGTTTATCACATGTCCTGTGGTGAACACCAGGCTCCTGTTGGTGAACAATTACTCACATAATTGGCATCTGCAGTTGAAACTGAGCTTTACAACACGTGTGAGGAATTTAGCCATCTGGCTGCTTGTAGCTCAATATGAATAGGCCTAGCCAGAGAGTGAACCATTCATTATGCTTGCATTATTTCTCTCATTTCTTCAAGAAGCTCAGAGAAACTCTTCGCTATCCAAGCACTGGCCAGACAGAGACTTGTTTAGCTTTTCCTTTAATAACATAACTGTGTCATTACAGAATGCCCATAGCAAAATAGAGTGTCCATAGTAATGTGGATGAACTCATGTTTTTTAGACACACAGTTAAGGCTCCAGCAAAGATGACTTGTTCAAGGAAAGACCATCACTGTAGACTTTGGAGAATGGTTTCCACAATTGACCTGGAGAAGCCAAGGTTCTATTCTGGCATTCAGAAAAGGGTTATCTGAATGTGTGACAGCCACCCTCTGACTTCCGATTTGCTTACATGCAGGGAGTCTCCATGTGAGTGGGATTTCTGATTTTTCATTGCCCCTCTACCCTGGAATAAAGACGTGAGGCCAGAATTATGGATTAAACACAGGCCACACTTTATTGAAAACAATCAACATTGCCAATCTTTTGGCAAAGGGGGATCCTGCTGTAGTGTGGACTCAGGTTTGAACACATGGGTCTGAACGGACCCTCTAACAAACAAACAATTGGGCAAGTCCCTGGCCCAAGTTTTCACAGCCGTGAAGACCATGATAACCCGGCCAGCCAAAATGGGACCATCCTTGGACCTCAAGCCACCCTCTGCCTGTTGACTCTTGGTCTGGGTGTGTCCCCAGTGCATCTTTCCCCCCCCCCAAGCACTGTAATTACACAATCCGCAGTGCTGGGAGTTCAGATGAGCTTTAATTACCTGATATTGCTATGGGACTCACCAAAATACCTGTTTAGTCCACACTACATGCCAGTGCATAGGGACTAGCCAAGTTAAGTCCCATGCCTGCCATTGAGCTCACCAAGCTTCAGCCAGGAGCAGACCCCTCCCCTTGATGTCTTCCAGGAAGACATCCAAACCTTGTTCAGATAGAGGTACACCATCTGACCGAAAAAAACTCTGGCCTAGCTATACAGAGCCTATGGTGACCAATCACCAATTCTAAGCCACTCCAAACAGCTCTGCAGACTTCCCCGTTAATACTCCTTCGGGCAGTGTTTATGGGCAAAAAAACTCTCACATCCCTCCATGTCAGCTGAGGGATGATGGTTTACTAAACAATGCACATAGCAGGGTATGTGGCCCTCAACCAGGTGAGATCACGAACCACACTGATGATCAGGGCCTTTCCACCATTCCTGGTCAAATCATTACCACCCAGGTGTATTACCAACACCTCTGGAGGATGATGACCAAAGGTGGCTACATGGCAAATCTGGTTCCACAACAATCCTCAGTGCCCTTTCCACTCGATAAGGGCCCTTGCTTCAAGTCCAAGACAAGTGCCCCATGGGGACGTGGCAGCATGATCATGATTTGTCTTCTCCTGGCCAGGTACTGTGGTACCTGTAAGACAAACAAAGCCAGGCCCCTGCCTAGATGTTAGGAAGTGCCCTAACATATCTGCGATAAGAGGACGAAGCCCACCGTCCTAATTGTTTAATATCCACTGGGCAGTAACCAGGGGCTGCCGCTGTAGATGCCACATCAATTCTAAAGGAGTGCATCCCAAATCTCAGTCCTCGAACTCCTACCTTATGTAGAGCCAAATCAGTTAACCTCCAAAACTGGTATCTCGTCAGAGGGGAACCATCCTCATGTATAAAGAGATATCCTGGGCTTGGTCTTCTAAGGATCAAGTAGACCTCTGGGTAGTGTGGGCGGCATATAAATTAAATAAATAAATAAATAAGTATGCTTCAATACCCTTCACTGGGCAGATTGGTTCAGTGTGACAATGTGGCAGGGTGATACCTGTTCCTTTGCCCCACTGATCGGCCTTGGATCACCAGATGTGAATCTGCACCATCTCATCCACTACCCTAACATCCTGCCATTGTAAAGCTACCCTGGTTTCATCCCCCTTCCCTGAGGCAACTACTTCACTAATCCTAAGGGATCCAAAGAATGTTAATAAGGATGCTGCCCTGAATAAAGCAGCTTCATAATCATCCCTACAGAGAAACTCCCACTGCTCACAAATGCCTTCTAACCGCTCAGGTGATATAGGAGCTCTATTGTCCTTTACTCTGCCCGTTTCCTTAGATTAGCCTTCTATCATTTTTCTAAGGCAGTAGTCTGATGAATAGTCCTCGTACCCATTAATTTTTGCATAGAAGGCTAGAGCCGATAACCTACCCTGTATAGTTCCTGGTGCCAAACCTTTCCTATTTAGATACACTATAAAAAGCCCACATGGCTTCTAAATTCCTGAAACTCCATACTCACAGCAGAGTCATCACTTTCGCGTCCTCAGTGCCAGGGCCAGGCCTATTGCCATTTCTCCATCACCACACCAATTTGCCAGACCTCTGGGGGAAGAGTCTCCAGGAACTTGTTGGCTCCAGGAGCTAACTCTCTGAACCGCTCGATCTGTTAATGTGATAATGCATCTGCTAAGCTATTGTCTACACCCGGGACATGCCTGGCCTGCACCAGAATATTAAATGTCAGGGCACACAGTATGAAGGCCCTGACCAGAGTCATGATCCTTTTCAAATGTGAAGTCAGATTGTTTACAATATAAACCACTGCCTGGTTGTCACACCAGAAACATACCACAGCGTTGGCCCATGCACTTGCCCAAAGCCACAATGCACCAACTATGGGGGGAAAAACTCCAAATATGTCAGGTCTCTAGTGACCCTGGCTTGGTGCCATTCCTCCAGCCCCTTTCTGGCACACCATCTGCCTCTAAAATATATTCCAAATCCCAAGGAGCCTGCAGCGTCCGACTGGATCTGAAACTCCACTCTAAGCATCCTTTCTCCTCTCCAAAATGAAATGCCATTGAAACTGCATCCAAACTTTCAATTCCTCTCTCATGCCTTGAGTAAACCTGGTCCTATGAAAAGGATGATTGAGCCCATGCATTATGGTACACAGCCTACGCAGAAAGGCGTGACCAGGCACCACCAATCTGCAGGCAAAATTTAGGTGTCCAACCATCTCCTGCAGCTCCTTCAGGGTCACCTTCTTCTTTTGTAGCATCGAAGCTACCCTGACCTTTAGGTCAGCTAATTTTTCTTTTGGTAACTAAGACATTTGCCGAACCGTGTCTAATTCAATAACCAAAAACATCAAGGCCGTAGTCAGCCCTTCCATCTTTTCCTCAGCCAAAGGCAGACCTAATCCGTCCACCATGGAACAGAAGATGTCCAGTATAAATTTACACCTTACAATGTTCCTTTCCCCATAAAAAAGATAGTCATTGAGGTAATGGGCTGTATTCTTACATCCCACTCTACTCCTAAGCTTCCAATCAAGGAAGGAACTGAACTATTCAAGTGCTGCACATGAAACTGAGCAGCCCATAGGTAACGCTCTCTCTATATAAAAAGAACCTTGAAAGAAAAATCCTAACAGGTCAAAATCCCTCGGGTGAACTGGCAAAATCTGAAATACTGATTTTATGTCACATTTCACCAATTCTGCCCCCACACCTATGTACCATGTTGACTGCCTCATCAAATGAAGTATAACACACAGTACAAAGTTCCTGAGGTGGCTCCTTTAACTAACCTGTTTTCCCCTCCCACAATAAGATCTCCTCAGATCCCCTGCCATCAGATTTGCAAATTAATCATTTTTACCTTGCAGTGATGAGTCACAAAACAAAGCGTGAAAATCATGTGTTTCCCCTATGTCCTATGAGATGATTCAACACCTCCCCTTTTATAAATAAATTCTCAATCAGGGCAATATGACTTTCAGCTGTTGTCCTTAACAACCATACCATAGTTATCTTGTGTGTGACTATGAATGAAGTACCACATTTAATCTGTACAAAACAGATCACCCAAGTGAAAATCTGGTCACCCTCTGGAGATTCATCTAGGTACTACCCTTGCCATCTCTCACCATTCATCAAGCTGGCAGAAATTTATGGGAATAGCATCTGGGGAGCCTCAGGTTTTCCACCCCTTTACCCAACAGAACACTATTTCCTTCTGATTTTTTAAAATAAAATGACTATATATCGCAATGGCAAACCTCTTCACATCATCTTATCTAAAGACAGCTGTTCCCACCAAACAAGGGAGGCAGAAGGCCTACCCTCTAAAGTATCTCAATGGTAGAGCCCACATTTTGCTTGCAGAGGATTCAGTGTCACCCCCCCCCCACATTCTCCTGTAACAGATATCAAGAAAAAATAGTGATGTGAAAGGCTACAGCTGGCACCTTGGGGAGCTGCAGCTGATCAGAGAAAGAGAAATGTTCTGATGTATCCACCACTTTCATACATTTCAGTCAATTAAGGTTTTGAACCACAATGCATGCACACAACCGAACACTTTGAGAGAGAAACAAAAAAGGCATGTGATGTCTGTGCATCTATATAGAGCCACACTCTCCTTCCGATATGGTTCTCAAGATGCTCTGAGATGAAATGACACCCACCCACCACCATCACCACATAAGGAGCGGAACCTTCATAAAACCAGTGGCACCTAATTGCTCATTTAGAATAAAGTCAATCCAAAATACTTATAATCAGCATTGTTAACTAGGGGCTTTTCTACCTGGTTGATTAAATTTGGTCACACAAGATTGGCATAAATGGGATAAGAATGAAGGAATGGGGAAGATCGGCTGAATATACAGTACAACATACTATAACACAAGATTGGCCATATGGCTTCTGTGCTCATCCCACCTATGTTTTGTCTTGTTCCACTCAAGGAGGAATGGCCAGAGGCAGCTGGGTTCACACCATCCATCAACAAATGTTCGTAGTGTTTAAACTTTGGTGCTATCAGTCAAATCCTCAGTTGCTCCCCTATAGTTAACAACTTTGCTTTTGACTGCAAAACAGATAGTTCAAAACAGTATATTATTGCTGGGAAAACCCATCCATTTCCAGTCAGCTACCCAGAAGTTTGCAACCAAGCACAGAAAACTAAAAGGGACAACGGATGATATCTTTGCCCCTGCTAATCTGAAAGTCCTGGCTGTCTGCTGCTGTGAGCCTCAACACTAATACACTTCTAAACCCACAGAGCAGTGGCAATCTGTAAATGCTTCTGATCCACCAACAATTAATTTCCAGGCAGAGCAGAATCTTGAATGGTTTCATCAAACTCTTAAGAAATATTGTGAAATATTGTATGTGCCACTCTTTCTTGAAACTCTAAGTAAGGCTGCTACCTAAAAAAAGGTTAGAGTGCTGTTGCAAATGTTTAATTAATAGTTAATTAACTATTTCATTTTCTGAGGGACATGATAATCATAAGTGCAAGACTGTAATCACTGCTTTTCACAAATTTCCTAAACAGATGCCCTGAACTGCCATGTTTCCCAGAAAATAAGATTTTTGGAGCAAATAATTTTTGCTCCAAAAACACACTAGGGCTTATTTTCAGGGGATTTTTTTTTCATGTACAACAATCTACATTTATTCAAATGCAGTCATGTCATCATCTTCTGCTTCCTGCACAATGCTGCACAATGGTAGAGGGTGGGGTTTCACTTAACTGGGGCTTATTTTTGGGATAGGGCTTATTACAAGCATCCTGGAAAATCATACTAGGGCTTATTTTCAGGTTAGGTCTTATTTTCGGGGAAACAGGGTAAGTTTAGCTTTGTTCCTTTATTTTGTTTTGTTTTGTTTTGTTTTATTGTATGTGGATCTTTTAAAACAAAAACACCTTACACCCCACCCCTTGCCCCAAGACTCTGTTTCATGTTCGTCTAGTGGCATTCTCTTACAGCATAAAAATGTACTGGTGAACTATATAAAGGTCAAATGTTGAACAAAATGAGGAATTTATTCAAACCATATTTCTAGGAATCAGTGTCAGAAAGACTGTTCCCTGCACAGGTAGTCAAGTTTGGTTTCTTAATCTCTGGGATATAGTTTTTGAGAGAGAGAGAGGCCTCCTGGCTTTGTTTGTTTGTTTGTTCTCAAACATTTGAGATTGGAAAGTCCAGCCCCAAGCACACATTCCATCTCTGATGGTTCAATTGTCACTAGTAATTCCAGTCAAAAAAACCCAAAGCAAAATCAGGCCGGATATCAAAATCCTCCCAGGCTGATGCTGTCTAGAATGGCCATGTTTTCTCATGGTACATCTTGTCATCATTGGTTTCTGATACATACAGGATGGGGGGGGGGGGATATGAGAATAGTTTCCCTATCTCTGAAAATTCTAGTTTTCTTCCGTTTAATTGATGTCACTTTGGAAACATTTTCTTTTACTGGTTTTATTGTTGATGATGCCATGTTTTATAAAACATGTACTGTTGTGAAAATAATAGATCTATCTATGGATTTCCTTTTCCAAAGACATAGAAGTCATACAGAGATGGGATGAATTTCCTTTCCAGAGCTCAACTCCCACAATGGATATTGCTTTTAAGATGGGATCTTGTACTTTGGAATATTACAGTTCCAAAATATGAATTCTTCACCTCACCAAATATTTAGATGACATGTCCCCCCCCCCAGACAATTTATTTATAGTGGTAAGAGGGAGAAACAGTTCATTTCTCAGCAAGTGTATGGACCTTCTGAGTAGAAGAACTAGACAGACATTTCTTATAACTGTATCTTTAAGTATGTATCAGAAAACTTTCCAACTAACTTGGCAGTGGCATGACTTAAATACCATGTTGGAAACATTTAGTTTGATTTCATGGAAGGCTTCCTACCCTCCCAATATTAGGTTTCAAGAATATCAAGGCCTACTTTTAACATGGGGGATGTTTTTGGTAGCCTTGAGATTGTTTGTGGTGGTGGGGAGATTTAATAGCAAAGGTTCTCTGCAGGATCACTGGCAGCAGTCCTCGTCGTGCTGGCAGTGATCCAGCAGTGATTTTTTTAAAATATTCAGGTCTCCCCCACCTGCATCTTGAGGCTCCCAAAGGCTTCCCTAGGCATCCTTAAAATTGAAAATGGGGAGGGAGGATAGGAAGCTTTCCATAAGACACTAAATGTTTCTGGCACCCAGTCTGGGTTATTCTGGTACAAAGTTACACCAACAGGATTTTGTCTAACCTTCCATGATAACTTCTCTGTCTGTTCCTCTTCTTCTTCAATGTCAGTCATGTTGCACATTCTTTCTTCCCTTGCAGTTGACTACTGACTTGGCCTCCAACATATTCACCTCTGTTGGCTCAGTAACACTGGCTTTGTTACTGATCTTTCTTCTGGCAGGCACTGTATCCATTGTAACAGCCAATAAACGAGCTACCCAAGGGACCTATAGCCCTAGCCGCCAGGAAAAGGAAGGATCTAGAGTTGAAATGTGGGACATGGAACAGCCTCCCCCCATGGAAAGACTGATCTAGCAAGAACCACTGCTGTGTTTTCTCACATCCCACCCCAAAACATCTAGCAGGAGTGGCTGTTCTGGACATCATGGAAAGATTCCCTTTATAGACCTATGAAGACTTCTGAAGTTTAACCCAGAAACCTTGGTCAGTGCCCAAAGCACCAAATGGTTAAGGCTCCATATATGGATCAGGATTGTCAATGTCTGCTTTCCAGTGGCACTCCTTTAGACCTTCTGGAATTCAGACAACACCTTGCCAAGAGATGAGAGGAATTGCTTGTGAAAGGAAAAACCAGCAACACACATCTGGTGCAATATACACACACATACCACAGAGTGTGTGCATGGAAACACTACATGGGTATGCCTAGACTTTGCCAGGCAACTAAAGGATTCAGAAGGTATTTCCCAATTTCTGGAAAGCCTTATTGATTGCCCTGGAAGTGTTGGCTTTAGCACAATCAGCAGTAGACCTTTAAGACTCCAGTGACTTTTAGAATAAATCTTAAGTGCCTGCATTTCAAATCCATGAGAAGCCACCGCTTGTGCTCTCATTTCCCTTTGGACTGCCATGGCAGCATTCAGTGCCACTGTACCAGATGATGCAGAACATTCAAACAAGCCTGTGTCATCTATCTGTCATCCAGCCATTGCTGTGTCTCAAGAGCTTTTAGAAGTAGAGGTCGCTTTTGTTGAGCTTTATCGTTTAATCAGGGACCAAATCAATACTACGAAGCAAGCTCTACCTGCAGCAAAATAAACATTTCAATCTGTGTCAGATCTCTTCTTTTCAGTGTGTTCATTTCACCTTCTGCTCCACCAGATTGTCTTGGACCTAGGCATAGTTGAGACTGAAATCCTATGCGTACTTGTTGGGGAGCAAATCCCATTTAATTTTCTCCCGAGGAGAATAAATAGTTCTGTCAAAATATTGGGCATTCACTTGTTGGTGAGTTGTTGTTGTTGTTGTCTTGTTCTTCCTGTCACTGCATGCTCCTGATCTTAAAACTAGAATCAGTTGACAAAAAAGAGAGATAAAACTCAACCACATAACTGCACCATTGTACAATAAACATTCAGTTACAATATCACTCCCCCCGCTTAGATTCTGTAAAGTTCGGCGTGCAAAGGGTCTACTCTGAATCAAGATATCCCAGGCAATGGAACTCATTTCACCAATGGGGAAGGCCTCTCCACGGGGGGGGGGGGGTAGAGGCCATAACTTACTAAAATAGCACATGTTTAGCATGCAGAAGGTCTCAGACTCAACCCCTAGCATTTCCAGGTAGGGCAAAGAGAATTCTAGCTAAAGCTTTGGAGAAACACTATGTTGATAAGATTGAAAAGAGAGGCTTGACACCTGAACTGACTGGTGTTAAGAGGCAAGAGCAGCCAATCCGGTAAGTAAAATTCCTGTGGGCAGCCATGATACCTGCCGTTGTATACAGGTGAAAGCTATGGATCCAGAAAAGAAGGCTGCAGGCCAATCCAGAAATTAAAACAGAGGAATCAGCAACACAGTTTTCTTCCCACTTCGTCATACCAAACAGTCCACTTTCATAAACGGTGCACCTGTTTCCCTGCACTTGCCTCCTCCCCATGTTCAAGCCCCAGTGACGCACTCCCAAGCTTCAGTCTGCCAGCATATGTCACGATCCCGTGCCATTTTAATATGACATGCATCAGGTTGGTGTTCATGGAGGAAAAGGCTAGGTCAAGGTTCAAGCCCAAATGCCCATTCGGCAATAGGGGTCAAAAGGGATAGCTTTTAACCTGAAATAGAAACCTTCTTGAGCATAACCACACTCCTCGACGCACATGGCAGCAGCCCTCCAAGCTTCACAGGCACTTAAATAAAAGTAAAGAATCACCAGAGAACTCTCAGAATGAGAACTATAGTGGAAAATGTTTCAGAATCCTTAATTTGTATAATCGAGATTTCTTACTTCAGTGGAGAGCTCTGTGTTTACCTTTTCTCCAGTCATGAATGAAGTAAGAATGGATTAGGTTAAGGGCTGATTCACACATGCTGTTTACCACCTGGCTGCAACAAGTGAGACCTGCATGTTTGTTTGTTTGTTTGTTTGTTTGTTTATATCCTGTTTGAATACTAATGAATTTTTAAAAAAGAAAAAAGAAAAAAATGACAACACCAGACACAGCTTCTCACAATAATAATAATAATAACAACAATAACAATAACAATATCAATAATAAAAGTTATTATTAACAATATTATTATTTATATTGTGCTCTATACCAATATAAAGTCCTTCCTAGTGAAAGATGTTGTCACATAAGCCCTTCTTATTTCAGTGGGATACATTTTCAAATAAATCTGATTACGACTGCAGCTCAACCACTGCTAAGCAATGACGATTTGAAGAGCTGGGGCTACAATCCAACTTTGTTCTACCACTGTTGTTTTTCATTAATAGCTAATTTCATTAGAGTATAATTTTCTTTCCCGTCTTCAGCTTGGCTGGCAAAGCAATTCCATACACCAGTAATTCATCCAATATTGTCAAATGGCAGCAAAGCTGACAGGATCCCAAACTGTGACTTTAAATCATCCTTTTGATCATAACAAACCTACCTGAGCCTTCATCTGGTTTTCATGCTCCTGGTGGCAGAAGTCAAAGTCCAGCATTTTCTTTTCCTCGGCATTGCCTGTGACCTTTCAAATATCTCCCGCAGTTTTGCCAAAAGTGTAATTTCCATTGGCATGCATTTCTATAAAATATACACGTGTGGGGTTCCAGTAAAAAAAATAAAACTCCTTCAGGCCACTTCACATCTGAGCTGACGTGTTCCTCATTTACTTTGCTATCAAAAGGCAAACTCAGGTAGGGACTGGAAAGTATAGTGCAAACTTTAAAGGCAGGAATTTTGCAAAAAGAATCATTGAGAGATTTGCCCCCTCCAACCACTGTAGGTTCTGTGCAGAATTGAATTTAGTACCAAAGTTGAATTCTGCTGGATTGGAGTCCACTCTGGATTTTGTCACCATATACTGCAGAAGCTGACTGGGCAGAGAGCTGAATCTACATGGCCTGTCCTGAGTCTTCTAATCAAACCTGTTGTCTCACATATGGTGGAAGATCCCACCACCTGCCAGGCCATCATCTTCCACATTCAAAATGCAAAAGAGACACCACCTTGTCCTTTGTCTGAAGCAAGAAAATAGCATGTGTCAAGCACTGCCTTGCAAGGTATATGTGACAAAATACAGCACTGTGGGCTTGCCCTTCTCCACATTATCTCCTTTACCTCCCACCTTGCACTTTGCCCTTGTTATGCTCAGACTCATTTGTCTACTCCATCATTTAACTTTACTGGCGATAGGCTGAAATCCAGTAGTAAGTCACAACTACAGTACACCCATTGAATCAGTGGGGATTTAGGGAATAACTCACCCATAAGTTCCATCGATTCAGTGGGCCTACTCTAGTTGAAATTTGCTAATGGATTTCAGCCACAGTGATTCCAGTGGGTTTCTCAAGGACATCATAGTGCTCCATTTTGCATAATGATGTAATGGCTGATGTTCAGAAAAATCTAAAAAAGAACCAACCACTGAGACTGAGCAACACTGTGTACAATAGAAGCAGAAGGCTGTGGAGACAATGAAGAAGAAAGAAAACAACTCTGAGAATAAACAATGGCAATAGCAACAAGGGCACTGTGGCCATCTCAAGATATCTTCCTTCCTGAGCAAAAGACATGATGACTCCCCCTTTCCATTCCACATATAAAAACTGGTGAGATAGGCCATTACATCTGGCTTCAGCGCTGACAGAAGGATATGGTCCTTGCTACATCTAAGGGGAGCAACACTATTTTAGGAGGTGCAGGGCAGGCTTTGTGGCACACAGAGGGAAAGACAAGAGTGTGGGCTTGGGTAGAAAGAGGAGTTGCCACTGCTGGTCCCCTCCAATTTGAGCCACTTGATATTTCAACCTTATGAAGTAATGACTTCTAAGGGAAGATGGCAGCCAGCTAGTGGAGGTCCACGATTTTCCTCTGCTATGGGGTTTTTTGTTTTGTTTTTTTGCTCCTTTCTGTTTTCGTTTAATTTGCTTACCTTGGACTTATCCTGGTTTGCCTTTTGCTTTTTTGTGGTTATGTTGCAGTTTGTTTTGTTACAGCTTCTTTGTAGCTTCTTTGCAACTGTTGAGGCTTCGTTTTCACTCCCATTGATTTCCTTGCACAGTCGCTCCCAGTTTTGAGGCTGTGGTTCTCTGCTGCCTCGGTTGGACGGATGAGCTCCGGCTTCCCTTGCATGGACACTCCTGGGTCTGAGGCTGTGGTTCTCTGCCAGCCTCGGCTGGAGGGACAAATTCCAGCTCCCTGGTTTGGGCTGCTGCTGCTCTGCTGTCGGAGGTGTGGCAAGGAGTGCCATGGAGCCCTTTGGAGTGTTGGGGCATCTGTGAAGAACCGTGCTCCTGCCTGCACCCTCAGATAGGCACCTGCTGCAGAGAAAGTCTCCCACTGAGGGGATGCTGCTTTGTCAACTGGCAGGGTGGCTTCGGTGAGGACCCTCAGCTTGGCCTCGTGAGGATTTTGGCGTTGTGCTGGTCCCCGAGAAACTTGGCTGGTCGGTTGGTCTCTGGATGGCTGTGGATTGACACTGTTCGGTGCATCAAATCTGCCGATATGTTCTCCCTTGTTGTCTCCCTTTTGTTTGGAGGTTCAGACTTTTGGTGCCCGGTTCCTTTTGTCCCCGGCCGCCTCTGTGATTTCATCACCTTCATTGGCTGGATCAAGCTTCCTGCCTTGTAACCCGCTGGGGCATTGGTGAAGATGGCCAAGCGCTAGTAAGGGCTGGTCGTATTACCAACATCGTTGTTTAGTGGTGACTGGATCACCCCTGGCAGTGAGCCTGTTCGGAGGACTGAGGACTGTTACTGGGTATGACCAGGGGGTAGTCTGGGTGTGGAGTGCTCTGTCTTTTATTTTATTTTTTATTTTTAAATTATCAAAATTTTTAAATTGTTTAAGTTGTTTATTGTTTAATTTAAATGTACATTTCCTTTCCTTTTTCTTTTTCTTGATAGGGAGTGGAGGGTCTGTCCCCCCCAGCAGGGTTCCACTGAACATCCAAGTGATTACAGGTAGAATGAGATATGGTGATGGCACAGTTCCTACTGGTTGCAGAAGAATAGTGAACAGATGTTTGAAGGCTGTTCTCTCTTCTGGCACTGTGACCAACCATCAGACTCAAGGTAGTCAGACCAGCCATCCCTCTGCTCCAAATCTGGTATTGTTGAATGCCAGGTCTGTAGCCAATAAATCCCAGATTATCCAAGACCTTACCCCGGAGGAGGATGCAGACCCCACATACATATGCATGCGGGGAAGGGGGTGTTCTCTTGACTCTTGCCTGTCCTCCAGGTTATGCAGTCCAACACCAGGGTAGACTGGCGGGGTGGGGGAGGAGTAGCCATTATCTATAAAACACTCTAGAGGTTGTTAGGCACTCAGCAGTGGTGATGCCAGGTCTTCAGGCCCTACACGTGTTGATTGGGGTCAGGGATGGTACTGGGATCTTGCTGGGTTACCACACTCTCCGTGACCCAGCCATTTCCTTATTGGAGCTCATGGACTTTGTCTCCGTGGCACTGCTGGAATCTCCAATGCTTTTGGTCTTGGGTGATTTCAACATCCATGTGGAGGCAGAGGTTTCGGGTCTGGCTCTTGAGTTCTTGGAAACCATGGCTTCCTTGGACATGTCCCAACATGTCAACGGCCCCACCCACATGGGCAGTCACACATTAGACCTGGTGTTTCCCCCTAAGCAGAGTGAGTGTGGTCTGATGTGACTGAACTTGTGTCAGTCCCCTTGTCATGGTTGGATCACTGCCTAATTAAATGCAAACTCTCAGTGGCTGTCCCTCCCCCCAGGGAGCAAGGACCTATTTTAATGGTCCACCCTAGAAGGTTACTGGATTCTATCAGATTCCAGGTGTCCATGAGAGGGGTTATGGCTGATCTGACTGGAGCTCCTGTCGAGACTCTGGTTGATGGTTGGCTTGCCACCACTACCAGGGCTGTTGACACAATCAATCCTAAATGCCCTCTTCATTGCAGAGCCCGTTCAGCACCCTGGTTTAACCAGCAGCTATGAGTTATGAAACAGAATAGGAGAAGGCTAGAGTGCAATTGGAGAAGGAACCTGATGGAATATAATCGGAAAGGATCGTGACTAACCATTACCTTACCAGGGTGAAGGCTGCCAGTCAAGCTTACTTCGCTGTCCAGATAAGAAAAGCTTCACATCTGCAGGTGGAACTTTTCCGTATAGTCTGTGATCTATCCGGAATTGGTGTCTGTCAGGGTATAGAATTTTATAGGCCTGAACCCATATATGTTTCATTAACGAGCTGCCATTATGTGCAGATGAGAGAAAAGCTGAATCATCCTAAGCTGATGCAATGAGGTGAAACCAGAAAGAGCCCAGGTGCAGAGATGAGGTCACCTGGAACCCGATTGGACTGGACAGAGACAAGATTATGTATAAATATGGACTGTGTCTGTGATATGTTCTCTTCTTCTGATGTGATTTTCTGCCATGCATGCTGTCGGACTGTGTGAAGACTCCTAGATGTGCTGTAGAGACCTGCCTGTATATAAGTGTACATATATGTAAATATAACCGTCAAAGAAGAACTGGTAAAGTGTCTTCATTTACTCTGCGCCAAAAACGTAACAGAGGTCATGGGCCCAGAAACGTGCGCTGCGCAAGATAGACGGTGGTGAGTAAACGTGGGTGAAGTAAATAAATGAAGGAAGAGACTTGGGAGAAGACAGTTCGTCTGTTAGCCCAGGAGGGGAAAGGAAACAGAGAACTGCGAGAGAAGGCAGGATGGCATACAGCACGGGAGGCGTAGGAGGCTTGGCCATAAATAGACTGAATGGTAAAAATTACAGGACATGGGCAGTCAAAGCAGAAATGTTATTACGAAGAGAGAGCCTGTGGTCTTATGTGAACCGTCCTCCAGCCCAGTTAACAGAAGAGCAAGAGGAAGAGCATGAGAGAGCTCTGAGTACTATTATTTTGTCCCTAGAAGATGAAGAATTAGTGCATATACAAGGACTGAAAACAGCCAAGGCAGTCTGGGACAGACTGAGAGGCATCTATCTGAGAGAAACAGCAGGCACAAAGATTTCCCTAACCAGGAGGCTTTATAAATGCCAAATGAGGTCTGGGGAAAGTGCCTCAAAGCACTTACAAACCATGAAGGGACTGTTCAATGAACTGCAGTTAATGAACATTGTTTTCCCTGAGGAGCAGAAGGTTTACCTGATTTTGAGTAGTTTAAGTTCAGAATTTAACATGCTTATTACAAGCTTAGAAAGCCTTTCCGATACACAACTAACTCTTGAATATGTAACAAGCAGAATCTTGCAGGAGGAGGAACACTGGAAAGAGAGATTCCAAGCTGCAGAAGAAAGCCACGTGGGAGCTGACCGGGAGAGACGGAGATGGAGTCCAGATGGCAGCGTGTCCCGAAGACGAAAGCCAGAGACGAACAGAGAGCAGCGTGGGCGTGCCATGATGATCAAAGCCTGTTACCAGTGTGGGTCCAGAAATCATTTGCAAAAAGATTGTTTGAGAGGAGAGAACGTTTCCAAACAGAAAGGATTCCGAAGCAGCAGTTTACAAACGCTCTGCAGAGAGCAGCAGCAAGAGATCGGTCTCTCTTGTCAGCAGAAAAACAAGAGATAACTTCAAGGACACCCACGCAGCTGAATGGCTAATTGACTCGGGGGCCGTAAATCATTTGACTAACAATGTAGAGATGTTTTGTTTTCTAGGAAAGACGGAGCTGAAGAACGTGACGCTGGCAAATGGACAAAAAGCAGACGTAACAGGAGAAGGGAGAGTGTTTGTTCCCAGTCTGAAGTTGGAGATAAGTAACGTGTTACTTACACCCACAATTGATTATAATACTCTAAGTGTGTCAGCACTCGATAAACAGGGGTTTTGTGTAATGTTTGAAAAAGGAGAATGTATAATTAAGAAAAATAACAAAGTAGTGGCCAGTGCGAAGCAAGAGGGCAATTTATACATATTAAAAGGCCAAACACACAGAGACACACACATGGTACACAGAAATGAACCCCAACATGACAATTGTATACACTTACTACATAGAAGACTAGGTCATGTAAACTTTAAGACAGTGCAAAAAATGGAAAATATGGCTAGAGATGTGAACATAAGAGACTGTAAGAATTACCTGGACTGTCAAATTTGTAAGCAAAGCAAAACACAAGTTGCCCCAAAAGGGAGACAGAGTACCAGAGAGACAAATAGACCATTTGAATTGGTACATGCTGATCTAATAGGGCCATTTCCACCTTCATTAGGAAAGGCAAAATTTGCATTGGTAATTGTGGATGATTATACACGATTTTCGTTTTGTTTCACACTGAAATCCAAAACAGAAGTTTTTCAAACATTTAAGAATTGGCTTAGATCAGTTGAGCGGCGCTTTGGCCACCAGGTGGCGCAATTGCAGACTGACCGAGGTACAGCGTTTACAAATACACAATTCCAGAGGTGGTTAGAATCCACAGGAATCAGACATAGAAAAACAAGCCCTTATAGTCCATTCCAGAATGGAGTGGCGGAGCGAAGGAATGGGGTGCTCCAGAACATGAAAGATGCACTGCTGGCTGACGCAGGGTTGCATCATGCGCTTTGGGCAGAAGCTTTGAAAACTGTGAATTTTTTTAATTAACAGAATTTGGTCATCCTCGATAGATCAAACCCCATATTATTTACTGTTTGGTAAGAAACCTTGTTTGAAGTATTTAAGAGTGTTTGGATGTACCGCTTGGGTACATGTGCCAAAGCAACTCAGGAGAAAAGGTCAAGCGAAAACAAAGAAAATGAGGTTCCTGGGTTATGAGCCTAGCTCAAAGGCGTATAGATTTCTAGATGGTGATAGAAGCGTTGTAATTTCTAGGTCTGCCAGTTTCAATGAGGGGGAGAACTGGGACAAAGTACACGCAAATTCACAATTATACATTCCACTGAGTGAAAAAAGAAGAGGTCAGTCTAGACAGAAAGAAACACATGAGCAAGACACGAGGTCCTCTGCTGATGAAAATGGAGAAGATGGAGATGGAGAAGTTATTGAAGAACATGAAGAACACGAAGAAACACACGCTAGCGGGGTTAGTGAGACAGAGGCACAGACAGAAACACAAGGGCCCAGAAGGTCCCAAAGGACAAACAAGGGTATACCACCCAAGAGGTTTGGAATGTGTGGTGTGAGAGTGTGTCATGTTTATATAGAACCAAAAAATTACAAAGAAGTTTTAGAACTTCCTGCTTTTGAAAAAAGAAAATGGTTAAAGGCCATGGATGAGGAAATGAAGTACATGAAGAAATGTAAAGTGTTCACAGATGCAAAGGTGCATACAGAACACACAGAGGTTACAGGTAACAAGTATGTGTCAAAATTAAAAGTTAAAAAATAATGTGTAAATGTGTTGGGATTATGCTGTGTTCAGGCATAAAAAATTAGGAGGGGTGTCAGGGCATAGAATTTTATAGGCCTGAACCCATATATGTTTCATTAACGAGCTGCCATTATGTGCAGATGAGAGAAAAGCTGAATCATCCTAAGCTGATGCAATGAGGTGAAACCAGAAAGAGCCCAGGGGCAGAGATGAGGTCACCTGGAATCCGATTGGACTGGACAGAGACAAGATTATGTATAAATATGGACTGTGTCTGTGATATGTTCTCTCCTTCTGATATGATTTTCTGCCACGCATGCTGTCGGACTGTGTGAAGACTTCTAGATGTGCTGTAGAGACCTGCCTGTATATAAGTGTACATATATGTAAATATAACCATCAAAGAAGAACTGGTAAAGTGTCTTCATTTACTCTGCACCAGAAGCGTAACAGTGTCAGGGATAGGCCTCCTACTAGTATTTCACCTGACCAATTTGCAGCATTTTTAAAATCTAAAGTGGAGGCCATCCACTGGGACCTTTCTCCTTTTTTGAATACAGTAGATTGAACAGAGGGGTCCGGCGCTCCACCTTGTCTGATGAGACTTAATCTCTTTCAGCCTGTGATGCCAGATATGGTGGACAAAGTGCTTGATTGCTGTTGTGCCACCACATCCTCTCTTGACATTTGCCCAGCCTGGCTAATTAAAGCAGCCAGACCTATAACCACCGAATGGGCCACTGCAATAATTAATGGATCTCTCCAGGAGGACAAGGTTCCCCTTGCCCTCAAGGAGACACTCATTAGGCCCATTAGGAAGAAACCAAGTTTGGCGGTGGATGACACTGGCAATTATAGGCCTGTTGCCAATGTTTCTTTCCTCAGCAAAGTGGTAGAGAGGGTGGTGGGTGACCAGCTCCAGGCGCTTTTGGATGAAACCAGTGCCCTGGATCCATTTCAGTTGAGCTTCAGGCTGTGCCATGGCACATAAACAGTATTGGTTGCCCTGTTTGATGACCTGCTGAGGGAAGCCGAAAGGGGCAAAATGTCTCTGTTAGTCCCTCTCGATATCTCAGCTGCCTTTGATACCCTCAACCACTGTATCCTCCTGGGCAGGCTCTCTGAACTGGGAATTGGTGGACTGGCACTTGCCTAGTTCCAATCCTTCTTGGAAGACCATCCTCAGCTTGGGGAGAGTGTATTGACTCCATGGAATCTCAATTGTGGTGTTCCGCAGAGCTCAATTATCTCCCCAATGCTGTTTAATATCTACATGAGGCTGCTGGGTCAGTCATCAGGGGATGTGGGGCTTCATCAGTATGTTGATCATCTCCTTTTCTCCAACAACGGTGGAGAAAAGTTTCATCCCTTCAGTGCTGTCTGGAGGCCGTATTTCAATGGATGCAGGTGAATGGTCTGAAGTTGAACCCAGACAAGACGGAGGTCCTGAGGGTGGGTGGCCCCTCCATTGGTGGTTTGGGAATCTCCCTCTCTTTTGGGTGGGTGACTCTCACCACGAAGAGTGAGGTTCGCAGCTTGGGGGTCCATCTGGATCCAGCACTTACCATGGAAACTCAGGTAGCGTCAGTGGTCTGCACTGCCTACTTCCCTCTTTGGCGGATTACCCAGCTGTGCTCCTATCTTGATGTTGGGGCACTCACCATCTGGTCTATGTGGTTGTAGTCTTGCAATTAGACTACTGTAATAAACTCTATGTGGGGCTACCTTTGAGATTGATGTGGAAGCTTCAAATGGTGCAGAACACGCCGGCCAGACTTCTTACTGGGGTGAGAAAACATCAACATATTTTCCCCGCTCTGGCTGCCCTGCATTGGCTGCCCATTTGTTTCTGCATTGATTTCAAAGTATTAATGATGACATAGAAAGTTCTAAAGAGTTCAGGACCTTAATATCTAGTGGAACACCTTCTCCCACCTAGATCTACCCAAATCACTTGCTCTAGCCAGGATGGGTGGCTGAGGGGCCTAACACTGAAGGGGGCCTGGAGAGAAAGAACAAGAAATTGGGCCTTCTCAGCAGTGGCCCCTTGCCTCTGGAACAATCTCGCCCCAGAAATTTGTCTGGCTCCCTCACTGGGTGCTTTTAAGAGCAAACTCAAGACCTGGTTCTTTAGGCAGGCCTTCCCTCCTGTCAATACCTAATGTATTTATTGCCATCTTCAATTGCATTAATGTTGTTGTTTTATTTTATTTTATTATTAATTGTATTGTTGTTAGCTACCTAGAGTAGACTTCAGTCTATATGGGCAGGGTATAAATTGAATGAATGAATGAATGAATGAATGAATGAATGAATGAATGAATGAATGAATGAATGAATGAATGAATTGGTTATCTCATGCTCCCTAATGCTATGGCCAGTGCTGACAGAATAAGTGCTATTTCAGCAACATGCTGTTTGAGGTATATATTTTATTTTAGTAAATGTGCTGTCTTCCAAATAATATTCAGCAGTAAGAAACACTGTCACTTTTTCAGATGGGAAGGACAAATGATACTGTGTGGTCTGCACAAGGACAGGATGGTCACTATTTTTTGGAAAACAGAGACAAGTGCACGGAAATGGGGCATGGAAAAAGCCAGCAGCCAGTAAACAAACATTCCAAAAACTTGTAAAATAATTAAATGTTCTGTCTAATTAGGCTGAAATGCCAGTACTGTTCAAAGTATGTATACTGTCAGTGGCAATCCTGAATCTGTGATCTCAATATGCCAGGGGGAAAAGTAGCAAGCACTGATTCCTAAAGACAAATAGAAATATTTGACATTTTAATTCCTAGCACTCTGTGTTAACATTGGCTTCTTCCTCTTTCAAACATAGGAAACATATCACGCAATCATCAAACAGATGAAAATATCAAATGTTTTTGTGTGAATCATGTAATGAAACCCTATTGCCGTGCAAGAACTGGTGCAGTTCTTGCTTATTACCATATTTTTCTGGTCTAAGATGCCCCCATGTATTTTTCTAACTAAAAATTAAGAAATTTAAGTGGGGCTTAGGAAGTGGAGGGGGAAAGGGATCAAAGCACTGCAGGATTGCTTTGATCCCTGTTTTCCCCCTTTGTGAGGAGGGGAAAGAGATCAAAGCAATCCCATGGCTCCTCAGTTGCTTTGATCCCTTTCCCCCTCGTACAGCCACAGGACTGTTTTGATCCCTTTCCCCCTCCTTTTGCTAAGCCCTGTGGGGTTTAACAAGTGGAGGGAAAAGCAGGGATCAAAGTGATCCTGCAGCACAGTTTAGCAAGTTGAGGGGGAAAGCAGGGATCAAAGCACTGCAGGATTGCTTTGATCCCTGCTTTCCCCCTTCACTTGTTTTTGTTCTCTTCTCAGCTTATTCCCGTGTATAAGACATCCCTCAATTTTTAGTCTTAAAGATTTTAGACAAAAGTATTGTCTTATACATGGAAAAATATGGTACCCACCAACGAAAAAATTCCAAAGTTCAGGAAGAAAAGTAATGTTTCACAGAGATTATTTGCAGGCAAAACACACCAGTGAAGTCCCATATATAACCTAACAAAACTCCACTTACTAGAAACCAATGAGCTCTTCAGAGATGGATTAAAGAAAGTATATCCCGGCACCAGGTAGCTACATCCTCACACATTTCTTCCAATGACAAACATGTTTGCACTTCTCAGCACAAAGGAACATTCAGAATGTGGGCATATTCTTACCTAGATATGATTAGAAATGCATATATGTAGCTGAGGATATATGGATGCATATTGATTCAGTTACACCGTATTGGACTGCTTGAGCAGTCCATGTGGGGAAAACATCAAGTGTCCAGTGTCAATGTTCATCCTCTGCCATCCCATAGAAAGCTGAGCAATTGATATGTTATCACACGGATGCAAGAGTGGTTGCATAGAACCAGCTCAAAAAACTGGCACATTCTTATTTCATTCCCCCTCCAGTGGACCAGCCAACCATATTTGTATTTTTCATGGAACAAAATAATGTTTTGTGGCATCATGAGGACTAACAGATTGACTGTGATGTAAACATTTACTCCATGATATTTAAGCATCAGCATGTGTGCTAAATCATATCCTGTAAGGCCATATGCAAATCATATCCTGTAAGGCCACGTGCTGTTAGGAATATTTGTTTAACCTCTTGATCGGAATAAGGCCAGATGTCATTAATTATATGAATACAAGATCCATGCTATGCAATCTCATAGTATGGACTAGATCCAAACTTTGGCTAATGAAGGTAAGTGTAATAGGGTCTCCTTTTGCTTTCAAGGGTCAACTGGAGGTAGCTCCATGCTACACCTACACTTATGCATGTGCAGAATCTTAAGTAGAATCCCTTATGCATCCTGTGTCCAACGAAAGCCCTCATATATAATATTTTGTATGGCTATGTGCACCTCACGTCTTGGATGTGTTGGAGTTTTCCAGGGTTACCAGATGTACCTAAGGCTTGACTCCAGCAGATTGTTGGAGACTTGATGGCATTTTGAAAGATTTGCTTTACTTACAAATAATAAGAGCTGGAGCAAAACCCAAATCACAACATAAGCCATTCAACAGGTGCGTAATTCCAATGCTTCTATATAAAAGACAAACAGTTCTTCTGAATAGTGGAAACCTACAGAGTTCCTAATTACAGCAATCCCAACCATGTCTTTCCACTTGGATTCAATTTTTTTAAAAAATCTAATTTAGTTCTTTCACACCTCGACCACTGTGACAAAATCATTGGAGGGAGCTCTTCTTCTGAGATTAGGTTTTCCTCCCTGGGTATGTTCCATCCCCCACCAAAGGCTTCTGAGAAAACTCCACAGTCAGGAGATAAGAGGACAGGTCTTCTTCTGGATTGAGAATTAGTTGAGAACCAGGAAACAGAGAGTAGGTGTCAATGAACAGTTTTCACAATGGAGAGAGGTGAAAAGTGGTGTGCCCCAGGCATCTGTCCTGGGACTGGTGCTTTTTAATCTGTTCATAAATGATGTGGAGACAGGGATGAGCAGTGAGGTGGCAAAGTTTGCAGATGACACAAAACTTTTCTGGGTGGTGAAGACCAGAAGGGATTAGGAAAAGCTCCAGAAGGATCCCTCCAAACTGGGAGAATGGGCAGCAAAATGGCAAATGTGTTTCGTTATAGGAAAATGTAATGCAATGCACAATGGGGCCAAAAAAATAAAATAAAAACTTTATTTATCAGCTGATGCGCTCTGAGCTGTCTGTGATGGATCAGGAAAGAAATCTTGGTGGGCTAGTGGACAGCTCAATGAAAGTGCCAGCCAAGTGTGTGGCGGCAGTGAAGAAGGCCAATTCCATGCTAGGTATCATAAAAAAGGGGATTGAAAATGAAACAGCCGACATTATAATGCCATTGTAGAAAACTCTGGTAAGGCTGCACCTGGAGTATTGTGTACAGTTCTGGTTGCCTCACCTCTAAAAAGACATTGTGGAACTGGAAAAGGTGCAGAAGAGAGCAACTAAAATGATGACTGGGCTGGGGCACCTCCCTTATGAGGAAAGGCTACAGCGTTTGGGGCTCTTTAGTCTAGAGAAAAGGCGCCTGAGGGGGGACATGATTGAGATGTATAAAATTATGCAGGGGATTGATAAAGTGGATAGAGGAAAGCTGTTTTCTTTCTCACGCAATACTAGAACCAGGGGACATCAACTCAAATTGAGTGTTGGGAGAGTGAGAACAGAAAAAGAAAATGTTTCTTTACCCAGCATGTTGATAGGCTGTGGAACTCCTTGCCACAGGATGTGCTGATGGCATCTGGCCTAGATACCTTTAAAAGGGGATTGGACAGATTTCTGGAGGAAAAGTCCATCCATTGCAGGTGACAAGCCATGATGGGGATGTATAATCTCTAGGCTTAAAAGGAAGGTACCTCAAAATGCCAGATGCAGGGGAGGGGGATCAGGAGACAGGTATCTAGTTATCTCGTGTGCTCCCAGAGGCATCTGGTGGGGCCACATTGAGATACAGGAAGCTGGACTAGATGGGCCCTTGGCCTGATCCAGCAGGGCTCTTCTTATGTTCATAGTCCAAAAGTGTAATTTTTCTAAGTTCTGGTTTATGTACATATATATGAATTAGCTCCAGCCCTCTCGCCAAAACCATTTGTAGGATTCAAAGCATGCTTAGATAATAAATAGAGCTGTAGAAATGAGTATCCACATATTACACTATGTCTGTATATTTGAAACCACAAACCTAATTGTCATTGATGGACTTCATGTACTGTAAGACTTGCAAAAAGGCTGAGAATCTAAAAGGACTGGAAGAGTTTTAGAAAGCTGCTGCCAGCCAATTTTCTCTCTCTATTGATGAAAAAAACCAGAGAGACTCTCCCCGCTGTTTTAAGTGCACGCTAGCAAATCCACATCATAGCTAGACACATTGTTAAGGTTTGGATCGTTGCTGTTGTTACTTGTCACATTCAGTCAAAATACAAATTCTGAGATCTGATAGTGTGACTTTTTCTGCTAGCAACAACAATGACTGTAAAAGCTCTGGAAGTCCCAGATGGAAAATGGAATTCCTCTCCAGCCTTTTGGGAATTATGCACAAAAGCTTGGCAACAGCAGCCTTCTGCATCGCTTATGTGGTATTTTTCCATGTGAAAAACAGGCACAAATAGGCATGCCATTTATGATTTCCTTTCCAATATTATAGAAGTGATGTCCATTCAGGTTTCAAAATTAGATTTAAAGATTCTATTATGTGTGGGATCAGATAACAGGGAAGGTTCATGTCTGACTGTAGATGAAAATGTCACTTTTCAGGATGCAATCACCCGAAACAACCCTTCTTTTTTCAGGAAATCACTCTAGCCTTGCCCCCAAAAATAGTAACCAAAAAAGGCCCAGATTGGGCATGGGTCAGGGCTGGGCTGCAGCATAATTCCCAGTACATTGTGATTGTCAGGAAATAGATCACCCAGTTTTGGGTAGACCAAAGCACAATCCTTTTCCCCATGTGGTGACAGTCTGCATCACAGTAGACCTTCAGCCGAAATGGAGGTCATCCAAAAGAATTGCAATGAAAGCATAAAGCATCTCCCTGCAATCATTATGTCTTTAAAGCATTTTACCTCTTCAGCTGGTTTGCAACCTAATCTGCTCTTATGAAATATCTGCCTCTCTTGACAGAAAACCTTTATAAATATCCATTTTCCACAGCTGTTTGATTTAGTCTTCATCTGTATGGGGGGAATAATACTCAGATCTAGATAAATGTATTTTGACAATCCCCCATGCAATAAATATTTAATTGCATATTGTTTCTTTAAAATAGGAGAGGTGGGGTTATACTTACATAAACTGGAGGTCTCTGGGTACAGACGGTCAAAGATGATTGCAGTACCTATCTTTCTCCATGTTGGGCAAAAGGACCCATGGCTGTGCTGCCTGAGTTGAATGACAAGATGGCGCCCCCTCTCTAAATCTATGTGCTGGAAGTTGGACTAGCCATGGACTCTTACTTCAACAGCCACTAGATTGGTTCCTGCCATCACACCTAATGCTGGTGGCTAGTTTTGAAGGTGTAGAATCAGTACATAGTTCAGTCCTCAAAAAAAAAAAAAAAAAAAAAAAAAAAAAGGATTGAGAGGGCATGAGAAACAGCCCAGAGGTCACCATCACTGCCCCCAACATCTGCTGCTTTCCTTGCTTCAGTAGGAAGCTAGGTTGGCTCCCTCCTGGCCGGCCTTCCATGACAGGGCAAAGACTCTTCTCTTCAACAAAGAGTTTGGTAGCTGGACTGCAGAGAAAAAGCAGTTTCAAAACGAACGCTGTTTTTTGATGACTTTTTGAATTCATTTTATGTTAATTGTCTTTCAATATCATTATATGGCTAAACACATTTTTAATATTATAATTTACTTGTCTTTGTCTTTCCCTCCCGAAAGCATCTATCTAGACCAAGAAATGAATCTTTCCATATTACACACTGGTGCAAACTGCAACATTATTTGTAGACACACAGAAAAGAACATATAATATAGACCCAGACTGTTGATTAACATAAGAATTGTTGTTGTTTAGTTGTTTAGTCGTGTCCGACTCTTCGTGACTCCATGGACCAGAGCATGCCAGGCCCTCCTGTCTTCCACTGCCTCCCGGAGTTGGGTTAAATTCATTTTGGTTTATGGAAACATAAACATAAGAATTTCAGTTTAAAAATTCCATTCATGTGCTGCAAAATTATGGATACATGAATTTACTTATGTTGTGTTGTCCACAGTAATGTATGATGTTGTCATTATAATCCTTTTCACATTATATAGCCCCTGAAGAAGGCAGATAGGCTGAAATGAGTCGGGCTGTTATGACTAGGCCTACAAGTCATAGGTGTATCACCCATTGTTCCACAGTAGAGGGGCCACACTCTCATTTTGTCAGAGGGGTGTTAGTCACCTCCCCCAGTGCTGTCAATACAGCACTCTATAATAAGTCAAGTGCCCAAAATGGACAACGGTGTTTCCCTGAAAAATGTCTAGGAAGGGGCACCTATTTCTCTTATTTACTAGTTTCTGAATGTGAACCAGTGGCATTGTTGGGATCCCCGAGGCTTCTCGTCTTGGGTGATTTCAACGTGCACGCGGGGGCAGAGACTACAGGGCCAGCTCTTGAGTTCTTGGAAACCATGGCTTCCTTGAACATGTCCCAACATGTCATCGGCCCCACCCACATGGGTGGCCATACATTGGACCTGGATTTTTCCACCAATTGGAGTGAGTGTGGTCTGGTGGTGACTGACCTTGTGTCAGTCCCCTTGTCATGGTCAGATCACCACCTAATAAAATGTAACCTCTCAGTGGCACTCCCCCCTCGCAGGGAGCAGGGACCTATTTCTACGGTCCGCCCTCAAAGGCTACTGGATCCGGTTGGATTCCAGGAGGCCATGAGAGGTGTTTCGGCTGACCTAGCTGGTGCTCCTGTCGAGGCTCTGGTTGACAGCTGGTCCATCGCTGCCACTAGGGCTATGGACACGATCGTGCCTAAACACCCTCTCTGTTGTAGAGCTTGGCCAGCACCCTGGTTTAACCAGGAGCTTTGAGTGATGAAGCGAATAAGGAGAAGGCTCGAGCGTAGATGGAGTAAGAACCCGACAGACCATAACTGGATAGCTGTTAAGGTCGCAACTAACCTTTACCTGAATAAGGTAAAGGCTGCATGTTGATCCTTCTTCGCTAACCAGATAAGCGAAGCGTCCAACCAGCAGGTGGAGTTATTCTGTATAGTGTGTGACCTATCCGGAACTGGTTCAGATGATAGGCCTCCCCCTAGTTTCTCACCTGACCAGTTTGCAGCCCTCTTTAAATCTAAAGTGGAGGCCATCCGCCGGGAGCTCTCTTCTTTTTTAAATACAGTGAGTCGAGCTGAAATGTCCAGTGCTCCATCTTGCCCGGTGACTTTTGACTCCTTTCAGCCTGTAATGCCTGACTCTGTGGCCAGGGTGCTTGATCGCTGTCGAGCCACCCCCTCCTCCCTTGACCCTTGCCCAGCCTGGCTAATCAAAGCAGCCAGGCCGATAACAACAGAATGGGCCACAGTAATAATAAATGGGTCTTTCCTTGAGGGCAGATTTCCATCTGCCCTCAAGGAGACACTCATTAGGCCTATAAGAAAGAAACCTAGTTTGGTGGCGGACGAAATTGGCAATTATAGGCCTGTCACCAATGTTTCTTTCATGAGCAAAGTAGTCGAGAGGGTGGTGGCTGATCAGCTCCAAGCTCACCTGGATGAAACAGATGCCCCGGATCTGTTTCAGTCGGGCTTCAGGCCGCATCACGGTACAGAGACAGCATTGTTCGCCCTGTACGATGACCTGTTGAGGGAGGCCGACAGGGGCAAAATGTCTCTGCTGGTCCTCCTCAACATTTCGGTGGTCTTTGATACCGTCAACCACGGTATCCTCCCGGGGAGGCTCTCCGAGTTGGGAATTGGTGGCTCGGCACTTGCCTGGCTCCGTTCCTTCTTGGGGAACCGTCCCCAAAGAATACAGCTTGGGGAGAGTGTCTCGGCCCCGTGAAGTCTCAATTGTGGGGTTCCACAGGGGTCGATCATCTCCCAGTGCTGTTTAACATCTACATGAGGCCACTGGGTGGTGTCATCAGGGAATGTGGTGCTTCGTGTCATCAATATGCCGATGACACCCAGCTCTACATCTCCTTTTCACCAACTGCAGGTGATGCTGTCCTGTTCCTTCAGCGCTGCCTGGGGGCCGTACTGCAATGGATGCAGGAGAACGGGCTGAGGCTGAATCCGGATAAGACGGAAGTTCTGAAGATGGGTGCCCCCGTGGTAGGTGGCTTGGGTGACTCACATTTGGGGGGTTACCTTGGCCCCCAAGAGTGGGATCTGCAGCCTGGACATACATTTGGACCTGACGCTCACCATGGAAATGCAGGTGCCGTCAGTAGTCCACACCACATTTTTCCTTCTTTGGCGGATTGCCCGGCTGCAACTCTACCTTGAAATGGGGTCGCTCATTACCTTGGTGCATGCACTCGTAATCCCAAGATTAGACCACTGTAACACGCTCTACGTGGGGCTGTCTTTCAGGCTGATGCGAAAACTTCAGGTGGTGTAGAATGCGGTGGCCAGACTCCTCACCGGAGTGAGAAAATACCAACATATTTCTCCAACGCTGGCCGCATTGCATTGGCTGCCCATCTATTTCCGCATCAATTTCAAAGTTTTAATGCTTACTTACAAGGCCCTAAACTGTTTAGGACCTCGATATTTGGCAGAATGCCTGCTTCCACCAAGGTCTACCCGGATCACCCGCACGAGTCAGGAGGTGAGGCTGAGGAGCCTGACGCCGAGGGAGGCCCGGAAGGAGAAGACATGAAACCGGGCCTTCTCGGTGGTGGCTCCTCGCCTCTGGAACAATCTCCCTCGGGAGATTCATGCAGCCCCTATGTTGGGTATCTTTAAAACCCAACTAAAAACATGGTTGTTCATTCAGGCCTTCCCTCCAGCCAATTCTTGATTTTCCCCCCTTACTTTTTCTTATACTCTATTTTATTGTAGTAGTTGTATTATCATGTATTTGTTTGTTTTTATTGTCTGATTTTATATTGTAAGCCGCCTAGAGTGATCCGGTGGTCCAGATAGGCAGGGTATAAATCAATCAATAAATAAAAATAAAATAAATAAATATATACTGAGCTACCTTCATCGCTTTCTACCTCTGCCTGCAATAATGGAGGACATTTGTCTTTTTCTGCACAATGACGACCATTCCTGAAGTTGTAGCGACACCAAGATGTTTTGTTCACAACGCTCAGAATGTGGATATCTTTCCCCTAGAAATGGGCTAGGTCCCAAGTATTATGGGAATATTCCTTCATACCGATACAACACCATAGGACATATTACCTTGGTCAGAATTACTTCATGTGAAGTAATTCTAAGGGAGATGAAAAATTAGAAGTTTTATAAAGGAAAAAGAATTATTTTTTAAAAAGATCAAGCATCTTTACAGCAATTCAGGATTTCTCAATAAAAAAACCTATATGATATTTAAATTTAAATTTTAAATTAGGGATTGATTTTATTATATATTTTATTTTAATCTTATGGGTTGTTATGTAAGAGCAGGATTATATGAATGACCAGCTGGCCTGGTACATAGTTCAGTCTCTGGGCCTTTTATATGCCAGAATATGTATGAACTTCCACTGTAAGAAATATATTTCAACACCGGTAATTAGTGATTATAACTTACCTAGCAGCAAGAGAGAGATTTAATTGACATTTTATCATTTCAGTTGCTTTCTTGCAACCCCTGTTCTAAACCAGCCCCATGCTTTGATGAACATTATGCTTTTATTAAAGAGCTAAAATAATTGTGTACTGCAATGAGACCAACACACAGGGCATCTAAAACAGAGAGGCCAATATAAGGTTGACAATATCAGCAATTCTGGTATGCTTCTTTTTCATTTTTTGTTAGTTGGGTATGTAACAAAGCTGCTGGCTGTTGTCGCTCCCAGGCTTGAGTGATGACTAAGTAGATGTGATTTCCTTTCTCTCAACAAGACTGATGATCAAAACTTGGCAGGTTGGCCACGGTTGTTTATGGTGGGCAGCTAGCGGCACCTGTCCTTTGTTTCCACTGAAGAGTAATTACAAATCTTGCCAGCCAGATGGTGTGCTATGCTTCGTTCATGTCAGTTTGTAGATTTTATTTTGCAGCCTAGGTGGTCTATCTCACTTCCACCAGGCTCCATCCACTGAAATGCAGTGTCCAGACTAGCATGTCTATAAGTGATGGACTTAACTTTCAGCGTATCAGAATTTCATGTTCTGCACCAAATCACAATTCTTTAGAGTTCTAAGAGAACACAGAATGTGATAGTCCAGAAGTAGCACAGCTGTGAAAAATAGGATACGTAATGAAACATTTCCATTCTTTGAAGCCAATGTTTTTTTTCAGATATTGTCCCTTCCTATTACTAATCTGCCAAACTGAGGTAATACAAGCGTTGGCAACTAGCAGCCTCTATGCCAAATTTTGTTCCCATTGCCAAACCGTAACCAAAAGAAGGCAGCAATGAGGGTAACAGGATTTGATGCCAGGCCCTCAAAGTGCCCTCTGCTAAAACTAGTGGCCAAGTAGAAGTATGAAATATGTTTTGGCCTCCGTCCTTTGGGGGTACACAACAAAATGTACAGTGTGATATTTGATCTAGTATTTTGTTTCAGCTTAAATGAACTAAAGAAACAAATTCAATGTAACACTAAATTAATGCTAAACCATTTGGCCTGCTTGCTTGAAAGTGTATTAGCATCACATGCTGAAACCCAAAAGCAGAGTGGGGTACAAATATAATTTTCTAGAACTTTGAGACAGGGCATCAGGGTCCTGGATAGTTCAATGTCTAACAAATTAAGAATAACTTATACAAAAGATAAAATTTGTGCATAATTAAGAGAAACATGTGCAAGTAACCCAATTTGCTTCATCCATATGTTATAAGTTTTAGTTGTCTGGAGTTTGGGCACAGACTTCTAAACATTTTAGTCAGACACAAATATGGGCCTTCCCTACTCAAACCTTTTTATGGATGCTTCTAGAATAGGTGTGGTCACTTTCTAAGGTTTAGGGGTCATTTCTGTCCTTCCCTCACACTCTGGAAGGCTGCATAGCTCCTTTGATCATCCCACCGTCCAAAAGCACCCCAAAACACCTCTGAACTGTTATCATGTCATTGCTCTGTCTCAAGTACAGAAAGATGATGGGCAAAACCAGCAGCCTTATAATGTGACATCTTACTTGGCATGTTCAGTTTTAACAGCTTCACATTGCATACGTTCTGTAAAATTTTGAAATATTTTAAATATCACAGAACAATTAAGAGTTTTCCAACTTATCTTTTAAAATCTAAAATGTAGATGCTCAATTATCAGTTACTGTATGGCTGTTAAAGCTGGCTGGATAGCTCAGCAGTTTGGGTATCTGGCTGCGGAGCCAGTTGGGAGTTGGATCCCCCTCTGTGCCTCCAGAGGAAAGAGCCAGCTTGTGTGGCCTTGGGCAAGTTGCACAGTCCCAAGAGGCCCCAGAAGAACACACTTCTGAGTATGCTCTACCTAGAAAACCCTGGTCCCCATCAGTCAGAATTGCCTTGATGTTACCTGATTATGATTCTATGGCTTTTGAATGAAAACAATCCAAACCAAACAGTAATTCCAAGAAATAAAACCTAGCATTGCGACACTTCTGAATCTGGCTGGTTTTTAATTTTCTGTTACATGGTGGGCACTTGATGGCAATGCAGAATTTACCAGATACTTTATACTGACATTAATAAAGCAAGATAGGAAAGAGGCTGATTGAAAGTATACAGAGGTGCAAATGACTGGAGCTCGTATTTCAGTCATAAAACTCTACGGCAGTTGTCTTCAACTCTTTGAGATTCTCAATGACTCTTCAACTCTCAGCAATCTGCAATGTGAAGACTGATTTTTATTTTGAACTGTAGATATCCAAGAGGAACATAGGAGCCTGCCTTTTATAGAGCCACATTTTTGGTCGACCTAGCTCAACCCATCTAGCAGCTCTCCATGGTTCAAAGGGGAATATTTCTGAGCCCTGATTACACATACCAAGTTGAGCCCTAAGACCTCTTTGTGCTTCACCACTGAAGAACAGTTCTTTCCCCTTTTCCCTATCATCTTTGCTCTGAGGAAAATAGTGTCTGTGTGCCTTATCATCCAAGCTTCCTGAATCCCCCCCTTTTTTGCTACAAAATTACTTCCTCAAATAGTGTTAGTATGATTGGTGCAGCTCATCTAAAGTCAGAGTCTGGTGCAACTGTGTGTCATCCCTGCCCCAGTTGAAGACAAATGCTCTAGTGAATATTTGTAATTGAAGGTGTGCAGCAGTACAGAGCAAAGCCCTAAATTTGGTGGCAGTTTTGATTTGGGGGCAAAAGATAGCTGCTTTTGTGTATAACACACTTTCTGAATGATTTAAATACTTTTTGCAGTGTTAGAAGAGATCATAGAACACATACCACCCCAAACCACAGTAGATTTCATGGTTTATGCTACAGTGTCCACAGTATTGTTCTGTAAAGGATTTCTCCAAAACTGAGTACAAGGCAGGTGTCAAAATGGTTGGAAATAAGGCCAGAAACAGTTTGGTTCATTCTGATCAATAAACAGACATTTTGTTCCTCTCGTCTCCAAATTTTCACGGTTTCAATCAGACACCTTCACAGGTTGTGTGTATACTGAACAGCAGATTCACAACAATGAAGCTTCCGTTAGTTCATTCAAGTCTGTTAATTTAAAGTAGTTCTTGATAAAGGGCTGGCTGTAAGAAGAAAATATTCATCCAATGGCATAAATATACAAATTAACATAATGTACAAGCAATTCCAAAGCAGCTTCCCAAACAAATGAACAAACAAAAACCTTGGAAACCTCTACTGATCTGAGCAATGATTTATAACAATTAAGGATGCCACATACTGGATAATGAATCAATATTTGTCTACCATATAACTATGGTAGCCACCTATAATTAGTCATACAGAAGAACGATCATTCGCTTGCTAAGAGAACATAGATTAAGCACAAGAAGTTCCAGGTGAATTGAACAAAAGTTCTATCCTGCTGTGCACTGAAAAAGTACTGTCTGGAATACAGACATCCTTTAACATGTGTTTCTGTTGTAACTAATTGGCAAAGCTTATGTTTATTATTCCAGCATAAAATTGTGGCATCCCTAGTTATGTTCAGTCAATAGAAATACCAGTTGTCTGCTGACAATGTACAGAATTTTCATCCACTAGACAATCGTAACTAAATGTGACATGCAACTCCATACAACCCTGAAACAAGAAAAATAGAAAACATCCCAGAAAAATAATAATGCCAAAAAAAACTACTGGGTAAGCAGATTTCTGTAGTTACCAACATAAATCACTTAAACACACACCCACACTCAAAATATTGCACAAAATCCAGTGCCTTTTGTTGAAGTTCAGCACTTTTCCTCTGATCCTAGTAGTTTGCCTACTGTGACACGGAAGGGGGTGGTGAAGGTATCAATGTTTAAACTTTTACATTTCCATTTGCATGTTCTGCATGTGTCCTCAGCTCCACCCACCAAACCACATTAATACTGATATTAGATTCAGAATGAGAAAAGTTAATGGTCTCATATAAGGTCATCTATGGTGGGCAATAAGGTAGAACTCACAGCTGCACTGACTTCATCACAGTAATGCCAGATCAGCCTACAATCCTGTTGCCCTACCGAACTGTGTAAGGGCAACCGTGCAAGTGACATGATTTGTTTCTTGGACTATCTTTGGCATGCCTGTTATTCCCCTGATTATGCAACTGATTGTGCAACCAGGCATGCTGTGGACAGTCCAAAAAGCATGCCCGCAAATGCCCTTATGGTATGTCTGTAGAAAAAAAAATTAGATTTTGTCCTAAGACAAAATCTCTCACTATGCTAATCATTAGATAGACCTTTTGGTTAAGAGCAATTTCCATTGCTTACGGGTATGGTCTGTATTACAGCTGTTCCTATAATATGTTTTTAAAAAATCCTACAGCACAGCACTTCAAACAACTTGGAAAAGAGAAGAGAAGATTATATAGGTGAATACCTTTTCTTACCTATAAATGGATTGTTTACAGAGAGGTGGCTCTGACAGAAGGGAGGTAAGATGGTCACCTTGGAAGCACGTGGGGCGCCATTAAGAGCAACACGGAGAAGATTGATAGATCAGACTCTTGGGGAGGGACAGTCTGCATAAGCTACTAGGACATTCTGTGTAAAGAATGGGAATGACACACAGGTACGAGATCCCTGTAGACAATGTCCTCAGATCTATGCAGAGCTTGAGGAGGGAATACCATTTGGATTTTCCACCATAGGTAGCAAACATCCTAGGCTCCTCTAGAGCCCAATTCACCTAACAAGTCTTAAGACCATGACAGACATGGTTCCTGCCATAGGTTTTAAGTGCAAAGAGGTATAGATCCTAACCCAGAGGTAGAGACTGGAAATGTTACATTTTTCCATTAATGTCCTTGGAATCTCCCAGTCAGCAGGCTGTGAAATTTTGTGAGTTGTTTTCCCAACAAGTAACTTTTCCAAGCTCTGATCAGAAGTCTACTCAAGAAGACAGCTACCAAAGACTACTGAAGTCTATAGATAAGAGGATAATAATATCAGCACTTCAAAAATTCCTCCAGTCCAAAATCTAGCATTTTTTTTAAAAAAAAAAATCTCTTCTTTTCCTGTACACCAGATTAAGGACCTTAGCCTGGTAGTGGTCATTTTTGGCACTGAAACTAGTAGACATGTTTGTTGTTGTGTAGCTACCGAGCCCCCCCGCCCCCCAATTTGAAGAGCTAGCAGAGGGAACAGTCAAATGTACTGACTCTTGATGCATCATTTCAGAATTAATATCTAGCTCTTGGCCTTTCCCCCTGGCTACAGATGAGGAAGAAAAAAAAAATCTGTTCCACAACTGATCATCCTCTTAGCACTAAATTGCAATTTGCACTCTTGGTAACACTAAGAGTAACACAATCTGAAGAAAGGCATATAATAAAAATATATTTTAAATGTAGCTCAGCAGGATCCCAGATGCTCTCTGCTGAAATGGATGAAAATATGACTTGTTAATTACAGAGGTGAATAACACATTTTCCCACAAGTGGCTTCAACTAGGCAACTATAACTAGCTACTACTTTTCATTCCTTGCACAATACAATCTATCTAAAAACTTACTTTTAAGCCTAGCCTTACAACTAATGTAGGGACACAATGTTTTTTTTTTTTTAAATGGTGTTTATTGCATGATCTAATCTGTTCAATGTTTATTTAAGAACCATCTGCCAGAAAGGTCTCCTGTGAAAATTCTCCCCACTGGAAAAGAAATCATTGTTAACAGGTTTGGTGCAGGAGAATTTCTTGGTGGAATGACACCTTTCTCTGGTCTAACAGTGAAAATTAAGATTGTTTAAAGGTGCTCATCAGTGAAGACAGTGCATTCAATCACTTGGAAAACTACTGTTGACATATTTGAGAGCAGAGTTAGCCAGTACTGACAGCTTTTGATAACCCAACTCTTAACAATCAAAAAGCAGCAATATCACTCTCTGAAATGTTAGGGAACATTAAAAGTTTCAGTTTTGTTGTGTGTGTGGGTTTTTTTAAAAAAAAAAACTTTCACTATTTCTAACAGTACACAATTCACAAAAATGGGTCTTGTTACAGGAATTCCATTTCTTTATGCAAAGTTAATGATATGTGTTGTATGTTTTATTCAGCTCATTCTCCATGCATGGACATACAGATACGATCTGCTAATTTAAGCATCTTTCCTTTCTTACACCTGACAAGGTCCCTTTTGCAGCATTTGGGCCCAAGGGTCAGAAAGGAGATGGCAGGGCAAATAATCTTTTAGATGCATCAGCTACTCTAAGCTAAAACAGTCACTGCTGCAGAACTGCTTTCTTCATTCCTGGAATATACATTTCCAAGGTTGTCAAGGAAAGCCCTAAATGGATGGATTTCCTTTCAGGCCACATAGTAGGAAATCCAAGATGCTATCTGATGCTTTCAGTTTTGGGGATTTATGACAAGGGAATAAAGGATTTCCTTTACCACATAGTTGAAGAACATTATGATGGTGTCCAAAAAGGTACAGAAACCTGGTAAATTTGTACTACCAAAGGTAAATGTAAAAAATCGGTTCGTATTTCTGTGTGATTAGGCTAAAACACCAGTAGTTCTAAATGAATTGTCCCTAATAGCCTCCAATAAATAGGCTAAATTTGGGAGAATAAAGGAATCTGATGACCCAAAGCATTTGTAATTTACTGAGGTTCCTGAGAATTTTTTTTAACCTGAAGCCTCTCATCACCAAATTAAAATGGTGATTTTAGAAGGTCCTAAGAACAATGACAGCAAGGCTGGTAAAAGCCAATAATGAACTGTTATTTCAACTACAGTAATTATCAAACTGCTACAGACGTGGCCTATGGAGAGGGGTTTTTTTTAACTATAAAAAGTAGAGACCAGAGAAGGTGGCTGGTGAAAGGTTTGAGAAACTGCTACTCTGGCCCCTTTTACACACTGAATGCTTCACTTGTGTATAAGAAAGAGAGCTGGCAATTAAATGTGGCAAACGTGTAAGGCACAACTATTAGATTTCTAAAAGTGTGTTTTTCTGATGTGTGCTGAGTGATTAGTTTATGCGAGTTGACCAGTCCCAACAAACTCACACGTTTGATAAGATACAAAATGAGGTTGCATCCCAAAGGTTCATCGAAGACTCAATGTTACGCATATTGCTGTAAGAATTATATTACAATAAGATTTGAATGTAGCATCACAATCCTAACTATGTGAGTTATGGGAAACCTGCAGACTTCAATAGCTCTCATCTCTTAATTTCCTTGCATCCCACTTTCCATCTCTTCCTTAGCTTGACTCATAAACCATCCATGCTCATTTATGAGAAAAATCCCTTTGCGGCTCCACCTGAAAATCTTTATCTGCATAGTTTTTCATGGTAAAAGTCAGAATGGGAAATCCTTCTGTGCCTGGGGTTCCAGAACATGCCTCTTGTTGACACTGCTACAAAGAGACTTGATTTATGTTTACCAGGACATTACTTCCTTTATCAAAGTAATCTAGATCATTTGTATGGTAAGGATTTCCTAATATGAAATGGCAAACTTATAGACGGAGTTCAAGACAGTAGCACAGTATGAGGAAGAAGAAACTTACATCTGAGCACATGGGTTTGGATGTGAAACACTTCTACAGGTTTTCACACAGAATTTTTTCTATATAGCACCTGAAAGTCTACCAGCATCTCTACATTCAAAGTTTCCCAAAATGTTTAATTTACTGGCAAATTTGAGAGGACTTTTCTACATTTTATATATCTGTGCATCAAAGGTGTACCCTTGATATTTTCACAAGACAAGTTCTAAAGTTGTCATTTGTGGTGCAACCTGCAATGAACTGGAAGTCAATGAGTGATTTGATGCCTTTGCTCAGCGTCAGAGACCTAACACTGAGAAGGCTGGCATATTTGTGTTGTTGAGCAGCAGGTATTATTTTTCTTTTAGAAAGGAAGCTTTGAATTTGGTCAAACAGCACATCTGACAACAATCCAATTGCTTAACACCACTTTCTAAAGTCAGTCGTATAGGTTAAAAAACAACAACAACAGAGCAAATCAATTTTAACATAGAAAAACTTAAATGCACTAAAATTCTATGCCAGTAAAAACCCAACTGTTTTACTCAGAGTTCTTACTTTCATGAAAATGAAAGATGCAAAATGTTGACAGGCACACATTTCACACTGCATTTAAGGACTCCAATATATATATAAAAATATACAGTACCAATCTGTATCATCTGGAAGACAGGGCCAGGTTGCCAGCTAGTTAAAAAATAATAATCAAACCACAGCTTCTTTCAGGGTGAATTCAGAAAAGAACAATTAACAGCTCATTCATGTGATGATTAATTCGCCATGGGAGCTCTCCTCTATTACTTGGCTATATGACAATTGTTATCCTCTAGAAAGATAATATGTGGAGGAGACGCCCATCTAAACGAGACTCTCATGGGATAACCAAAATCAGTATATAAAACACAGTCACTTGGCCAGTGGTCATAAGAGTTCCAGCAGTTCTGGAAATTGTCCACATTTCTCTTGGCTTAAGCACTTCATTACTATGAAATAATGGCATCACTTTTCCAAATATTTATATTTCATCCTTTAGAATATTTGAATATATTCATATAACTTTAAGGCAATTAGTTCATCGATTAAGATGATTTATGAGTGCCAGAAAAATAACACTGCAGTTGTTCATGTCATATTAAGTAGAATGGTGCCTATCCCTGGAAATGCTGTTCTTTATGCATGGGGGACAGGAAACAGTAAAAATTAGCAAATACCATACACCAGCTTCAGCTTAAACATGGAGTCAGACTGAGTACCTTGATACCCAAATGCATTTGCTGAACATACAAGCTGCCTCAAACCATATCGGATTATCTAGCCTAGCATTCTGTGCATGGTCAGGCAGAGTCTCCCCTCTATTTCACACAAGGGTTCTTTCTAGATCTGCCTGGAGATACGAGTACGTAGGTCTAGAACATCTGCTTGCAAAACATGCAACCTAAACACTGAGCTACAGACCTATCCACAATTCTAGGCCCATATTGTGAACTCAAATGTAGTAAAGAAATGTAAGATGAGATACATTCAAAATAAAAGTGAGAATATGCATATGGATGACAAATCACACTTCAAAGGTTAGTGAAACTGAAGATCTGTCAATTCCTCTGTGATCTTTTGGTTCGTTTTGTGATATGGAATCCTGAGTTGTCTTCCTTCAGCCTTTGTCAGGAGTGCAATTTCCTTCTTCCAGTATGTTTAACTTAAAAAAAAACCTTATGCTTTACTTCCCCCATTGTTAGAAAACTTGTCCCCTGAAATGTTTAGACCGTACTTGAAATCAGAAGTCATGTTACACAATGATACCACTTCCTGAAGAAGCCCACCCTCCTCTAGAATTCTGGTTCCTTTTCTCTCTTCTTTCTCCCAAGGAACCAAAATGGATGAATTTTGGCTCAAGTTTGATGAAATCTCTTCCACTGAGGTATTGCTTACGGCTTTGTTCCATTTTGTCTTTACTTGGAAAGCTCCTGGAGAACATAACTGCATCGTTTCTTGAGATGAGTTTGGAGATTTTGAGTGAGTTTTAAGGAAGCCCTCATTGTCAGCAGTTGGGAGAGCAGCAGGATTTTCCTTATTTAGCCCAAAGTGGCATTCTCCATGGCTTGTAGAAAGAACATGTTTCCTTGGTGATAGAGGAAGCTGCTTCCCACTAAGGATGCTGTCATCGTGCCCAAGATTCCAGTCAGATGGTTCAGAAGTCCGACTAGTGCAAAGCAAAGCAAGATTGCTCTCACTCGGTGTGTTGGACTTATTCTGAAATTTAAATATATATATATATATATCACATAAGACTTTTTTACACTGGCTTATATGAAATGGACACTTTGATTATGGGATCAAAGCAAACTACAGGTATTAAACAAGCATAAATTATAACAAACAGCTGCATGAATTAATTGTTCTTTATTCTATTGTCTGTGGGTTAACTGCAAGGCAAGTGATCCTTGGGCCACAAATTCTTATTGTGAATAGGATTCAATTTTTGATTCTGTCTCTTCCCACAGTAAGTTCAATCTATAGGTAATCCAATTTCAAGGTTAAGAGGAGAGATGCCAGTCAGTGTTTCTCACCTGTGTTTCCTATGTATTAAAATTCAGGGCCACATTCACTCTTAGACACAATTGTTGAAATCCTGTTGCTTAGTGTAGTAAGTGGCACTAGGGTAGGTCCCTTGAATCAGTGAGGAACTAGTGAGTTAACTTTAACTTCCATTGATTCAAAGGGGCCCATTCTAGCATATTCAGTTGTAGTTAGAGCAGGTCCATTTGAATCAAAGGAGGTGACTCACCAAATCCACACAGATTCTGGGCACATTCCAATGCAATTTACCAGGCCAATCAACGGGACTTCAGCCAATGTTTTGGTCTAGCAGGAGCCTTATATTAATACATCCATTATGGTATATGAGCACACCTCTCCTGAGTCCTGCTCTGGGAATGACTTCCAAAATAAGGGGTTATTTTATGTACTAGAGATTCTAATCCAGCCAAGCTCCCAGGAATGGAAGTGGGGGTTCTTCCTTCCCCCTGGCAGGTCCCCATATGAGGAGGAAGAATTTTCCCCTTCCCTCATGCTGTCCTGGAGACTCCCATCCCCTGAGCAGAATTTCAGGGAGAAAGGAAGTCCTCCTCTTTTCTTAGCAAGGTTTGGGAGCTTGCATTCTCAAACTGGGCCCCAAAAACGAGCAACTGTAGTTTGTGGATTTGGCTTGGGTATAAAGCAGTAGCGTAGTAGTAGGGAATGTTTGGCCTTTCAGATGTTTTTGGACTCAAGCCCCTATCAGGCTAACCAGCAATGCCAGTGGAGAGAGATGGTGTAATATGCAGGCCAACAATATTTAGACAACCATCAATTCCCCATCTTTGATGCAAAAAGTAACAAAGCTCAATATCAAACTTTTTTCTCACACTTTGAAAAACCACACCATTTGTATTACAGACTTCCTTCATTCTTACTGCCCCCCACCCCAACCTCAGAACATTTTCCTCATCAGTGTGAAAGGATTAGAACTGCAGAGTGCAAGAGGATTTGGGCAGAATTCAGAGAATGACTTCCTGGTCATTAGTGAGCTTCAGCGCTCTTCTACATGAAACTACTGGGAGAAATGGTTTGAGAAGAAGACTTTTCTATATTCCCAGCCTCATCAACCTTAATTTGTAGTGTTTTTAAATTCTGTGCACAAATGTTATCTCCTGTTCTTAGCCTTCAATTGTTGCTTGGTTTAATCTGTTTTACATTTCACACTTGTGTTTTACTTTTTTATGATTTTAAAGTTGCTACTACAAACCGCTCAGAGAATTGGGCAGTACATAAATACTGTAAGCAACTCGTAGGTATGTTTCGAGAGATGGAAAGGCTATTTAATTATGTCACATCTTTAATTTAATCTCTGCTCCTTCCCCCCTTGGAACTCAGATCTCTGTAGGATTACAGAGTTGCAGAGTACAATGGATAAATTGAAGTAATTTGAGGAATTATGTGACAGAAGATCAACTGCTCGTATTCCTTTAATATTACCATATTTTAATATGCTTCTCTTAGAAAAGGTGTTTGATATATCTCTGCATTTTCATTGCTCTTTTTAATATTCCATGTTGTTGCCCACAACTGATTGTAGTACAAATGATAGACGTTTTCTTCCTTTAGATGGGAGGAATATGTGGCAACCATACAAATGTTATGATGTATTTGTGACCACATATTGTCCCTTCTTCAGCAGAAGTCCTAGTATCAAAGCAAATTATTATATAGATCAACCTTCCCAAGCTGGTGCCCTTCAGATGTGCTGGACTAGCTTGCAAGGCCATCCTGAAGGCCAACATATAGGGAGGTCAGCAGATTAGGGAAGGTTGGTGTAAAAATGGTTTAGGATCTCAATGCCTGTTGGAACATCTCTCCTGCAAAATAATTACCTGTCCCACTTGCTCTTTGCAGTCCTTGATGTCTCACTTAAAGAGAGCAAAACAGCTAATACTAGAAACCATGGTTTCTTGGTCATGGTTCCTTCCCTTTGGCATAAGCTTCCTATAGAGGTTCCTCAGGTGCTATTCCTTTCAGTTTTCAGGAAGTCAATTAAAACTGAATGGTCTGGGATGTTTGCATTTGTGTTTAAATTTGTTTAATTTATTTAAATGCAGCTTTTATTGATTCAGTTAGAGACAGGAATTTATTGTATTTCTTGCATTTTGTGTGTTTGTTTCTTTGATTGTACTTACGTTTTAATGCATTGTGAACAGAGAATGTTTGCACTGATGGGGTGGTACAGAAGTTAAAATCAGAGAGAGAGAGAATGAGAGAGAGAGAGAGAGAGAACGAGAGAGAGAGAGGTGTCTTGACAATTAAGGTGGTGGGTGAAGTAACAGACCTTCATCTTATAATCAATGTCATCCATTGATCGAAAAAAGTCCAAGCTCTTTGCTCCTGAGAGTTTCCCTTGATCAGAACTGTGTGTACTCAAAGTATCCAATATTTCTCCCAGCAGATCCATTTCTCCAGGGGGAAGAGGTGTTTTGGCCATTTCCCCAGAGTCATCACTGTCATACAGATAATAAGATGCTTCCTCGCTGTCTTCAGATGACAATCTGAAAATACAGAGATTTTAATGGCAGCGACCAGTTTGGAAATGAATAATACACACACTACACTTGATCTTTGCCGAAAGGCCGAGAAGCAATAAGACTTTTATTATATTCTTATATAACACATTATTATTTATTACACCTGGATTGTTTGATTGATAGTGAGATAGATTATGAATATACAAATAAAATTTGACAAGATGAATTACTACTTCAACCTTTGTATTCATTACTAGTTTGGTATAACTTTCTAAAACTTTTGAATTCCTGGATGCTAGATCAATATTATATCTTAATGACACTTATTTGAAAAACAAATATATATTAGATTAAGCTCTGTTTGGCTGCAAATGGAAATAGCGTTCGTATTGTGCTTTTGTCCACATTAGTGAGACATGGCAAGCTGGAAAATTCTCAACAGCCTGCAATGAAAAGAATGCTCCCTCTTGTCCTTTGCATAAGATCCAAGACTAGGGAATGGCTTATTGCTACAGCAGAAACAAAGTACACTTATAATGCATCTTGACAATGCCTCGATGTATAGTCTTTTTGAATGTGAAAATTTCACTTTGGAAAAGGACAGGCCCAGAATCAGCTCTTTTTAAACTTGGTGCCTGAAAATACTGCTTGGGTATTAAAGGTCTAAAAGGAGGAACTACATTAATATAATGTAGTTTTTCTTAGACATTTTCTTATGAATGACATCTCTGGTCTGTTTTTATATTTAAAAAGTGATAATAGTTTTGAAAAAGGATTTAAAACAATAGCCAAAATGCTACTAATTATACCAGTTGGCATAATGCGATTACCATAAACCTTGGTTGCCAGCCATGGCAAGTTAAGAAGTCAGAATAGGCATTTGATGTTGCATGCCAAGTCATGCAACAGCAAATGCCTACACTGACTTTTCAACTTGAGACCATTTGCTGCCAAGATTTATGCCAATTGTGTTATGCAGATGAAAAAATGCAGCTGGAATTTGAGCACCGCTTTCAAAACGTACAATAGCTAAAACACCTCTTTCTGGAGGCTCAATTCATTCTTATGGATGAAACCTTTGATTTAAGGGTTCAAGTATCAATGATCCAGTTTAAGAAAAGCCAACACCCTTCATTTCTTTCAGAGTCACAAACCCACAAAATTGCCATCTCACCAGGGACTCATGCAGAGATACAACAGAGAGCTTCATTCAAAAGTGATCAGCTCTGCTGCACCTCTCCATTAGAAACAGCTTATGGTACAATTCTATACACACTTGCTCAGCAGTGTGCCACCATTTCAAAGTACATGGTTGGGACTTGTGTCCAAAGTAATGGTATACAGGAATGCATTCTGTGGACGTCTCTCCACTGGGCAGATACTCGGCACTAACATGAATGATTTCATTTGTTTTTATGGCATACTGGCCAGAATCCTATTGGTTAGTTATGCTGGTCTAAGTGACATGAATTGCAGCTGTGGATTGCTGCTAGTTAACAAGCTGCTTACCTTACTTGTCATACATCTCTCATGTGACTGACATACAGGAAAGGATACAAGGGGCAACTTGTTAAGTAGAGGCAATTTGTTCATACCATTTACTGCCATTGAAATATCACCAGCTTAAGCCAATAAGATTCTGGCCAACAGCAGGTACAGTATTTTGATATATGATGTGCTGTCCCTACTATAATGTTTGAAATTAATGATCTGTTCCTGCATCTCTTTTTTATAGTTTCAGCTCATCTAGATAAAATACATTATTTTTCTTCTTTTGTATTGGCTGAATTCTTGTTGCTTAGTGTAACAGGTTGCACTAGAGTAGGCCCGCTGAGTCAACAAGGAATTTGTGAGTCAATTCTTCTGTAAGTTTCATTGATTCAAATGGGTCTACTACAGTTACAAATTATTTTAATGTAGTAAGTAAAAAACAGAGTAGGCCCATTTGAATCAATGGAACTGTTTACTACTGATTCAATGATCATTCATTCATTCATTCATTCATTCATTCATTCATTCATTCATTCATTCATTCGATTTCTGTACTGCCCATCTGGTAGCCAAGGCCACTCACGGTGATTTACAACAAATAACAAAAAACAACGGAGTAACAAAATAGCAAATAGCAACATCAATACATACGGGTAAAAATTAAAAATCATAAAGTGAAGTAAAATTATAATACAATAAATATAATTAAAAGCGTAGAAAAATATAAGCATGGAGCATGGCAGTATGGTAGAAATTATATTATTGGACACGATTGTATCAGAGGATAGTCGGTTCAGGGAAGGCCTGTCTAAATAGCCAGGTTTTGAGTAGCTTTTTGAACATGTCCAGTGAAGGGGCCAGGCGGACTTTGGGCAGAAGAGAGTTCCATAATTGTGGCACTCCTGCTGAGAAGGCCCGATTTCTAGTGGTTGTTTTCAGGACCTCTCTCAGGGTCAGAACTCTCAGCAACCTTGCCTGTGACTATCTTATAGGACAGGCAGACCTAACTGGAAGCAGGCACTTGGCCAGATATTGAGGTCTGAAACCCTTTAGGGCCTTATAGGTTAAGCACCATCATCTTGAAACTGGCACGGAAGTGAACAGGTAGCCAGTGTAATGCAACCAGGGTGGGGGAAGATATCTTGGTATTTTCTAACCCCATTCAGAAGTCTGGCTGCCACATTCTGGATCCATTGCGTCTCCATAGCAGTCTGAACGGCAGCCCCACGTAGAGGACATTACAGTAGTCTAATGTAGAGATTACCAGTGCATGAACCAGTGTGGTGAAGGACCAGGAGTCAAAGTAGGGACATAGCTGGGTGATCCGCTTTAGGTGGAAATAAGCAGATCAGACACAGACGCTATCTGAGACGTCATTGATAGCGATGGGTCCAAAAGCACACCCAAGTTACAAAACTCATCCTTCATGAAAAGAGTGCCCCCCCCAAAGATAGAGAGGCACTCAGGCCACAGACACTAGGAGCCCTCCACCCGCAGGATATCCATCTTGTGCAGGTTCAGCATCAGTCTGTTGTTCCTCACCCATCCCAGCACCGCATCCAGGCAGCGCTCAAGGGACGGGACAGCATCCACTGTAGAAGGATGGAAGGAGAGAGAGAGCTGAGTGTCATCTGCGTATTTGTGACACAAAGCTCCAAAACCCCTGATGACCTCCCCCAGTGTCCTCATATAGATATTAAATAGCATTGGGGAGATGACTGACTCTTGTGGGACTCCACAATTGAGAGTCCACGGAGTGGACAATATCTCCCCAAGCTAAACTCGCTGAAGATGGTCCTCCAGGAAGGATCAAAGCCAGGCCAAAGCCTGATCACTGATTACTGACCCTGAGAACCTCCCCAGGAGGATACCGTGGTTGACGGTATCAAAGGTCGCTGATAGGTCGAGGAGGACCAGCAAGGACATTTTGTTCATGCCATCATGTGGCCTGAACCCGGACTGGAACAGATCAAGGGCATTGGTCTCCAGGAGAGCCTGAAGCTGATCTTCCACCACTCTCTCCACCACCTTGCCAATAAAGGGGATATTGGTGACTGGATGATAGTTGTTAATGTCATCAGTTGCCAGATTGGGTTTTTGTGGATAGGCCTAATGAGTGTTTCATTATTAGTCACAGGAGATGCTACTGGGAGGCCTGTCACTGTGACCAATTCTGGATAAATCACTTACAATGTGAAACGGTTCCACTTGATGGTCCTGAGCTTCACTTATCTGGAGAGCAAAGTAAGATTTTTTTATATCCTTCACTTTGGCTAAATAAATATTTGACATGATTTTACTGGCATTTAAGTTAGCTACCATTGGGGCCCATCTCCAAATGCCCTCTAGCCTCCTCCTGTTATGATTCATCCCCTGCAGCTGTTGGTTATACCAGGCAGCTGGCCAGGGTCAAGAGTGGATGGGGCGTTTAGGAACAATCCTGTCAGCCACCCTGGTGGCTGCCGCATACCATTCATCCACTAGAGCTCTGACAGGAGCTCCAACAAGATCAGCCAGCATCCCCCACATTGCATCTTGGAAACCTACAGGATCCAATAGCCTGTGGGGGTGGACCATTTTAATGGGTCCCTGCTTCCCGTGAGGGGGGCAGCGCCACTGTGAGGTTACATTTTATTAGGTAGTGGTCCGACCATGACAAGGGGACCAATACCAAATCAGTCACCATCAGTCCACTCTCTCCCTGACCTGTCGAGAATACCAGGTCTAATGTGTGACCCGCCACGTTGGTGGGACCATTGACAAACTGGGACATGTTCAAGGAAGCCATGGTTTCCAAGAACTCAAGATCTGGGCCTGTGGCCCCAACCTCAGCATGGATATTGAAGTCACCCAGGACAATTAGTCTGGGGGACCTCAGTGCCACCGCCGAGATGGAGTCTGCCAGTTCCAGAAAGGAGAGTGCTGGGTCGCAGGGAGCATGGTAAACCAACACCATCCCCATTCCATCCCTGGTCCCCACTGACATGTGAAAAGACTCAAGGCCTGGGAAGCTCAAGGCAGAGAGCCTAACAACCTCTAAATAATGGCAACTCCCCCTCCTCAACCCTCCAGTTTGCCTTGCTGCTGGACAGAATATCTGGTTGGGCAAATTAATGAGAGGGCTACACCAGCCTCTGCGCCCACCCAGGTTTCAGTAATACAGGCCAGATCTGCTATTTCATCCAAGATCAAGTCTCGGATTAACTGGACCTTATTTAAAGCAGATCTGGCATTTAACAGCATCAAGGATAGAGTGGAGGGTTGGCTGAGCAAGTTATCTTGATTCTGGTCACTGGCAACAGAGCAAGAACAAGGGACAGCCTTCAACCATCTGGCCCCAGTTCTTTGGGGTTTAATTGCTGCTGCACCAGTGCCATACCTTTCTCTGCCCATAAATGGTATATTATTCATTTTCCCTTCACTGGGTGACCTGGGATGTTGTGTCATAAAATGTAAATGCTCTGTAATAAAGTGCAAAGAAGGTTAAAGAGTGGTGCAGATAAACTGCAATAGTAGTATGCACTAAAATAATTTGTCAATGGATTAATTAAGCTGTAATTAATAATTGTGCAGTAGAATAATTGATCAATAATAATTTCAAAAGGTTAATAAGGATAATTTCATCATTAAAGATACAATTCTACTTTAGGTAATTTTGATTTAGATTTAAAGCCAGATTCTAACCCCTACTCCTTATAGCAATACTAGAGCACAAAACTGATGGAATTATAATACGATGTCCGTGGGGATAAATTAGATTTAGATGTTATTAGTGGGAGTAGATTCCACTCTAGTTCAACTTTCCATGCTGGCAACAGGATTTCACCATATGCTAACTCATGCTGCAGTTTTTGAAATTACTTCCTCCATTTTTAATAGGCTGCATGGCTTCCAATTTCTTTCTTTCTCAAATTTTGCTTTATTTATTTATTTATTTATTTATTTATTTATTTATTTATTTATTTATTTACTTGTTTGTTTGTTTTATTTATAAGCCACCTTTCTCCTGTTGAGGGGACTCAGTAGTAATTTTACTACTAAGCCTAGTATTTTCTATTAGCACTTGATTCTGCTTCTTCCCCAAATCAAGACAACACTCAGAAATCTCCTATCTGATTTATGCTGAACATTGGGTAGGTTTCTCTGACCCCAATTCCCCTTATCGGATGATAGATTTCTCTCCTTGCTATTTGTCTTGAAATTATAACTCCTCCAATGAAGAGCTGGATGTTCTTAGAACCTAGTATGTTTTTTAATGTTAACTTACTTGCTTCCTCTGTCCATTTCATCATCAGCATCTTCATCCAAGGCAGAATCATGATTATGCATGTTGGTGTGAAGATATCCAAATCGTTTCTGCAAAGGGAAATTTACACTTTAAGATTTTGTTCTCTTTTTCTGGGCTGGGGGTGGGTGCAGCACAGTTTTCTTGTAGTCTGTCAAACAATCCTGCAAAATTCATAAGTTCATAGTGATTCCAATCAGAGTGTCCAGAGTTAGAAAAGTGTTTTAATCTAACATTCAAACAGCCAAACATTTGGGCCAAATAAGGAGTAGTTAGGTGCTGTCAAGTTGCATTCAGCTTACAGTGCCCCTAACATGCATTTTCAAGGTATGAGATATATTTAAGATGTGGTTTTGGCATGTTTACCCATTAGTGAGTTTATCCTTTCTAACCATGCTTTAAAGGTAATGCATTCTAAGCATGAGTAAAAAGCGGAAATTTTGTAAAAGTTTCACATTATATGTGCTTTGTGATGGTGAACAACCTAAAGATCACAACACTAAGATGCTCAATGTACCAAAAAGTAACTATATTTATTTGCATATGTAGAGGTGGTATTATGTGTAGAAAGTTATGGATCCATCCATCCACATCCACCACTCTACTGTTGCTTTTTACTGCTCAATATTTATTTAGTCATCCATCCATCCATCCATCCATCCATCCATCCATCAACCCACCCACCAACCTGCTTTCTTACTAAAAATATTTGTATCTTATCTCTGCATTTTACTTTCCTCAAATTCACAAAAGACATTATTTTGAGTTACTTTATTGTTCTTCTCTCCCTGTACTTTTAAGCTTACCTAATAAACAAATGCAATTGCAAACTTCATTTTAAAGAAAATCTGGATGAATATTCTCTAACCAGAAAATAAGATCTCACGGGATTGCCGCGATGGTCCCTATAGTGATTTCGAAAAACAATGAACATTTGTCTTGTAGATACGGTAGGGGAAAAATTATGAAAAGAAAATATGTTAAAACTTAGAAAATTCCACGATTCCACTACACAGCAGCAACCACTTCAGAATTTCACTTCTTTCAAACTATCCACAAAAAACTGGCCAGTTTTCTATGCATTTAAAGCCTGTTTTATTATTTATCTATTTATTATTCATTTAAAATATTTCTGTCCTGCCTTTCTCATTAACATGGCCCAAGGGGGCTCACATAATTAAACATACAATATTTAAAATCCAAAACCAGTAAGTATACAAATATTTAAAAAGAATTGAACAAGTACTATATTAAAGATGATAAATAAAATCAATACTAAAAACACATTTAAATGCAACTGAGCATAACAATCCATAAAAAAAACAACACGAACCCCTCTCAGACCACCAGTCACTAAGGAAAAGCCTGAAGAGAAAGGTCTTAGCCTGCCTGCAGAAGGGCAGCAAAGATGGGACCAGTCTTACCTCCTGTGGGAGAGAGTTCCAGACCCTGGGAGCAGTAACAGAGAAAGCCCTCTCTCGTGTCCCTACCAAGTACACCTGTGAGGGTGTTGGGACTGAAAGGAAGGCGTTTCATGATGATCTTGTAATGGACCAGCATATATCCCCAAAGGAAAATAAAGCAGATATCATCTATTCTAATTTGGGATGGTTAGGTCACCCATCTCCTACCATCTATTCTCCCTTATGGCTAGATATATGCTACAAAAATGCTGACTTTTCAAATTTTAGAGCTTTATTTACGAAGGATCATCTGTGCACAAAATCAGCAGAACATTAAAATGTTTTAACCTGGTCATCAGTCATGTAAAGTCCTTTCACTGAGAAAACAGATATCCTATCCAATCTCACAACAATGTTATGGAAAAGCCACTGTTATTTCCACTTTCAATAGTGGGACTGGAGAGGATGAAACAATGTCTCTAGAACCAGCAAGGGCTTATCAAGATTACCTTTTGGAAGTATTGTGTGTCTGCCCCATTTGCAGAGTGGTCGGAAGACCAGATGGGTGGGGTATAAATCAAATAAATCAAATAAATAAATAAATAAATAGATAGATAGATAGATAGATAGATAGATAGATAGATAGATAGATAGATAGATAGATAGATAGATAGATAGATAGATAGATAGATAGATAGATAGATAGATAGATAGATAGATAGATAGATAAATAAATAAATATTACTATTTCAGAAGAACTGTGAGTTTCTATTTCTCTGTCAATATTTAGTCAGAGAAAGTCTGAAGCAAATCACATGAACACAGAAAGTGTTTCACAGCTGACATTGGTCACTTTCATAGCACTCTTCTTCATGGGAGCCAGATATTCATGACAAAAGCTGCAAAATCTTGTTCCCAAAAGTTTTAAAAAATAATTAAATTAAATCTCTGGCAATTGTAATCAGAAATTGGTATTTCTTTGCAGTGGCACCATCTCTATGGAATGCTCTCCCAAAGGAGATACAACAGATGCCCTCCCTTCATATATTTTAAAGTTCCTAAAACAGATCTATTCAGAGGTGCCTTTGGGGAGAATCTCCCCAAATAGCTGGTATATTGGAGGAAGGAAGAGAAGAATGTTGCCATATTATAGTGTGTTCCAGAAATTATTCTGCAGCCTGTCTTGGGTTATGATTTCTGTATGTTGTATATTGTAATATTCTTGTTGTAAGCCGCCTAAAGTGGTCTTAATTGACTAGATAGGCGGGATATAAAATAAATAAATAAATAAATAAATAAATATGTTATTTAACGTGCATTTAATTTGTTGTACACTGCTGAGAGTAGTGACTGGCTAGATGGATGGTACAGAAAGCAAGCAAGTAAGAAAGCATGCAAGGACCACTCCCTGAGGTAGAGTTCCATGATGGTAGTAAAAGTGATTCCACAATAAAAAAAGACAAAAAAGTAAAGTTGTTCGGAGTCTACCCTGTCAGGTGAAGCAACTAAGGAAGGGTTGCTCGAAAGAATAGAGTGTTGAGGACTGGGAGGAGAAGATGTTATTTGATCGACTCTGTCATCCCCTTCAGGTGATTGGGAGCAGGGTTGATGAGAGGAGATTCCATCATCATCAGAAGGCGAACCAATATTGATTGATTTGGCAGTTTGTTGAAGCTGCTGAGAAATGACTGCAGCTTTAGATTTATGCTGTTTAGGTCTTTTAGGTGGAGAAGGCTCCATAACCAAAGAGGCTTTGGTGGACATGTGACGTTTAGTGAAGGGCTTTGATATCGAGGATTTTGGTATTGAGCGCTTCGATTTAAGGGTTTTTGAAGTTTTAGATGAAGTGGACGGAGTGTCGGAGTGGGATGGCGTGGTTGATGAATGTCGTTTTGAGGCTTCAGAAAGAGCCTTCTCCATTGTTTTGGTTTCTGAGGTGGCCTTACAAAGAGGTTGTGCCATTTTGGTTGGTTGAAGGGATTGTTCCCAAAGATGGAGTTTTACTCTGGATAAGCGAGAATGGAGGATTCCGCTCTTGAAGTTCCTACAATGCTGGCAGGAGGACATCTGGTGTGCCTCTCCCAAGCAAAAAAGACACTTGGAGTGGCTATCGGAGAGTGGTATTTTGTTATCACAGACCACACAGTGTTTAAATGGGCCCAAAGGGGCCATGAATAGGAGAAAATAATTTAAGGAGAAAAAAGATGATTGAGGCGGGGTGGTGGAGGTGCGGCTGAAGGCCGAGTGAAGTAGAAGAGAAAAAAATCTCTGATGATAATGAATTTGATCTAAAAGTTTAAAGGAAAAAAGACTGGTAACAGGAAGGAATCAAGAATAACTCTCTTTCTCTTTTACTCACAGAAGCAGAACTATGAGGCGCTCAATGCGGTGGTTGAAAGAAACTGAAAGGGGAGACTTGGCGCCAAGGTACTTATATGAGGGGGGAGGGGTCTTATTCTAATGTGTTTTTTGCTACCGCAGAAGCTCTAGAACTTTCTGGTGAGGCTCCGCACAGGCGCGGATCACCCAGGGTGTGATTCACAGCAGCCACAAAGAAGAACTCATCTGGAAAGGCCTCAGGACTTGAGTGGAAAAAAAGAGGGGGGGATTCAAAGAGACAACTGAAATCAGATTTTAAAAAATTCAAGGCACTTTTGAACAATAACCTCAGCTCTATTTTCAGTGCATGGAGGCTGTGAGTGAAGTAGGGGCAGGAAGAAAGGTTTGTGTTACTCATCATCAGTGACAGAGGAAAGAGTGCATAATACATGATTGTGGCAGATACTCTGCCGCAGAACAATTTGGAAGAGATTGCTTTCTTATACAAAATCAGTAAGAAAAAGCCCTGCTAAAGGAAAAAGAAAAGAAAGCCCTAAAACATTCCAAAAAGGGAGCAGTAAATCTTTTTCAAAGCTCCACTAGATGAAGCGACATAGAATGCACACCTGCAAAAACTGTCAAAGTCATTTAGGATAATTTTCCTTTAGTGATGGCCCCTGCTGTTTGCAGTTATTTAAGCTTTTAATTTCTGTCATTTTTGCATTTTCAAATACTGTATGCATTTTTCTCTGCCATTTTTGGACAAGGGGGAGGGGGAAGCAGACTTCTATTTCCTTCATGATCAGTATTCTAATAATAACCAGATCTCTTTTTATTTGCTAAAGTAAGAGGAAAAATACATTATTTGTTTTAAGCTCCAATAAAGTTTATAGAACATTTAACTGGGAAGGTACATGAGCAAAGTACCAAACTTACAATTCCAATATGTAGGTACAACATTTCTGTAAAACTTATGTAATAACAGTGTGTGGGTATGCTTCATCTGTATCTTTATTTATCTGCAGGGAAAACAGCATTTGGCTTGTTCAGTTTTCCCCAGTATGGCATTTCCTCATTCTTTTGAAACCAACACAAATGATAGGTAATCTTTTGACTACTGAGTGTTTCAACAGCAAAGGCAAGCAGAGAGCTGGCCTTGCAGTGGGGAAACTATATGGATGCCCTGTGGAACGTCTTCCCCCCAGAAGTCTATTATGCCCTGATTTCTGGAAGAGCTGCAAGACATTCTTCTTTGGGCTGGCAGAACCTAGGTGCTCATTTATTAAAATGTGGGAGAAATATGATCACTAACCCATAGCCATTTGGGACATCAGAGTAGAAATGGAAAAAAACTAGATGTTATAAA